>NC_090654.1:174389691-174989691 GCF_040937935.1 Hyperolius riggenbachi | reverse complement strand
AGTTGGATTTATTTTACTTTGGTTCTGTCGCTCATACCCCTTCCCCAATAAAGTTTTTGGCCCCAAAAGAATGGAGCAAGAGCAGCAGCAATTTCCTGCCACTCCTAAAAGAAAATGGAGTGATGGTGGTGTTGGTGGATCATGTCAAGTACGTGAACAGGTTGAGGGTGGCAGCAGCAGCAGGAAGCGTTCCGCCCTGATCAGAAATGTCTTCCGTGTTCACATGCAGGAAAATTTTGACAGAGCAGCAAGCGAACAGGGTAGTTGATTATTTTGATCAGGAACCCTCTACCCAGTGTGAGGAACTCAAAGCTAGTGGCAGCAGCACCAGTAGTGGCCAGGTTCCTCATGACCAGAACCCGACCGCATCTGCTTCTCTTGATGAGGTTGTTTCCTCCCAGTACTCTCCTCCAGAATTAAGGCACTCCTATGTCGATGAGAGAGATGTGCAGAAGGATTGGGATGAGGCATTGGAGGAGACCATGGGACCAAGGTCCCAAGAAGTGGTGGGTTCTGTGGGGACAGAAATGGCTCCTGTGTTTTCTCCTTCATCCAGTAATCCATCACAACTGGAGCTTGTGTCACCACCAATCTACATCACCACCAGTCAACTACAGTGATTCTTGGCCAGGTGGATGGTCCAGAAGAGTCACTTATGGGTTCCAGTGCTTTGGTTGAACTGGATGATGTTTTGGATGATGAGGTGGCTGATCCACCGTGGTTGCCATCTGATGGGTTAGGCACTAGCAGGCATGAGCAGCATGGAAAAACAGAGCAGATGGTTGGCCAGCAGCCTGCAAATGCTTTCACGTCTGTCAGTACCCACCAGTCCAATGCTGAGCATCAACGTGCTAGAACCGGTCGCACCACTGCTCCACGTGCACGCACGTCCCCTGCATGGAATTATTCTACTGTTCTGGAAGAGGATGAATCCAGGGCAGTCTGTTCTGTGTGCCGTAAATCGGTGAGCAGAGGCAAATCGGGCACCGGGTTTGGCACTTCAAGGCAGATAAGCCATCAGCGCAACCACCACAGATGGGAGTTCAAATATGTAAAGAATTACAGTAAGATGGGTGGAGGAAAAGCAGCAGCAACAGGCCCATCCTCTTCTTTTTCTACTTGTCCTGCCCCTATCCAACCTGCTCAGTCCCATTCTAGTTCAAATCCCTCTGCATGCCAGGCTGGAAGAGGACTCCAGAGCTCGGTAATCACCTCATCATCACCCTTGTTGGTTTCCTCTGAATCACCAGTGTTCCAGCGTCAGGCCTCTGTGCCAGAAATGATGCAGAGGAAGCAGATGCTCCCTGCAAGTGATCGTTTTGTTGTGAAAAATAATGCACTCCTGGCAAGGCTGTTGGGCCAACAGCTGCTGCCCTACCAGTTTGTGCACTGTGCCCCCTTCCGCAGACTGACAGTATTGTTCCACAATGGCAGATCCCCAGCCGCCATTATTTTGCCAAGAATGCTATCCCTGCCCTTCACTAGCACATTGTGGAGTGTGTCGGCCGGTCTATGGATCACGCTGTCGGTGGCAAGGTGCACTTCAATATGGATGGCTGGAGCAGCAGGCATGGGCAGGGAAAGTATCTAAGTTTTACCGCCCATTGGGTCACCCTCCATTGTGCTGCTGAGGAGGGTGCAAGATCTGGGGCATCTCAGCTGGTGGTGCCACCATGTGGGTTGAAGGGGAGGCCGGTTCTACTTCCCTCTGCTACCTGTTTTGTCCAAGGCCAGCCCGCCGTTGCTGAGCCTCCCAGCAAGTGGTCCCGCTCCTACACTGGTGTGCAGCACCATCGATGCCAAGCAGTGCTGAAACTCGAATGCATAGACGGGAACAGGCAACCCGGATCTGTAATCCTTGCAGCCGTACAGGATCAGATTCGGCAGTGGCTTTTCCCCCGAAAACTGGAGACAGGTGTAGTGGTGTCTGATAATGGTGCCAACATGCTGGCCTCCATTTCGGAAGGTGGCTACACTCACCTTGCTTGGCCCACGTCTTCAACCTTTTAGTCCAGAAATTTCTACAAACTTTTGATGGGTTAAAGGACACTGTGGCATCAGCATGAAAGTGTCAGCCCACATCAGTCGCTCCGCAACCGCCACCGTGGCCTTGAAACTGCTGCAGCGCCGCCATAGCCTGCCGCAACACAGGCTTATTTCTGATTGTCCGATGCGGTGGAACTCCACCCTCTACATGCTGGAGAGGTTGTGTAAGCAGCGAATGGCGGTCAGGCTATACCTATCTCAGACATCTTCCTCCAGAACAGAGTCACTGGACTACATTACTGGGGACCAGTGGCAGCTGATTGGACAGGTCTGTAAAGTCTTGGAGCCGTTTGAGCAGGCAACAAAATTGGTCAGTGAGGAGCACTGCAGCATATCAGAAGTGCTCCCTATTGTCTTCATGCTGGACAAGGCTCTTGGCAAACTGCTCGGACAGGGGGAGGAAGCCCTACTGAACAGTGGTCAGTCAAGTGGGGGAGTGAGGGAGCATGCTCAAGTCCTGGATGAGGAGGCAGAGCTTGTGGAAGTGGAAGAGCCCATTGTCCAAGGGTGGGAAGAAGATTCTGATGTGGAGCTGGAGCATGACGACAGTTCTGACAGCCAGGAAGAGGTGATTAATGGCAGACATCTCTTCCCTATGACTGCGCATATGCTCCAGTGCCTCCGTAAGGACCCTCGGATTAAAACTTTAAAATCAAGGCTCGGCATGTGGGTGGCCACCATCTTAGATCCCCGTTTCAAGGGGAAAATGTGGCAGTTCATATCCCCCTCCCAAGCAGACGCCAGGATGAGCCACATCCGGGGATGCCCTTCTTCGTTGGGTAGAAAATGCGTTTTCTGAACCTGTATCTCGGGCACAAGCTACCAAGCCTCATCATACTCAGCAAAGGTCTGGTGGTCCCACTCCCAGCAGCAGCACCAATAGCCAATCTGTGAACCTGCTGAGTATGTTGAAGGAATTTTATCAGCCAATGCCAAATACTCATTGTAGCAGCAGCACCACCATCGGGCAAAGTAGTCATCGCCAGCAGCTGGCCCGTATGGTGAATGATTACTTGGGGTCGGCCAGTGCTCCAGACAATATGGAGAGTAATGATGACCCCATGGAGCATTGGACAAAACAACTGGATACCTGGCCTGAACTCGCTCAGTATGCACTGGAGGTTCCTTCATGCCCCGCCGTTAGTGTTCTTTCTGAGCGAGTATTTAGTGCTGCAGGTGGGGTGGTCACCGACCAATGGACCCGTCTGTCCACAGACAATGTAAATATACTAACGTTCATTAAAATGAACAAGTCATGGATCAGTGATAATTACAAGGCCCCTCTCACTGATTCACAATGAAGATTGGACAGACTAAATTCAAATTTTGCTGTAATGACTGCCGTGGAACCACCTCTAGGTCCCATGGCCTACGACAACTCCTGCTGCTCCAAAAAAAATGTGATGACCGCCGTGAAACCACCTCTAGGTCCCATGGCCTACGACAACTCCTGCTGCTCCAAACAAAAAATTATAATGACTGCTGTGAAACCACCTTTAAGTCCCATGGCCTACGACAACTCCTGCTGCTCCAAAAAAAATGTGATGACCGCCGTGAAACCACCTCTAGGTCCCATGGCCTATGACAACTCCTGCTGCTCCAAACAAAAAATTATAATGACTGCTGTGAAACCACCTTTAGGTCCCATGACCTACGACAACTCCTGCTGCTCAAACAAAAATTGTAATGACTGCCGTGGAACCACCTCTAAGTCCCATGGCCCACGACAACTCCTGCTGCTACAAACAAAAATTATAATGACTGCTGTGAAACCACCTCTAGGTCCCATGGCCTACGACAACTCCTGCTGCTCCAAACAAAAATTGTAATGACTGCCGTGGAACCACCTCTAGGTCCCATGACCTACAACAACTCCTGCTGCTCCAAACAAAAATTACTGTGATATTGGAAATCGCCTGTTCCGATCATCCTTACCCATGAAGAAAAGAACACCTCGCCTACTGTGAAGCATGGCGGGGGTCAATCATGCTTTGGGGCTGTGTTGCTTCTGCAGGTACAGGGAAGCTTCAGCGTGTGCAAGGTACCATGAATTGTCTTCAGTACCAGGAGATATTTGATGAAAATGTGATGCAGTCCGTCACAAACCTGAGGCTTGGGAGACGTTGGACCATTCACCATGACAATGATCCCAAGCATACCTCCAAGTCCACTGGAGCATGGTTGCAAATTAAAGGCTGTAACATTTTGGAGTGGCCATCACAGTCACCAGATTTAAATCCAATTGAGAACCTCTGGTGGGAAAGCAGTTGCAGCGCGCAAGCCTAAGAATGTGACTGAACTGGAGGCTTTTGGCCATGAAGAATGGGCTAGGATACCCATAGATCGCTGCAAGACACTTGTGTCAAGCTATGCTTCACGTTTAAAAGCGGTTATAACTGGGAAAGGATGTTGTACTAAGAATGAATGTCACTTGGGGGTTGAATAAAACTGATAATGATGTGAGCACAGAAAAGACACTTGTGGTTATTTCATTATAAATGTTATGTTATATTTGTCTGACTTACAAGTGCCTCTTTGATTTAATTGAAAACAAGATGACTGAAATGATCAAAATCAATGTCAAACTGGCCAAAACACTCAATTTCAGTGGGGACTGAATAATTTTGAACACAACTGTATATGGTTTTGGCTTATGCTGAACATTTCTGTTCACAGGGCTCTACGGATACTGATCCCAGTTACAGATTTGGCTGCGATAAAAAGAAGTGGTATAAGTCCGGTTCATTCAGCAGCAGCTGGTGGACACCCAGAGTGCCTGGAACTGCTCCTCCGATCAGGATTTGATGTCAATTTTATGCTGGCTCCAAGAGTACGCAAGGGCTATGATGATGAAAGAAAGTCTGCCTTGTACTTTGCAGTTTCCAACAGTGATCTTACTTCAGCTAAGCTTCTCCTGGATTCTGGAGCTCTTCCCAACCAAGACCCGGTCAACTGTCTGCAGGTGGCATTGCGAATGGGAAACTATGAGCTGGTGAACTTGCTCCTCCGCCATGGAGCCAATGTGAACTATGTGTGTAGAGTTAACCCTCTCCACTTCCCCTCAGCCCTGCAATACGCTCTCAAGGATGAAGTCATGCTGAGAATGCTGCTGAACTATGGATATGATGTTCGGAAGTGTTTTGAGTGCCCTTATGGCAATAATGCGCACTTTATACATGGCTATGAAGGATGGACTCCATCAGTCATCAAAGACACAATGGTATGTAACTTTGTGCTTTTACAATGTAAGGTGAAAATATTGTTTACTTCTCTGCAATGTTCACAAAATAAATTAACCCATCAAGGCACATTAATCTGCAAGCTATTTACAGGCTGGATGTATAGACTGAAAACCTACTATAGAAAACTGACACCTGGGTGATGGCTCCATAAGCTTAAAGGACAACTGAAGTGATTTCCTTTTAAACAATACCAGTTGCCTGGAAGCCCTGCTGATCCGTTTGGCTGCAGTAGTGTCTGAATAACACCAGAAACAAGCATGCAGTTAAAGAGAGGGTTCAGGGAGGGAGACAAAAAAATAAAAATCCTTATCCATTTACCTGGGGCTTCCTCCAGCCCGTGGAAGGCAGGTGTCCTCGCCGTCGCTTCGCAGGCTCCCGGTGGCCGACCTGACCTGGCCAGGCCGGCTGCCAGGTCGGGCTCTTCTGCGCTCCAACGACGGGCTCTTCGGTGCCTCACGGGGGCGCGCTGACGTCATCGGACGTCCTCCGGGCAGTACAGCCCGGAGGACGTCCGATGAAGTCAGCGCACCCCCGTGAGGTGCAGATTGGAGCGCAGAAGAGCCCCACCTGGCAGCCGGGCATGGCCAGGTCGGGTCGGCCACCGGAGAAGACCGGGAGCCTCCGGAGCGGCGGCAAGAGCACTTCCTGCCTTCCACGGGCTGGAGGAAGCCCCAGGTAAGTGGATATGGATTTTTTTTGTCTCCCTCCCTGAACCTTCCCTTTAAACTTGTCATTTCTGACAATAATGTCAGAAACACCTGATCTGCTGCATGCTTGTTCAGGGTGTATGGCTAAAAGTATTAGAGGCAGAGGATAAGCAGGACAGCCAGGCAATCTGCATTGTTTAACCCCCTTGCCGTTCCAATTGTGACGGCAAGGGGGCAGAGCAGCACTTTTTTTTTTTTTTTAACTCATGTAGCGAGATAGCCGCTGACAAGCGGCATCCCCCTACCTACTTCGATCGCCGCCGGCGATCTTTGCAAGCAGGAAATCCCGTTCAGAACGGGATTTCCTGCTGGGCTTCCCCCGTCACCATGGACGTCGGGACGTCAGAGGGAATCCCGATCCACCCCTCAGCGCTGTGGCGATCGAAATATGCACGCAGCTAGCAAAGTGCTAGCTGCGTGCAATAAAAAAAAAATTATGCAAATCGGCCCAGCAGGGCCTGAAATATCCTCCTGCGCAGGTTACCCCGAGCTGAGCTCGGGATAACTGGCAAGGAGGTTAAAAATAAACAAACATGGTAGCCTCCATATATCTCTCTGGTCAGTTATCCTTTAAACTGAATGGCAGGGGAAGTTCAGGGATTCCAGTGCAAATTAGAATTGGTAGTTTTATTCTTCACATTAGCAAAGGGAAGCTTATTTGACTCGGATTCATGTTTCCAGTGGTGTTCGTGATGTCACATAATTGGTTTTTAAGGCCCCTTGCTTTCAATGTCATGTAATTTTCACTACTGAACAAGCAATTTATCACACTTGTGCAGCACTGATTTTTGTTTAGGCCAATTTTATGGCAAAAGTGGCCTAAACGAAGAGAACCTACCATGTTTTTGGAATGTGTTTCTAGTTGATGACTTTACAGCCAGGGTTATAACCAGTTTGCACATGTACCTGGGAATATAATCCGTCACTTACAGCTGCTTTCTCTTACGCAGTTTTGTGAGGTCATCACCCTGACCTGGCTACGCCACCTCTCAGGCAATGTTGTCCGGGTCATGATGGACTATGTGGACCGTGTACAGTTTTGCTCCAAATTGAAAGAAACTCTTATGAAGCAGAAGCTATGGCCAGAGATCCATGACATAACAAGTAAGTCATATTCTATTTTAAAAATATTAAAATAAAAACGCACAGTAGACCAGATTGATTTTACAAAATGATATATGTATCAATATTACTTCTCAATAGTCATAATAATGTTGTTTATTTTAAAGGCTACGCTCACACTATTCTGATGCGTTATCTTAAACGATTCAGTGCGCATGTTTTTCTACACATAGTATGTGAGCTCATACGTGTGTGAAAGGGTGTTTTCAGGAAAGAAGCATGCAATAATGCATCTACTACCCACTAATTATAAGTCCGAAACTTTAATTGGGGTATCACAATTGAAATTCCTGTATCTATTGCAAACAGACCATGTGAATGGGCCCAAAGGAAAGCACTGGTCCATTTACATGTTCTAAAAATTAAACAATAAGTGTCAGCGCCAAGGTAGAAGGCGACCGCAGCCGAGAAGGACAATGTCCAAAAGTTCACACAAGCAATAAATATACAAAGTCAGCGTATGTCTATAATAATACAGCTTTCGCCATTTTCTGATATACAGGATCCTTGAAGGAAAAGGTAAAGAAGCAAGGCTTGCCAGATTCCAACAACCCACATTATAAGGTTGTAAACGAATTTGATAGATGGCCCGCAGAACTCTCAGATGGTGTTGTTTCACCAGCGATGCCACACGCCACAGATTCCTCCGGAATGCAGTAGATATCCTGAGGTCACAAAGACTCGCCAGAGGGGAGTCCAATAGGATAGTAGCATGAAAGCGATATACGGCACATCTAAGTGTAAACCGTCTTTATTACCTAGCATATAAAACAATTAGTAAAAGGAAAAAAGAAAACTCACATTATCTCAAGATTACGAAACCGGTCGGTAAGGCGATAGGCGGCACCATTACATCTGAGGTCTTCTATTGACCATTTTATGCGCGCTACTTTTTGGGGTTCCCAGTGCACGGGCCCCGTATGTGAGTTTTCTTTTTTCCTTTTACTAATTGTTTATATGCTATGTAATAAAGACTGTTTACACTTAGATGTGCCGTATATTTATTTTATGCTACTATCCTATTGGACTCCCCTCTGGCGAGTCTTTGTGACCTCAGGATATCTACTGCATTCCGGAGGAATCTGTGGCGTGTGGCATCGCTGGTGAAACAACACCATCTGAGAGTTCTGCGGATCATCTATCAAATTCGTTTACAACCCTTATAGGCGTCAATTCACCAGAGGTTACCAACCTATTTATCTCTTGGGAGGTAATTTACCTCTTGTGATATCTCCAAATAGCAATTCTCCAGAAGTATGGGGGAAAATATCGACAGAGAAATGCAAGAGATAAATGTGAGATAAGTATGAGATAAATAAGTGATAGTTAGTAGTTAGTTTTTCTCCAAATCACAATTCACCAGGGAAGAAAGGGGGTGTGGCCATTCGTTATTTTTTCATCTCTTTATCCCCTGAATGAACCTGGAGATATCGTGGTTTTCACACAGCAGCTGCTTCTGTGGAAGATGGAGCCTTTTGAGCTTACTCTAGCAGATGCTAGCAGATTTTGAAACGCTTTTTCTTCTTTTTCTGTAGCGTTTCAGGTAGCATTTTGCGGTTTTGTGAAGTGTTTTTGGTGTAGTAGATTTCATGTATTGTTACAGTAAAGCTGTTACTGAACAGCTACTGTAACAAAAAAAGCCTGGCAAACCGCTCTGAAGTGCCGTTTTTCAGAGCGGTTTGCGTTTTTCCTATACTTAACATTGAGGCAGAAACGCCTCTGCAATCCAAAATCTGCAGCAGCCCGGGAGTATGCGTTTCTGCAAAACGCCTCCCGCTCTGGTGTGCACCAGCCCATTGAAATACATTACCCAAGCGTATCCGCAGCCGCAAGCGGATCGCAAAACGCAGCCGAACCGCTCTGGTGTGCACTAGGCCTTAGAGCTTGCTTCTATTATGAGGAGACGAAGGCGCAGGAGGAGGGTCTGTTTAATCGCCCCTCGTATTTTTCGTGAGAGAACAGTTCTTGATAATTTTACTGAGACAGAGGTGGTGAAGAAGTTCAGACTCACTCGTGATATGATTTATGATATGATCCGGCAGTAAAAGGTGGGAATACTCTGGTCACGTAGTGGTAAAACCCCGCCTCCTACCCACAATGCTTCACTTTCAAGCTTACAGAGAGGAAAAGTATCCCATGTAAATCATTAATACCGATTACCTAACTCTCTGCTTTCTCACACTTTCCTCATGCATATCTCTCCATTATCCCCTGCTATCTAACATTTTTCTCTCTGTCCTCTCACACTGGTGAATTGACTCCAGAGTGTTAAAATACCTCATGAGATAAACTACCTACCTTTTTTCTCTTAGTAAATCCTCTCTGGTGAATTGACGCCATAATGTGGGTTGTTGGAATTTGGTAAGCCTTGCTTCTTTACCTTTTCGTTCAAGGATCCTGTATATCAGAAAATGGCAAAAGCTGTATTATTATAGACCTGTGCTGACTTTGTACATTTACATGTTCCACTCTGAATAATGGTTCCGGAGTGTAACTGGTGTTATTCAGCCTTCTGGATGGTGTATGAGTAAGGTTCGCCCATGCCAAATAGAGTAAGGTTCGCCCATGCCAAATAGAGTAAGGTTCGCCCATGCCAAATAGAGTAAGGTTCGCCCATGCCAAATAGAACGAAGATGCTCATGCAGGGCTTTTTTCCACCATTTTACTGCCCATGTGCGGACCTTACTTGTGTGTCCAGCTGGGATGCGCTTGTACATGGCTATAAGAAACTCATTCAACTTGGGTGTGTTGAATACGTTTAGAAGGACCCTTCGTTGGAACGGTGGGTGGAGTAAGAGTGTTACCCGGGGAGTCTCTGGACTGTCCAGTTCTGATCTTGCAACAAGCAAAAATAAATGGGATTGTACTTGAAAGTTAATCATAAGGCTAGGTTCACAGAGGTCAGTTGCATAACTCAAGTGTTATGACTGTGAACTGCAATGGAGACTGGCCATAGACTTTAATACAAAGCCTGCATGCAGGGAGTTAGATTAACGTGATCCAGCACTGTGAACAGGCCCATAGAATTGTATAGACAGTGAGTTGACATACAGAATTATTCTGCAATGCAACTGTCCACTGTGAACAGGGCCTAAAGCCAGGTACACACATCTATTTTCGATTGTCCATTGACTGGCCAATTTTATCACATACATGCAAATATCAGGGGCCAACTGATTTTGAATACTATGAGCAGATTGTGTAGGTAAGCTCTCATACTACATGGGGGCGCTATAATTGGCCAATTAAAGTTGAAGGTGTGTACTAAGCTTAAAAAGAACCCAAGGTGGGGTTAGAAGAATGATATCCGCACACAAAGGCTGGGTCTGCCTATACAGCCCAGCCCCTGTTGCTATGTAGTGTCCCCCCAGGCCCCCCTCCCTGCGCTCTGCTATGCCCCCATAAATCACAGCTGTGCTGTCAACACGCAGCGTGTTTCAGCGGGCTGTGTTTACCTATGTAGTGTCACTCTCGCCACTCCCCCCACCTCCTGCATAGCTCCGGTCCCTGCCCGCGTCCCTTCCCTCCAATCAGTGGGGAGGGAAGGGACGCGGGCAGGGATCAAAGCTATGCAGGAGGCGGGGGAGCGACGAGAGTCACACTACATAGGTAAACACAGCCCGTTGCGTGTCGACAGCGCGGCTGTGATTTATGGGGGCATAGCAGAGCACAGAGGGGGGGGGGGGACCTGGAGGGACATTACATAGCAACAGAGGCTGGGCTGTATAGGCAGACCCAGCCTCTGTGTGAAGATATTCTTAGAACCCCACCTCGGGTTCTCTTTAAGTCTTTCTTTGCAGTAAGCCCCCTCTTTCTACACTTTTCTGTGCATCACTCCACAGGAATGGCTTCTGATGAGTAGACAGAATGTTATGCTGCACCCGTATTATCGCACTGCAACCATACATACTGATATCATCATGTTTCCCAAACACAAGAGTGACAATATAATCTAGTCTGGCCACAATAGAGATGACCAATGAGATACTAATACTTCTGGCTTGCATGCAAATGTAAAGCAAAATGTGTGATTTGTGACTCATTGGGAAGTGCGTTTAACTGGCCCAGTTCCAAGCTACATGTAATTTGCATAAAACTGTATCATTGACCATCACTGTACATCAGCAGTATGAGCTGACTAAACATGTAATCTGTCACATCCACTGCAGAAAATTTTGATAGCTGGCCTTTCTTCTGTTGCTCATAAACACATCTCAGACATGCAGGAATACATAAACACATCTCAGACATGCAGACACATGTACACACATCACATACACGCAGAAATACATAGACACATCTCAGACATGCAGGCGCACATCTCAGACATGCAGGCGCACATGCACACACATCTCAGACATGCAGGCACATCTTAGACATGCAGGCACATGTGCACACATCTCAGGCATGCAGGCACACGTGCAGACATGCAGGCACACGTACACACATCTCAGACATGCAGACACACAGACACACACACACACACACACACACACACACACACACACACACACACACACACACACACACCTCAGACATGCAGGCACACGCACACGCACACACATCTCAGACATGCAGGCACATGCACACATCTCAGACACGCAGGCGCACATCTCAGACATGCAGGCGCACATCTCAGACATGCAGGCGCACATGCACACACATCTCAGACATGCAAGCACACGTGCACACATCTCAGGCATGCAGGCACACGTGCAGACATGCAGGCACACGTACACACATCTCAGACATGCAGATGCAGACACACACACACACCTCAGACATGCAGACACACGCACACACATCTCAGACATGCAGGCACATGCACACATCTCAGACATGCAGGCGCACATGCACACACATCTCAGACATGCAGGCACATCTTAGACATGCAAGCACACGTGCACACATCTCAGGCATGCAGGCACACGTGCAGACATGCAGGCACACGTACACACATCTCAGACATGCAGACACACACACACACCTCAGACATGCAGGCACACGCACACACATCTCAGACATGCAGGCACATGCACATATCTCAGACATGCAGGCACAAATATCTCAGACATGCAGGCACATGTACACACATCTCACACATGCAGGCACACATATCTCAGATATGCAGGCACATGTACACACATTTCAGACATGCAGGCACACACATTTCAGACATGCAAGCACACACATTTCAGACATGCAGGCACACACATTTCAAGCACACGCACACACATCTCAGACATGCAGGCACACGCACACACATCTCAGACATGCAGGCACACGTACACACATCTCAGACATGCAGGCACACGTACACACATCTCAGACATGCAGGCACATGTACACACATCTCAGACATGCAGGCACACGTACACACATCTCAGACATGCAGGCACATGTACACACATCTCAGACATGCAGGCACACGTACACACATCTCAGAAATACATAGACACATCTCAGACATGCAGGCGCACATCTCAGACATGCAGGCGCATGCACATATCTCAGACATGCAGGCACAAATATCTCAGACATGCAGGCACATGTACACACATCTCACACATGCAAGCACACATATCTCAGATATGCAGGCACATGTACACACATTTCAGACATGCAGGCACACACATTTCAGACGTGCAGGCACACACATTTCAGACATGCAGGCACACACATTTCAAGCACATGCACACACATCTCAGACATGCAGGCACACGCACACACATCTCAGACATGCAGGCACACGCACACATCTCAGACATGCAGGCACACATCTCAGACATGCAGGCACACGCACACACATCTCAGACATGCAGGCACATGTACACACATCTCAGACATGCAGGCACATGTACACACATCTCAGACATGCAGGCACACGTACACACATCTCAGACATGCAGGCACACGTACACACATCTCAGACATGCAGGCACACGTACACACATCTCAGAAATACATAGACACATCTCAGACATGCAGGCGCACATCTCAGACATGCAGGCGCACATGCACACACATCTCAGACATGCAGGCACATCTCAGACATGCATGCACACGTGCACACATCTCAGGCATGCAGGCACACGTGCGGACATGCAGGCACACGCACACACATCTCAGACATGCATGCACACATCTCAGACATGCAGGCACAAATATCTCAGACATGCAGGCACATGTACACACATCTCACACATGCAGGCACATGTACACACATCTCACACATGCAGGCACACATATCTCAGACATGCAGGCACACGCACACACATCTCAGACATGCAGGCACAAATATCTCAGACATGCAGGCACATGTACACACATCTCAGACATGCAGGCACAAATATCTCAGACATGCAGGCACATGTACACACATCTCAGACATGCAGGCACATGTACACACATCTCAGACATGCAGGCACATGTACACACATCTCAGACATGCAGGCACACGTACACACATCTCAGTCATGCAGGCACAAATATCTCAGACATGCAGGCACATGTACACACCTCAGACATGCAGGCAGAAATATCTCAGACATGCAGGCACATATACACACATCTCAGACATGCAGGCACACGCACACGCATCTCAGACATGCAGGCACACGCACACACATCTCAGACATGCAGGCACACGCACACACATCTCAGACATGCAGGCACACGCACACACATCTCAGACATGCAGGCACACGCACACACATCTCAGACATGCAGGCACACGCACACACATCTCAGACATGCAGGCACACGCACACACATCTCAGACATGCAGGCACACGCACACACATCTGAGACATGCAGGCACACGCACACACATCTCAGACATGCAGACACACGCACACACATCTCAGACATGCAGGCACACGCACACACATCTCAGACATGCAGGCACATCTCAGACATGCAGGCACACGTGCACACATCTCAGGCATGCAGGCACAAATATCTCAGACATGCAGGCACATGTACACACATCTCAGACATGCAGGCACAAATATCTCAGACATGCAGGCACATGTACACACATCTCAGACATGCAGGCACATGTACACACATCTCAGACATGCAGGCACACGTACACACATCTCAGACATGCAGGCACACGTACACACATCTCAGACATGCAGGCACACGTACACACATCTCAGACATGCAGGCACACGCACACACATCTCAGACATGCAGGCACACGCACACACATCTCAGACATGCAGGCACACGCACACACATCTCAGACATGCAGGCACACGCACACACATCTCAGACATGCAGGCACACGCACACACATCTCAGACATGCAGGCACACGCACACACATCTCAGACATGCAGGCACACGCACACACATCTCAGACATGCAGGCACACGCACACACATCTCAGACATGCAGGCACACGCACACACATCTCAGACATGCAGACACACGCACACACATCTCAGACATGCAGGCACATCTCAGACATGCAGGCACACGCACACACATCTCAGACATGCAGGCACACGCACACACATCTCAGACATGCAGGCACACGCACACACATCTCAGACATGCAGGCACACGCACACACATCTCAGTCATGCAGGCACAAATATCTCAGACATGCAGGCACATGTACACACCTCAGACATGCAGGCAGAAATATCTCAGACATGCAGGCACATATACACACATCTCAGACATGCAGGCACACGCATCTCAGACATGCAGGCACACGCACACACATCTCAGACATGCAGGCACACGCACACACATCTCAGACATGCAGGCACACGCACACACATCTCAGACATGCAGACACATGCACACACATCTCAGACATGCAGGCACACGCACACACATCTCAGTCATGCAGGCACAAATATCTCAGACATGCAGGCACATGTACACACCTCAGACATGCAGGCAGAAATATCTCAGACATGCAGGCACATATACACACATCTCAGACATGCAGGCACACGCATCTCAGACATGCAGGCACACGCACACGCATCTCAGACATGCAGGCACACGCATCTCAGACATGCAGGCACACGCACACACATCTCAGACATGCAGGCACACGCACACACATCTCAGACATGCAGGCACACGCACACACATCTCAGACATGCAGACACACGCACACACATCTCAGACATGCAGGCACACGCACACACATCTCAGACATGCAGGCACATCTCAGACATGCAGGCACACGTGCACACATCTCAGGCATGCAGGCACAAATATCTCAGACATGCAGGCACATGTACACACATCTCAGACATGCAGGCACAAATATCTCAGACATGCAGGCACATGTACACACCTCAGACATGCAGGCACATGTACACACATCTCAGACATGCAGGCACATGTACACACATCTCAGACATGCAGGCACACGTACACACATCTCAGACATGCAGGCACACGCACACACATCTCAGACATGCAGGCACAAATATCTCAGACATGCAGGCACATGTACACACCTCAGACATGCAGGCAGAAATATCTCAGACATGCAGGCACATATACACACATCTCAGACATGCAGGCACATGTACACACATCTCAGACATGCAGGCACACGCACACACATCTCAGACATGCAGGCAGAAATATCTCAGACATGCAGGCACATATACACACATCTCAGACATGCAGGCACATGTACACACATCTCAGACATGCAGGCACACGCACACACATCTCAGACATGCAGGCACACGCACACACATCTCAGACATGCAGGCACACGCACACACATCTCAGACATGCAGGTACACGCACACACATCTCAGACATGCAGACACATGCACACACATCTCAGACATGCAGGCACATGCACACACATCTCAGACATGCAGGCACACGTACACACATCTCAGACATGCAGGCACACGCACACACATCTCAGACATGCAGGCACACATCTCAGACATGCAGGCACACATCTCAGACATGCAGGCACACGCACACACATCTCAGACATGCAGGCACACATCTCAGACATGCAGGCACACATCTCAGACATGCAGGCACACGCACACACATCTCAGACATGCAGACACACGCACACACATCTCAGACATGCAGGCACACATCTCAGACATGCAGGCACACGCACACACATCTCAGACATGCAGGCACACGCACACACATCTCAGACATGCAGGCACACGCACACACATCTCAGACATGCAGGCACACGCACACACATCTCAGACTTGCAGGCACATGTACACACATCTCAGACATGCAGGCACACATCTCAGACATGCAGGCACACATACACACATCTCAGACATGCAGGCACATGTACACACATCTCAGACATGCAGGCACATATATCTCAGACATGCAGGCACATGTACACACATCTCAGACATGCAGGCACATGCACACACATCTCAGACATGCAGGCACATGCACACACATCTCAGACATGCAGGCACATGCACACACATCGCAGACATGCAGGCACATGTACACACATCTCAGACATGCAGGCACATGCACACACATCGCAGACATGCAGGCACACACATCTCAGACATGCAGGCACACATGCACACATCTCATACATGCAGGCACACACATCTCAGACATGCAGGCACACGCACACACATCTCAGACATGCAGACACACGCACACACATCTCAGACATGCAGGCACACGCACACACATCTCAGACATGCAGGCACACGCACACACATCTCAGACATGCAGGCACACGCACACACATCTCAGACATGCAGGCACACATACACACATCTCAGACATGTAGGCACATGTACACACATCTCAGACATGCAGGCACATATATCTCAGACATGCAGGCACATGTACACACATCTCAGACATGCAGGCACATGCACACACATCTCAGACATGCAGGCACATGCACACACATCGCAGACATGCAGGCACATGTACACACATCTCAGACATGCAGGCACATGCACACACATCGCAGACATGCAGGCACATGCACACACATCTCAGACATGCAGGCACACATGCACACATCTCATACATGCAGGCACACATATCTCAGACATGCAGGCACATGTACACACATCTCAGACATGCAGGCACATGCACACACATCTCAGACATGCAGGCACATGCACACACATCTCAGACATGCAGGCACATGCACACACATCTCAGACATGCAGGCACATGCACACACATCTCAGACATGCAGGCACACATGCACACATCTCAGACATGCAGGCACACATGCACACATCTCAGACATGCAGGCAGTGGCGTAGCAACAGGGGTTGCAGAGGTTGCGACTGAATCGTGGGCCCTTGGGCTAGAGGGGGCCCTTCCTCAGTTGCAGACTTAGCTTTTTATTCGTCCTATGCTTGTAATAATCACTTCTATAGATGCTTTGAATGGTAGTAATCATTAACAAACTGTTTCTCATCCCCTTCTGGCACCTCTGACACTGGTTGTCTTTGTCAGATTTTGGTGTGCTGTATCAATTGTTATGTATAGAATGCTTGGGGGCCCCCAATGCAAAACTCACACTGGGGCCCATAGCTCCTTAGCTACGCCACTGCATGCAGGCACACATACACACTTCATAGGCAGGTTTATGAGGGGATTACTGGTGCCCAGAATCCCCCCTCAGACCAGGGAAGTGTCTGGAGACAGGCACAAGTTGAGACACCAGAATGTCTACAGGCATCCTGCCTTTCACTTTCCTTCTCTACCTTTTCCCCGCTCTCCTGTTTCTGTCCCACCATCTCTCTCCCACCCTCCTACCTTAAAAAAAAAATTAAATTCAACATTGTCTCATTTTAACTACTATGATGTATTTACAGTGGAGGAAATAATTATTTGACCTCTCACTGATTTTGTAAGTTTGTCCAATGACAAAGAAATGAAAAATCTCAGAACAGTATCATTTCAATGGTAGGTTTATTTTAACAGTGGCAGATAGCACATCAAAAGGAAAATGTAAAAAATAACCTTAAATAAAAGATAGCAACTGATTTGCATTTCATTGAGTGAAATAAGTTTTTGAACCCTCTAACAATAAAAGACTTAATACTTGGTGGAAAAACCCTTGTTTGCAAGCACAGAGGTCAAACGTTTCTTGTAATTGATGACCAAGTTTGCACACATTTTAGGAGGAATGTTGGTCCACTCCTCTTTGCAGATCATCTCTAAATCCCTAATGTTTCGAGGCTGTCTCTGTGCAACTCTGAGCTTGAGCTCCCTCCATAGGTTTTCTATTGGATTAAGGTCCGGAGACTGACTAGGCCACTCCATGACCTTAATGTGCTTCTTCTTGAGCCACTCCTTTGTTGCCTTTGCTGTATGTTTTGGGTCATTGTCGTGCTGGAACACCCATCCACGACCCATTTTCAGTTTCCTGGCAGAGGGAAGGAGGTTGTCGTTCAGGATTTCACGATACATGGCTCCATCCATTTTCCCGTTAATGCGATTAAGTTGTCCTGTGCCCTTAGCAGAAAAACACACCCAAAGCAAAATGATTCCACCCCCATGCTTAATGGTGGGGACGGTGTTTTGGGGGTCATAGGCAGCATTTTTCTTCCTCCAAACACAGCGAGTTGAGTTAATGCCAAAGAGCTTTATTTTGGTCTCATCAGACAACAGCACCTTCTCCCAGTCACTCACAGAATCATTCAGGTGTTCATTGGCAAACTTCAGATGGGCCTGCACATGTGCCTTCTTGAGCAGGGGGACCTTGCGAGCCCTGCAGGATTTTAATCCATTGCGGTGTAATGTGTTTCCAATGGTTTTCTTGGTGACTGTGGTCCCTGCTAATTTGAGGTCATTCACTAACTCCTCCCATGTAGTTCTAGGATGCTTTTTCACCTTTCTCAGAACCATTGACACCCCACGAGGTGAGATCTTGCGTGGAGCACCAGAGCGAGGTCGATTGATGGTCATTTTGTGCTCCTTCCATTTTCGAACAATCGCACCAACAGTTGTCACCTTCTCTCCCAGCTTCTTGCTAATGGTTTTGTAGCCCATTCCAGCCTTGTGCAGGTCTACAATTTTGTCTCTGACATCCTTGGACCGCTCTTTGGTCTTTCCCATGTTGGAGAGTTTGGAGTCTGCTTGATTGATTGATTCTGTAGACAGGTGTCTTTTATACAGGTGACTAGTTAAGACAGGTGTCCTTAATGAGGGTGACTAATTGAGTAGAAGTGTCTAACCACTCTGTGGGAGCCAGAACTCTTAACCTTCCTGGCGGTAAGCCCGAACTGAGTTCGGGCTATGCCGCCGGAAGGCACCGCTCAGGCCCCGCTGGGCCGATTTGCATAATTTTTTTTTTGCTGCACGCAGCTAGCACTTTGCTAGCTGCGTGCAGTGCCCGATCGCCGCCGCTACCCGCCGATCCGCCGCAATTCCTCTCGCCGCGGCCGCCCCCCCCCCCCAGACCCCGTGCGCTGCCTGGCCAATCAGTGCCAGGCAGCGCTATGGGGCAGATCGGAGTCCCCTCTGACGTCACGACGTCGATGACGTCGGTGACGTCATCCCGCCCGTCGCCATGGCGACGGGGGAAGCCCTCCAGGAGATCCCGTTCTTTCAACGGGATCTCCGGATCTCCGATCGCCGGCGGCGATCGGAGGGGCTGGGGGGATGCCGCTGAGCAGCGGCTATCATGTAGCGAGACTTTGTCTCGCTACATGAAAAAAAAAAAAAAAAAATTTAAAAAAAAGATTTGCTGCCCCCTGGCGATTTTTTTGCAAACCGCCAGGAGGGTTAATAGTTGGTAGGGGTTCAAAAACTTATTTCACTCAATGAAATGCAAATTAGTTGCTATCTTTTATTTAAGGTTATTTTTTCGATTTTCCTTTTGATGTGCTATCTGCCACTGTTAAAATAAACCTACCATTGAAATAATACTGTTCTGAGACTTTTCATTTCTTTGTCATTGGACAAACTTACAAAATCAGTGAGGGGGTCAAATAATTTTTTCCTCCACTGTATATATCATGAACAACTTCTGCAGCACTTTACATTAGCATCTCTAAGTTGTTACTGAATATCAGGATATGTTATGCTGTTACAATTTTTTTTTCCAGCAAATCCTCGCTCACTCAAACATCTGTGTCGCCTGAAGATTAGGAAGTGTATGGGGAAACTTCACCTGCGCTGTCCAATTTTTATGTCATTCCTCCCTCTACCCAATCCTTTAAAGGACTACATTCTATACAAAGAGTACGACCTCTATGGACAAGGGATCTTTACAACTTGGTGACAAGCATTTTACCATATAGGAGGACATTCATAGAATCTTTGGACTCTGATGTAAAGCCTTTGGGACAGGACTGGGTGCACAAGCACAAATAAAAGGGAAAATACTTCTTGCTGATCTTGCAGAGGTTGTTGGTGATAAAATGCTGCTTTGCGTTACAGGTCAGGAGGCATACGTTCTTTTTACTTCTACAGTACAAACAGAAAGATGTTAAAGAGACTCTGAAGCGAGAATAAATCTCGCTTCAGAGCTCATAGTTAGCAGGGGCATGTGTGCCCCTGCTAAAACGCCGCTGTCCCGCGGCTAAACGGGGGTCCCTTCACCCCCAAACCCACCCCGCAAAACTTGTTCGTAGATTTAGTCGTAAAATATTTTGCTCCTGGAGGCAGGGCTAACGGCTGCAGCCCTGCCTCTAGTCGCGTCTATCAGACGCGCATTGCCGCCTCTCCCCCGCCCCTCTCAGTGAAGGAAGACTGAGAGGGGCAGGGGAGGGGCGGAGATACGCACTGACAGATGCGCGTGGGGCAGGGCTGCGGCGGTTAGCCCTGCCCCAATGCGGAAGCGCTCCCCGGCTGCACGGAGGGGATTTGGGGGTGAAGGGACCCCCGTTAAGCCGCGGGATAGCGGCGTTTTAGCAGGGGCACACATGCCCCTGCTATCTATGAGGTCTGAAGCGAGATTTATTCTCGCTTCAGACTCTCTTTAAAGCAACAGTCTTTTACAATTACTACATTCTTTACAGATCACTCTGGACAGTCAAGAGACTTGCCAAGTTACTACTGTTAATTACAATGTAAATGCATGGAAATTAATACAGAACATGATTACATTTTGATTGTTACTAGCGTTTCCTTAGCCCATGTTCTCTACCATTCCTAAAAAAGTACCACTATTGCAGAATCCTTGACTCCACATTTGGTACCCCGATACTGGACTCCTCCTTCTCACTGCAAGGATCATGTCCACTTTACCACTTGCACCTCTTACTCATTTCTCCAGATTCACTTCCTTTCATAGAAAGTAGGAATGATCAATGAGATGCAAATAATTTCTCCTTGCATTCAAATTCCATGTAAATTATGTACTGCTTGAATTTGAACCAATCAGAATAACTTCCTGTCAATTTTTATTAGTCCACGTCGAAGCTGCATAACATTTACATGAAATCTAAATGCAAGAAGAAATTATTTGCATCTCAATGATCATCCCTAATAGAAAGCGCTTACAAGGAAGTATTGAACTAGCTCCTCCCACTCCAATGCTTTTCTTAGCAAGCAGCCCAATTTTCCCTCTTCCAGGGCCTACACAGAGTCTGGGGCCTGCCTAGGCTGGCACCGTAAGGGACAGGAGAAGGGGGCTCTTACGTGCCCTGCAAGTTTGTCAGTGCCCTGTAGCCTCAGCTGTCTTTAACACATTAGCACTAGAACACGTTGCTAGCCTATAAGCTAGCAACACATCCGAATGACGCTTTACTATTATAATTATTTTGTTAGATTTAACAACATTATTACTTAAAATGCAGTATAGTAAAGCAATCACAAGATGTCGATGTCTGCAATGTGCGGTGATAATCCCTATGGTATTGTGACTTCCTGTATTCATTCTGTGTTTCTCTCTGTTCTAAGTAAGCTGCATTACCTGAAGGTTCTGTATGATTTATCTCTGCACGTTTTCTTCAGTAAACAGTTTCTATGAGTACAAATTTAGCATAATCTGAATTTTGCGTTATAATTTGCAATTACAATACAAAATTGTAATGCAAAATTTTGCGTAAAATCGTAATTAATTTTGTTTGTAAACGTAATCAGGATCATTAATTTTGCAATTTTGCTTTATTTTCTGCCGAATCCCCCTTACATCCTGTCATCACCAAAATTGCTACATATGTTAAAGGGTCTCTTAAAGAGAGTCTGAAGCGAGAATAAATCTCGCTTCAGACCTCATAGATAGCAGGGGCATGTGTGCCCCTGCTAAACCGCCGCTATCCCGCGGCTTAACGGGGTCCCTGATCCCCCAAATCCCCTCCGTAATGCGGGGGAGCGCTTCCTGGTTGGGGCAGGGCTAACCGCCGCAGCCCTGCCCCACGCGCGTCTGTCATCGCGTATCTCCGCCTCTCCCCCGCCCCTCTCAGTCTTCCTTCACTGAGAGGGGCGGGGGAGAGGCGGCGATGCGCCGCTGACAGACGCGACTAGAGGCAGGGCTGCAGCCGTTAGCCCTGCCTCCAGGAACGACCAAGTCTGCGACCAAGTGTTGCAGTGGGGGGTTTGGGGGTGAAGGGACCCCCGTTTAGCGGCGCTATAGCGGCGGTTTAGCAGGGGCACACGTGCCCCTGCTAACTATGAGCTCTGAAGCGAGATTTATTCTCGCTTCAGAGTCTCTTTAAGCCAACGTAAAAAAATATGAGTTTTACTCACCTGGGGCTTCTACCAGCCCCCTGCAGCTGTCCGGTGCCCACGTAGACTCTGTCCAATGCTCCTGGCCCTGCCGGCAGCCACTTCCGGTTTCAACGGCAGGAGCAGTTTCAACTGCAGGAAAAATGGTTATGTCCACTGAAAACATGTTATTCTTTGCTCTCAGCCTCCTACCCACTTGTTGATGTTATTGTAGTTTTGTTAAAAATATTGGATGCTTTGTCTCTATGCCCTTTATATAAAATAGCATCGTTGATATCTGGTTAGTTCAGGTCATCTCTTTGACCTAAAGGGAGTTCTTTGGCTTCAATAGAAGATCTTTATCTATGCCCTACCATCATACTTGTATATTTGTACATGAAATATATCTTAAAACTGCAACAATCCTTTAAGTCCCCCTGCGTGGGCACCAAGAATGCATGCGGTTTGTGTTACAATTGCAGTTTGTATAGTAAAAATTACTTTAAAATGGTTTTTAAACTCAGAAAAATTACAGTTTAAAAAACATTTTTCAAATCGATTTTCTCAAAAACTACAAGGTCTTTTTGCCTTGTTCCCATCATTCTCCTGAACATATGTAGCAATTTTGGTAATGATAGCAAGTATGGGGGCCTTGCTATTAACCTCTAAGATCAGCACGAAATGACATGAACACTATGCAAAAATTACTTAAAATTATGAATGGATGCCATGAAATCAGTTGAATGTCCAAATCGTAATTATGTATGGATGTGATTAAAAAAATAGGCACAATTTTGCATAATTGTAATTAGCAGATTACAATCATCACTACTTGTTATACCGGGTGCCAATCTGTGCGTACATATCACTCTGCTCCATCAGATTATGGGCCCAGTCACCTGATCCGCAAACCCAGAGACACCGATCGCAAAACTCCCAAAAGCCAGCGCGGACGAAATCCCAACAGTGATCCAGTGCAGCTTAGCAAACCGCTAGCCAAAGCAGACATGGCTAGTGGCCCAGAATTTAGATTAGCGCTGACCAAGTTGAATAACAAAGTATTAGTTAAGGAAGTTTAAGATGGAAACTATGCTATCTATCTGTGGGATGTAATTATTACAGGTAACACCACTCTGCAGATTGAACTGAGGTGGAGAGACCTCGGCTAGCTATTACTAAAAGTAAGAAATATGGTTATTTGCAACCTAATAATCGACAATTTATAAAGATAAAACAGTGCGGTAGTGTGTCTCTTCTTGAGGACAGAGAATGGAATGGATAGAATAGTCAGGTAACAAGAGCAAAACTGGGATGATTAACTGCCCAACGACTGCTCCACGCTGATTGGCGTGAGCAGCGCGGCAGCCCCAGGACCACTCCACACCGATTGGTGTGAATGGCTGGGAGTGGTGATTACAGGGAATCGTGCGTGTCAATGCACACACATCCCCGCTTGAATGATGGAGCAGAGCTTCGTCATCAGCCTACCAGCGGCGATTGCTAGGGACTGTCGCAGTCTAATAACACTGTACAGTGTTGCAATTTAAGGCAGGGTGCTTGAAAGCCCAGGAAGGCCTTTTGGTGAGAGCAGGGAGCTCATGCAGAAAATTAATTTTGCCATTTCCTAGACTCTGGGTTGGCAGATAAGAGCTCTAATTTCCCCTTAGGAATCAGTGCAGTGTTTATGAGATTCAGATATGCAGAAATATCAGTGTCATGATGTGAACAGTATATCAGTAACTATTTGATACCTCCGTTTATTTGCAGTAATGATGCACATTCCTGCACGGTGGAGAAAATACAGAGGTGCACCTAGTATTAAATGAGCTTTTGGGTGGTCTTTGCTATCCAATAGCAGCAATAAAGCAATTTTCAAACGAGCAGATCCTTCCATGAAGACAACCAATAAACAAGGATTTACTGAATGAAAAGACTGGCTTGAAATAATTATGCCTTAAACATATTGCCATTTTAAATACAGTGGAACCTTGGTTTGCAAGCATAATTCATTCCAGAAGCATGCTTGTAATCTAAAGCGCTCTTATATCAAAGCAAATTTCCCCATAAGAATTAATGGAAAATCAGATGATTCATTCTACAATCCAAAATCTTTTATAAAATATTTAATACAAAGTGCTATATACTGTATAAAGTAAAATGGAAACGGAATCATTGCTATCTGGTGGCTCACCCCAACACTTCTTTATGGTGTGGCTTTGACTAGGAACTTGTGCAGTGACAGTTGCCTTTGCCTAGTTTTGAGGATTTCATGGAAATGTGACATTGCACACACAGTCCCTACACTCAGATTATGTACAATGATGTACAATCCTCCAGCATCCAAGGGAGAAGAACCATCCGTTCAGTTGTGATAAAGTGATGCACCTATACGGTTTTGCTTGTATATTAAGACAAAATTTCACAACATTTTTGCTTGTATTACAAAGCGCTGTCAAACCAAGTTACTCTCAATCCAAGGTTTTACTGTATGTAAAAAAGGATTTGTAAATTGGTAAATAAGGTTTATGATATGTTTTCTGTAACTGTAATGTGTACAAAATGTGTTACTCGTATTCTCCAGTGCCTCTAGAGATTTCCTTTTTCCTACATTTCAAGCTTATTTGAAGTTTTCTCTAAAGGTGCGTACACATGCACTACATCGGGCATACGACGGGTCCGTCAGACCCTCCCGCTGGGCGGACGTTCAGCCGGCAATAGTGCGTGTGTACGCGCTGTTGGCGGACTGATAAGGCTGTTTCTGAACGATGAACGCTCAGCGGACCGTTCAGAAACAGCATTATCAGTCTGCTGACAGCGCTTACACACGCACTACTGTCGGCTGAACGTCTGCCCAGCAGGAGGGTCTGACGGACCCGTCGTTGCCGGATGTAGTGCGTGTGTGTACGCACCTTAAGGGTAGATAGATTGCTCTGATATAAAATCTGATCAGAGAGGAATCTATTAGTGCCACACACTTGTCAGAGATTTCAGCATAAATCTAATAAAAATCTATCTAACCCCAGCATTTTATTGTTCGGTGCAGTGCAATGTTATGGGCTGTGATCTGCCGCTGCTAACAACCCGCCTGATCAATATCTTCCATCTGGTGCAATTGACTGATGCGATCGATCTTAGCTGAAATTCGATCAGGCGATCGATTTTGCTGCCCGCGGCATCAAATCTGCAGGATATCTGCAGAATATCGATGGTAAAAATCAGTAAGTCTATGGCCACCTTAAATTGCAAGGATTTCATCAGATATTATTCTTATCTATTTAAAGGTGCAGGTCCTATTTATTGGTGCAAAGCATGTAGTGTTGGGGAGACACAAGGACAGGTATGAGAAACACTGGACTGGACTGTTGTACCGCTGCCGCCATTCCTATGCACACCTCTATTACAAGGACAGGTATTTCCTTATTTTTGAGATCACATAAACCTCTGCCTGCTGGCATTCAGAGCTGTTTTGGTACCGTCAGCAAGACAACCAATGTCACATTCCCAGTTTACCATTTATCAAGCACTTGCTAAATATTGTCCTAAGAATCCAAATGCTTTGTGATAGCTAACAGAACAATTAAACAGTTATATGTTTATTTGGCGCATTACTAGCCCTTGGGATATCACTTATGTAACCAGGCTTTCACTGCTCTGTTAATCATGGGTCTTTTTTGTTTAGAATGACTTTGCTTGCTAGGTGTTTTAGTATACCCTGTGAACTTTTTACTCTATACTTACCCCTAGTTCCATCCCACCCTTCCGTTATGTAACTAGCAGCCATGAGTTCTATGAGAACTCAAAAAAATAAAAAACGGAATTCTTTCGTGCCCCCAGCACCTGCCTCGCACACCTATTATTTTTTTTTTTTAAACAAATTTTGAGGCACATCTCAATTAGGTTAAAATCTAGTTCTAAAAATGGCCCCACTGATGTGAACACAGAAAGTAATTAAAGCAGGGAAAGAACAGCACAAAATCAGTTTGGTAAAATCTTTCTTTTCCAATATGACATGTACATACACTTCAAAAAAGGTTATGAGCGAGCCATAAAAATTAGAAACAATACAGTGTTATTTACAGCACATATACACAAGGCATAGAAATAATTTCACTATTACAAAAGGCAACACGTGTAACCCAAAGCAACTAATCAGCAGACGACTTTCATTGCTCTGATAACACACAGAAAATAAGTCATAAAAGGTGACATGATTGCTTTTTGCAGGTTCATCCAGTTTATTCTGTGCATTGCCTTAGTATGCATTTTTTGTATCCTTGTATTGATTGATTGAAGGTTGGTGGGTGTAGTTCATTCAAACAAAATGTTCAGCACCTTCAAACTTTGATCCACAAATGTACTCTGAATTAAAGTGAGCCTATGTGCATTAAGCATATTTAAACAACACTACTGCATAACAGCAGATGCCTGTACATACCTTTTTGTAAGCAGCATACAAACATCTACTGTATAATAATAATTTCCAAGCTATCCGCTGTATGTGACCACCCCGGACATGCCGACTCCCGCTGTGATTGGCCGCCACACTGCCTGGATGGTGTGTGCATGTGCAGAGGGATAGTGCACTCGCCTGTGCTGCGCAGCATAGTGCACACCACCAGCTAGTAAGATAATTAGCCGAGCACAATTTCTTATCTTAAATACATCTTCATCAACGAGAATTTCACTCTATTAATATTTCTGGTGGTATGGTAAAATACCTTTGCTCAGTCACAAGTTTGTAAGAATCTGAGTCACCCTTCTTTTTAGGACTTTTCCATATAAAAATCAATTTTTGCTGATGTATGGTGTAAAGCAGTACCAGGCAAACAAATATAAATTATTTTCCTTACCTACTACTGATCTACGAACTGAATAGTGTAGGGCAGCTTAAATACTTTAACCTAGTGATTATTCAGCTCTCTCACTAGGTAAAACACTTTAAAGAGACACTGAAGTGAAAAAAAAATTATGATATTATGATGTGTATGTGTAGTACAGCTAAGAAATAAAACATTAAGATCAGATACATCAGTCTAATTGTTTCCAGTACAGGAAGAGTTAAGAAACTCCAGTTGTTAGCTCTATGCAAAAAAGCCATTAAGCTCTACGAAAGTCGTGGAGAGGGCTGTTACCTGACTTTTATTATCTCAACTGTTTTCTTTTTCTCTGCCAGAGGAGAGGTCATTAGTTCACAGACTGCTCTGAAAGAATCATTTTGAATGCTGAGTGTTGTGTAATCTGCACATATTAGAGAATGATGCAATGTTAGAAAAAAAAACAGTATATACCTGAAAATAAAAATATGAGAATATTTTCTTTGCTGCTAATCTTCTAGAAATTATTCATAGTACACAACCAATTCATTATATCATATTTTTTTTTCCGCTTCAGTGTCTCTTTAACCTAGTAACAGATATGGTGTAAATCCAGATTTTCATTGTCAAGATCTGTTGGTAATAGTAAGGGCACACAATTACCGTATATACTTGCATATAAGCCGACCCCCCAACTTTTCCCTGAAAAAACAGGGAAAAATGATTGACCCCCATATAAGCCGGGGGTAGGAAATGCTGGATTGGTGCAGCCCCCCAGTGTGTCCCAGTATAGCTAGTATAGTGCCCAGTATAGGTAGGTAGTGTCTAGTATAGTGCCCAGTATAGCCAGTATAGTGCCCAGTATGGGTAGGTAGTGCCTCAGTTTAGCTAGTATAGTGCCCCAGTATGGCTAGTAAAGTGCCCAGTTTAGCCAGTATAGTGCCCAGTTTAGCCAGTATAGTGCCCAGTTTAGCTAGTATAGTGCCCCAGTATGGCTAGTAAAGTGCCCAGTTTAGCCAGTATAGTGCCCAGTTTAGCCAGTATAGTGCCCAGTTTAGCCAGTATAGTGCCCCAGTATGGCTAGTAAAGTGCCCAGTATAGTGCCCAGTTTAGCCAGTATAGTGCCCAGTTTAGCCAGTATAGTGCCCCAGTATGGCTAGTATAGTGCCCAGTTTAGCCAGTATTGTGCCCAGCATAGGTAGGTACTGCTCCCCCCCAGCTCCCCGCGGCCGCCGCTGCTATTACCTGCTTGGGCAGCGGCCGCTTCCTAATCCGCGTTCCCCTTCTGAAACTTTCTCAGAGTGTATCACAGCAGCGCGCTCGGCGCTGCTGCTGTGACGATGCAGGGGGCAGGAAAGAGCGCGGCTCCCTATAGCGGCGATCTGTATCGCCGTTACCAAGGGAACCGCTCTTTCCTGCTCCCTGCATCGTCACAGCAGCAGCGCCGGGCGCGCTGCTGTGATACACTCTGAGAAAGTTTCAGAAGGGGAACGCGGATTAGGAAGCGGCCGCTGCCTAAGCAGGTAATAGCAGCGGCGGGGGGAGGGGGGGGAGCGGGGCGCGGACCACCCACCACCCACCACTAGACCACCAGGGAAGACTCGCATACAAGCCGACCCCCCCAACTTTTGACCCCCTTTTTGGGGTTCAAAAATTCGGCTTGTATGCGAGTATATACGGTACACAAGATATTATTACTAGAAATGAATACAAAGTTTAATGTAATTACACAGCCTTCCAGATTTAAAATAGAAAAAAAAACAATTCGATTTGGTAGAACTAGAAAACACATAAAAAAATATGGAGAACGGTCATCCACCCTGACTTATCACCTGTAACATTTTAATCTCATTTTGTGAAACAGTTCATTAAAAAGTGATGGCATTATTCTGAAGTGATTACCAAAGCACCACCTGCAAACGTGCGTGTGTGTGTGCGCGTGTTTATTCAAGCTTCATTAACCCCTTTATGCATCATGTAGACGGGTTGGCCACGAAGGGTGAGCTTGCAAGCATGGGTCTCCACCTTCTCACATAAATTAATCCACATGGCATTCAACACTGTGACGGTACGTTGTAGAGATGTGGAAGGCAAAGCCTCTGCCCTTTCAAAGAACTAATGTCCCAGTGTTAAAGACACAAAACTCTTCCCTACATCCAATGCACAGTGGGAGTAATAGTATGAGGAGGGCTTATGGTGCTACCTGGTCATTTCCTTAAAGGACACCTGAAGTGAGAGGGATATGTAGGCTGTCATATTTATTTCATTTTAAACAATACCAGTTGCCTGGCATCCGACTGATCTTTCATGCATCAGTAGTGTCTGAATCACACACCTGAAACAAGCATGCACCAAGACCAGTCAAACTTTAGTCCAGGACTGTCCAACTCCAGTCCTCAAGGGCCATTCCATGCCAGTTTTTAGGTTGGACTAAGAAATAGAGAAATGTGTTCTACTTGATGAACCACTCCTTTCCTGACTCCGTACCATTAATTTGAGCTATGCTAAAAATGTGAGGACCGGCATTGGTCAGCCCTGTTTTAGTCAATCACCTGATCTGCATGGTTGTTTATCGCTAAAAGTATTAAGGTGCATACACCCCTCTTGATTTAGGCCACTTCGCTGCTCAACTTGTACAGACACATCAGCTATGAAGCTGGGGACGTGTTTTGTTGCTATACGGCGGGGGGGGGGGGGGGGTGGCTGAGGGACGACCTCTACGGTTGGTCATACATCAAACAATCTTGATTGTACAACTGTGTCATATCAACCCGATCCTAAAAGAGCCCACCTAAACAAACTCTACTGGAGTACCCCCCCCCCCCCCCCCCCCCCCCATGGCAACTTCACACAGCATAGCACTATTGCCGTTTTAACCTACAATCTTACCTGAAAATACAGAGCTTATTGTTTGGTGTACCCATGTCTCTTCTGCTCTGACATGCATGGAGTGAAATCTCAGCTCCTGGGTGTGGTCATATTTTCTTAGCACCTTATAGCTAATAAGCTCTTGCTAAGAAAAACTCATCACCTACAAATACATACATAATAAATAAGCTATGCTGTTAATCATTATGATGTACAGTGGTAGAGGGTGCAGACACAGGTACAAGGTTCCTGACAGTGTCTGGTCCCATGCTGAACATCAGCTGCTCTCCTATAGTAAGAATATAATAAAGCAGGGTTATCTTGTGCATATAGGTTTCTCCACAGCGTCTCATTATATAATTCTTCTATTAGTTCTTTAAAGGAAAAATTAATTTACAATTCTCTAAACCATTCTGAAATTTCCCATGATCAGCAATGAAATGTAACATTGATTTTGTCACCCTTCCAAACAGCTCTGAGAATATCCTGGTTTCCAAGTCTTTACAAGCCCTTCCGTATCAGGAGCCATTTACATGTACACATCACTGCTGCATCCACAGCTTTCCCATGCCTATCTGTTACTTACCAACCTCCTCATTGTTCATAGCCATGTGTGACAGATACTCAAGCATCTTCTACCTGTACATAAGGACTCCTTGGGGCTCCACTGAATTCCTTTGAGACGATCCCATCTCCACCATGGCCAGCAGAAGATGGGTTTGGAGGGAGAAGGAAGGTAAGGCGGTCGGAGCAGCAAAGTGTACCCGCAGCAGTGTTGTGCTTGTGTGTAAATAATTTAAAAGTACTTACAAGAGACAGGAAGTCTGTAATTTTTCAAATCACTTCATGGATTCAATAATATAACTGCATTACTAATCGGGAGAATATGGGATGATTTACTGCACCAATAAATTGCCATTATCCATTCAATAACCACTGGATGGTGGTAAATTTCCTTTAAAATCTACTTCCTAATGTCAGTTTGCAAACATAAAATATAATACAAGTCTTATTCTTAAAGTATAGCATTACAAACAGCCACCCATATATGCCATTTAGTCTATGGTTTGTTCATTAGCATTTTTAATAAATCATCAGTTAGGTTTTCTTAGGGAAATGTAAGATAAAGAGTTTTATTAAAATGTAGGATTTACAATGATTAGTGCAAAAGGTTACATTCACAAATACATTATTGACTATTGGTTCTGAGTTCACACAATGTAAATGGAAAAGTTGTATGCTTGGCTTGAGATACTTGTGTTGCATATCAGACTGACTCCGATGTGTTCAAGCCCTTGAAACAAGAACGGTTTGTGTTGTTATAAGCCCCATCTACATGATACAATTCTTTGTACGATTCGATTACAATTCAATTTACGATCCGATTAAATCTAACATGTCCGATCGGGATTCGATTCAGACATGTCGGGTTTAATCGGATCGTAAATAGAATCGTAATTGAATCGTACAAAGAATCGTATCGTGTAGATTGGGCTTTAAGGAGCCAATCAGGTTCTCCTTTTCAGTCTCATCAATGTAGTGATGAATTTGATTGCTAGGGGAAAAGGCAGTTCTAGTTTCAGAATAAAGCCCCTCCTTATACCTTATGAACCCATTCTTTTCATTCAGTTTTAGCCTTCATACAATATAATGCAACTCAAATATAACCAACTATTTACAATTGTAGGGCTATGAACAATAAAAAAAAAAAAACAACAATGCTTTTTACCAATTGTTCATTTTGTTAAAGTGAACCTAAACCGAAGGAGAGCAAGATTTACACTTACCTGGGGCTTCTACCAGCCCCCTGCAGCAGTCCTGTGCCTGCGCCGGTTCTCGACGATCCTCCGGTTCCCCGCTGTAGCTTAGTTTTGTTTCTGCGGGCCACTGGGCGCGTCCTTGTTAACGCTCCTGTCGGTGAGAGCGTCCTGTGCAGGGGCAGTATGAGGTTTTCTCTTACTGCACCTGCGCAGGAAGCTCTCACCGACAGGAGTGCGAACAAGGATACGTGTGGCCCGGGGCGCGCAGGAGCAGTGGCCTGCCAACTGATCAGTCAGCAGAAATTAAACTAAGCTGCGGCAGGGGACCAGATGATCGTTGAGGAATGGTGTGGGCACAGGACGGCAGCAAGGGGCTGGTAGATGACCCAGGTATATGAAACTTTTTCTTTACTTCAGTTTAAGTTCACTTTATGCATAAAATATTTTCAAGACAGATGAAAACAGAACTGTTTTTCTAAACTTTGCATTGGTTGGCAACACTGCACAGAAATCCTACAGTATTCTCTGGAAATCTATCCAGTAAAAATTTACAAATCCCAGCTTTCTCAAAGCATCCAATCATATACAGGGAAGCTTGCTGCTGAGACTTTGCTTCCAAACTATGTGCCATCATACTATCAAATATGAGATCATCATCATAGTAGTACTTTTCATCCTTCAATCTGTAGTGTTCAATAAGTAATATGCATAAAGAGGCATGAGGCTATAGGAGACCTGTTTTGTTGCTATAGGAGACCTGTTTTGTTAAAGTGAACCCCCAGACTAAAAAATCTACTCAGCAGCACTGAAAATGCTTGGTGTTTCTTTAACAGTTTCATAGCATCAGCACTTTGTTTTTCTTATCCAAGCCTCATTTTTGGCTGCACAGAAGCTAAGCTCCACCCCATCAAAGAAAACTGTCCGGGCATTTTTCCCTGATATTGTGCAAAGCATGATGGGATTCCTGATGTTGTTGTTCTCGTTGACTAGTAACTGGGAGGGGTTATCAGGACAGTTGGAAATTTGTCTCATGCTCCCTGTCACCTCCTTTCAACCAAAAAGATGGCTGCCCTCATGAAATCACAAACCTTTGCCTGTTCTTTTAAAACAGGGTGGGTAAGAGATTATATTACCTCTCTACTTTAATTAACATAACTAATGTAACTTAATGACAGTATGTTTGTTTAGGCTGAAGTTTTACTTTAAAGCGGATCCGAGCTGAAAAACTAATTAACAAGTAACTTGTCTATATCTTATGTAAAGTTTAGATAGTTTAAACAGCAAATCTAGCTGCAAACAGCTTAAATAGAATAAGAATATTTCTTCCTGTGATACCATAACAGCAGCCATGTTGTTTGTAAACATTACACAGAGGCAGGCTTATCTGTATCTTGAGCAAAAAAACCTAATCCTCCTCCTCTCTCCTTCCCTCTGCCTCTGAAATCTCTGGCTAGTAATACCTCCCCCTCCTCCTGCCCAGACTGAGCTCCCATGAGCCCTTGCTACTGTCTGAAAGTGCCTTGGCTCTCTGAAAACCTGTGGGCATGGCTTCTTTAGTTTCTAGGGAATTAGAGTATTAAAACAAAAACAAAAAAGTATTTGGCTTGAGGAATGCCCTATAAACAATAGGAAAGGACCACAATTATGCAATGAGTAAAAGTTCATCTCGGATCCACTTTAAAGAGTGCATATACAGTTACATATTTGTGAACGAAACACAATAGTTAGGCCCGGTTCACATTGGCGGTCGCCGTCCGGAATCGCCGTGCCGGAGCCGGACCGCATGCGGAACGGACACACGGCATAGCAATGAAAGTCTATGCGTCCGTTTACATGCGTCCGCTTCGTCCGGAGCCGGACCGGATCCGGACTCCGGCGTAAGACCCAACATGCGCTATTTTTTGGTCCGGCTCCTCCGGCTGACGTATCCGGAGCGGAGCCGGACTGTTGCATCCGGCCAATAGAAACCAATGAGAAACGGAGAGCGCACAACACACTGGCTATAAAAACCGGACGTTCTACCCCACTTCCTATGCGTATTGTAGCGGCGATTTTGGATGGGGACACATGGGCAAGCATTTTGGAGTGGAGCAGCAGGGACTTTAAACGTGCTGGAGATGTTGGCAGTATGTCGGAGGTGGGGATGAGTTCTAAACAGCGGAGGGCCTGATTCCACAGGTCCACCTTCTGCTGACCTCCCAGACCCCAACATTTTTATTTTATTTCTACTCTCTTTTGCCAAACGGATCCGGATCGCATCCTGATGTACACCTGATGCAAACTGATCGGATCCGGATCAGAACCGTACGGTTCCGGTCCGGATCTGGTCCATTTGGCAGAGAACCGCAAGTGTGAACTGGGCCTTAGCCATGGAATTTCATTTGATGGGTCATTTAAATAGCTATACAATATACATTTTTCCCACTATGCCTTTCTCTAGAACAAAAATTTTTAAATTAAGACAAGATACCAAATATTTCTACACAGAAGTCCAGATATTTCTACACTGAAGTCCAGATTCCTGTAAATCCTGTTTAGAAGTGACTCGCTGCTCAGATGATACAGCTATGCTGTTCAGCTATTGCCAAGCAACATATACCGTACTGCTCAATGTAGAAGCAGGATGGACAATGGGTAGTGCACGACTGAGTGGTGTCCTGCAGAGAATAATGCTGGTTATTTAGCAATATGGTGGGGCACCTAAATGACACAGAGAGATCACTGTACATAAGCTAGATTCTCAGTAGAGACTACGGCAAATGATTGTCACAGTTGGGTTTTCTGTGAATGAGGCTTAAAGCGGAATATAACCCTGCATTTCAACTTTGCTCTAAAATATTATTTACAGCATATTCTATGCAACCAGCATTTTTTTTTTACTAGACCAGCATTGGAAGGGTTAAACACAGAGGTTTAAAGTTCCGTGGAGAGATATGCAGAAGTTCAGATAGATACATTTAACTAAATAGAATGTAACAAGTGATAAATGTTACACACTCTTTGGCTGTCCTCCAACTCCTTCTCAGTCAGAGAGAGTGAGTCACATACCACACTTAGATACATTTATGTAAACAAAATGTATCTATGTAAGCTTCGGGTGGTCTGCAGTTCTGTCCAGGAACTTTAAAGCTCTGTGTAACCCTTCCAATGCTGGTCTAGTAAAAAAAAAAATGCTGGTTGCATATAATATACTGTAAATAATGTTTTAGAGCAAAGTTGAAATGCAGGGTTATATTCCGCTTTAACTTGTGTTACTTCAGACAACAAGATGATAAGCATTGTGTAGAGACAAAGAAGAAGACATAATTTTTCCAGCTGCTGTGTATGGGGGGCTGACGTTGCAAGCAAGATGGCATCTCCCAAGCAGGCAGCGGAAATCAGCTATAGGAAAGAAGTATTAGTGGAAACATACTGTGGTAAGCATGGTGGCCACTTTAAAATGCATGCAGCATTACATTAAAAAATAGTGTGTGCAAGTAGGTTAGCTTAAAGGTAGCCAGACAATGTTTGATTTTTAATTTTTTTTCAAATGACAAATTTCATATTGACCGACTAGAATTAGCCACCATGCCAAATCAGGAATTTACAGAATTTTATTCAAAATCGAGAATCATCAGCTGAAAAAACAAAAGTTGAATTTGATTTTTACTATATAACCAATCTATATATATTATATATTTTACTATATAGCCAATCATTTTATGAAATAAACATAAAAATTACACTATTTCATTGTATCATGTATGGCCACCTTTAACCACTTGTGTACCAGCAGTCTCTGGCCCCTTAAAGAGGAAATGTCAGCTATACTATCCCTAAAAAAAATTAAGACATATATAAGAAGATACATACTTGCTCTACGTACAGAACATATGTATTGCACTGTCTATGTTGTGAATTCAATGAGTTTTATATGGTAAATAAAGAGAAACCGGTTTCAGGCATTTGCCATTAAGGAATCCCTGTGTCTGAAGCCAGTCCTGATGCCATTTTCTCCCTTACTCTGGGAGGAGGGCGGCCAATGCAAACACAGACAGTCTTCAGACACTCCCACCCAGCTCTGCAATAAAAAGTACATTGTCTCAGCATGAGAAATATTGGCCAATCAGGGAGAACAAGAGGTGTGGGAGGGGAAAATAGGAGGGAAAGATGCTTCAGCCAATCAGGTTGCATTAGTTACTGTAAGTCTGAAGTAAAGAAGCAAAAAAAAAGACAACCCAGCAACTTCCTTTGTGCGGCAGGGTACCAAATAAAAGCCAGGTAAACTGGGGAAAGATCTTTTATCAACAACAAAAGTAAGAGTGATTTTTAACTTTTGGATTTCTTGGTTAGTATCCTTATTACTTGTTTACCAGATAAAAATAAATAAATAAATGATTTTTGATTTTATGCCTGACCATTACCCTTTAAGGACCAGAGACTGCTGGTACCCCAAAAAATGGGGCTTCTCGCTTAATCACCACACGGACCCACCACTCACTCATCGCCAGATGCCCGTCGCTATGATGGTAGAGCTCTGTGAGCCAGTCAGGAGCTGCTTTCATTGGCTCCTGACCCTGTCATCAGTGTGAGCCAATAGGATTGTCTCACAGTGATCACAGGGTTAGGAGCCAATGAAACCAGCTCCTGGCAGGCTCACAGATCTCTGCATCTTAGCAACAGCAAAGTTAGGGGCCTGCAGCGAGGAGAGATCAGCAGGAGCAGCGGGTCAGCAAGGCACGGTAATTGAAATATACACCCTGGCAGGAATAAGCAGCCACAAACAGGGCATATATTTCAAATATTACGTTCCAGAAGCAGTTAAGTAGTGTCTTTTGACTGTAGTTACCACCAAAATGTTATATTCCCTCAGGTGTGTTTCCTAGTCAACTCATATACTGTAACTAGGTCCCCTTAAAGAGAATCTGTACTCTAAAATTCTTATAATAAAAAGCAAACCATTCTATTCATTATGTTCTCCTGGGTTCCTCTGTGCTGTTTCTGCCACTCCCTGCTGCAATCCTGGCTTGTAATTGCCAGTTTTAGGCAGTGTTTACAAACAAAAGACATGACTGCTAACCAGCTTGTGATAGGCTCAGAGAAGCTCAGTCTGTGACTCATACAGAGCCTGCAGGGGGCGTGGAGAGGGTGTGTATAGCTTCTCCCTATCACAAGCAGAGCAGTACATTCTTGCCTGAGCCATCAAGCTGACAAAGGAGAGATTAGATTAGATAACAGAGATATTACAGCGACTGTGCAACTAGGAAAGGCTGCAGTAAGACAAACCACATTAGAACAGGTATAGGAACTTATAGGATAGAAGAAATAAGGCTGAACATTTTGTTACAGAGTCTCTTTAAATTAGACTGACCACATTAAAGGGAACCTTAACTGAGAGGGATATGGATGTTTCCTTTTAAACAATACCAGTTGCTTGGCAGTCCTGAACTCTTTGGCTGTATGGTGGCTGAATTACACACCTGAAACAAGCATGCAGCTAATCCAGTCTGACTTCAGTCAGAACACCTGATCTGCATGCTTATTGGAGGGCTGTGGCTAAAAGTATTAGAGACACAGGATCAGTAGGAGAGTCGGGCAACTGGTATTATTTTAAAAGGAAAACTCCATATCCTTCTCAGTTTAGGTTCCCTTTAAATGCCACCTGACATCTCTAGAGAATAGAAAAAGCAGATTCGGCCTTTGAGCAAACAGGGTATCACTGTTCAGCCAGTTGTAGAAGGTAGTACATGCCTACTACTAATTCTACTCACGCCATCATAGTGTCAGTACCAAGGCTGGACGTGCAGATTTCACACTATTTCAAAACAGCTATAAGAAATGGAAAAGCTATTCAAAAATGAATTGTAATCAGTTGTCACTAGTTAAAAAAAAAGTTAGTGTTTCAGGATACACTTATGTAAAGCATCTTCAGAGATCAGAATCCCCATTGCAACTTCCACCACTGCCACTAGGCAGATCTTTATACTGATTCTGCAGTATACAGAATCTGTAACTTTGCACATTACGCTCTAAACACACATTTAAATATGTCATAATATAACTGCGCAGCCAAAAATGCACCTTGTTGGTGTCAAACCAATCTCCTGGAGATAACAATCTTGTTTAAAAAAAAAAACTTTGTGACTTGAGGCATAGCTGAAGGATTTAACTGCAGGCTTGGCTAGCAGGCCTGTTACTTGGCTCAGGTATCACCATGCTGTTTATACTGTCAGGGAAGGGCACAGACAGATAGCTTTCTGAAGGCTGGACTCCCTCCAGGAAGTTGCTGATGAAAAGATCTGAGAAGACTGTATGGATACAGAGCGGCTCTGTGCCGTCTTCACAGAATTAGGAAACCATTAGTATCTGAGGCAGGGACTAAAATTACTGTCATCATATAATATTATTTAGTATTTGTATAGCACCGACATTTTCTGCAGCGCCGTACAGAGAATCTTGTCACTTAACTGTCCCTCAGAGGGGCTCACAATCTAATCCCTACCATATATCCCTGTCATATGTTTATGTATGTGTTGTGTAGTGAATGTATCACAGTCTAGGGCAAATTCAGGGAGAAGCCAATTAACTTATCTATATATTTTTGGGAGGTGGGAGGAAACCCACACAGACACAGGGAGAACATACAAACTCCATGCAGATAGTGCCCTGGCTGAGATTCAAACCGAGGACCCAGTGCTGCAAGAAAAGAGAGCTAACCACTATGCCACCGTGCTGCCCCACTATAACAATCCTGACCAGTGGCATAGCTACAGATCTTGAGCCCCAGTGCAAGTTTTACATTGGGCCTCCCAAGCACTTTATACATAACAATTGATATGACGCAACAATACCAGCCAAAAACAAACAAAGTATTAGAGGTTGCAAGCAGGGATGGAGAACAGTTCGGTAATGATTACCACTATTCAAATAATCTATAGAAATGATAATTAAAAGCATAGGACCAATAAAGAGCTAATGCTGCTGTTTAAGGAGGGCCCCTCAGGCTCAAGGGGCCCAGTCACAACCTCTGTCATGGAATGCAGAAAAATAAATCTGCCTACATGTGCCCCTATTATTAACAGCTTCAGCCAGAAAGCGTTTCCTTCATTGCATTTATGATACAGAAACACACACTGAATACACCAATGTACAATGCACTGCTGAAAGTCACAGCTCTCTCTGGCTGCAAACTACAACATAGCAGGATAACCCTTAACAGGAGAAGTCTAGGAAGTGTCATTGGATCAGGCTTTCAATAGGAACAACATTTGTAATTCATGCCTTTGAATTGTATTTATTTATTTGTGTCCCTCAAAAGTTATTAGCTGTAAAAGTTCTGAGCACTCTCTCTTGCCAGCTAACAGTTTCCTATCGAAATTAGTTTGGAGACAACAGGTGAAACAGATTTGCATTACAGCTGTAAATGTAAGAAGGTTTTTTTTCAGCTAAACTAAATCAAAACTGAACTAAAAAAAATGTAAAAGTAATGATAATTCATGTACATGTATTACAGTACCTTTCAAAGCCTGCAGCAGTGTACCTGTCCATGTATGGCTTAAAGTGTACCTGAGACATTACAATCAAAGGGATTTATACTTACCTGAAGCCTTCTCCAGCCCCCTGTAGTTCATGTGCTCCCTCTGTGTCTGTCTGGTCCCCTCCGTTTCACCACTGGCAGCCTCGGTACAGTCACCGAATGAGCTGGTCAGGGACTACTGTGTGCTTCCTCCTTGGTTGTGCTCCCATGGTTGGGAGCATTCAGCACCTGTGTAGTTACAAGACTTACCTAACTGCGCAGGTTCAGAATGTTACCGGCCACAGGAGTGCATCCAAGGAGGCATGTGGCAAGGGCCACGCATGTGCAGAAGTCCCCAACTACTGCTACTGACAGCAGGAGAATGAAGGGGACCGAACGGACACGGAGGGGCCCATGGAGGCAATTAAAAATGCTTTTAATTGTAATGTACCAAGTTAACTTTAAGACCTCTAGAACTTGTAGTTCCTATTGCCAGACATAAGGTTTAACCCCTACGTTCTGTGAACTACAAAGTCCTACCCCCTCAAAAAAGACACATGGCTTCTACTGCTACTCTGAGATTCTGGGAAATATAGTCCGACTTTCAAACCGTAATATAAAGAAGGGAAAACCAGTATTCAAAGTTGTTGTTTTTTTACATACAGTTCTACAAAGATACTTTTATTTAGCACATCATGGAGTTTTCCTTTAATTGAAATCACAATATGTATACATAGGAGACAGTCTTAGTCCACAAAACACAAAAGTAACGGTTTACTAATCGCAATCCCACATATATCTCAGATCAGGGATGGTAGAAAAACATTCAGCTTTCTGTAAACCAAAAAAGGCAAGATAAGTGATGAATGCCACTGAATTCAACACAGCACTTTCACAGATATCCTCATGCAAATCCAATGCAAAGGCCAACACAAAATGACTTCCTCGACAGTAAAAACTTGACCGCTCGATTTATAAAGTGAATCCAAGGTGAAAATAAACTAATGAGATAAACAATTGTATTTATCCTCTACTCCTAAAAACAACTTTTTCAGGTATCCCATGGTTTTATTTTATATTTAAACATTAACAAAGTGGATTGAAAGATTTATTGTCTCTGCTCCAATGGCAGCCTATTAAGTGTCCCACAGTTAAAATACATGAACTACTGACCTTTTTTCTATCTCTCCCTGCCCTCAGAAGTTATTTTCCCAGGAAAACTGTTATGGCAATAATTTGCTTATCAGTGATATTTACTATATTTCTGACGAGGGGACAAGACAGAAGCCGTTACCTGCATGCCTGAAAATAAACTTTCAGGAAGAAAATAAAAACAGCCTGGTTATTAATGTTTTCTACTGTACATACACACATGTTTATCTCATCATGTCACATGTTGCCTAAGGTTCTTCAGGAAACTGCTTGTGCCAACACACACACACACTGTTCATATTTTAAGCACAGATATCCTCTAAGCCACCAGCTTATTAGCTTTCATCAAGTTGGTAGTTTAGTAAATTCTGTCTTATCTGAAATCAAATGGTTGACTGTCTGGCTATTAAAAGAGAAATGCCAAACAAAACTTTAAGGCCAAGTTAACCATTTATGCCTCCTGGACTTGATCCTAACGTCCAGGCGGCTGCTTCTGTGCGCTCCCGCGTGCCCCTGTGTCGCCCCCAGTTAGCCCAGAGATCAATGTATAGGAATATAGTTGCTATTCATCGATCTAAGTCCACGGCAGAAAAAACGATGGCTTCTCATCAGAGGCCGCGGTCTTTCTGGAACAAAAACAACGTTTCCCATCCTCTTAGTGCTCCCTGGACGAAAAAAAAAAAACAAATCTCACTGTGGCCATCTTGTGGCCAAATATTAAAACTACATCTACATACATGTAACAAAATAAACCCACATTATTAAATTTTTAAATTAACTGTTTAACTTCCACACCAAAAATTACCCAAATACAATTTTTAATGGAAAAAAATGCAATTAAAAAAACAAATAGTTACCTAAGGGTTTGAACTTTTTAAATATGCATGTGAACAGGGTATATTACGAACATTTTTTAAATTATAAGCTTGTAAATAGTGATGGACGCAAAACTGAAAAAATGCACCTTTATTTGGAAATTAAAATATTGACGCCATACATTGTGATAGGGACAAAATTTAAATGGTGTATTAACCTAGACAAATGGGCAAATAAAATACATAGGTTTAAATTATGGTAGCATGTATTATTTTAAAGCTATAATGGCCGAAAGCTGAGAAATAATGATTTTTTTTCCCATTTTTTTCTTAATTACCGTGAAAATGCATTTAGAAAAAAACAATTCTTAGCAAAATGTACCACCCAAAGAAAGCCTTATTGGTGGCAGAAAAAACAAGATACAGATCAATTCATTGTGATAATTAGTGATAAAGTTATTGGCGAATGAATGGGAGGTGAACATTGCTCTGTTGCATAAGGTGAAAAATCCCGCCGGGCTGAAATGGTTAAATGAAGATATAGTTGTACCTTTGCTCATCAGTCATCTTTTGTGTTTTCTTGAACTAGTTCCTAAAATATAAGTATGGATGCATTTTCTGTTTTGACTCGAAAGCCTTGTCAGTGTATTTATCCTGCTAAGGATGGTGGGAAATGCAATCTAGAGTCCAACAAGCAGGTAGCGCAGGAAACAGGCCCTTAAACAGAAAAAAAAGTGTGGGATTCTAAAAAAATTAAAAACGGGTCATTTTAATAGTAGGAGGATAGATACAATTGTTTATCTCCACAGTTTATTTTAACCTCAGGTTTCCTTTGATCTGTTTTGTTCTTCAGAAGTTTTAATGTACAAAAGTTTAAATAGTATACATTGCAAATGTCATTCCTATTCATTGTCCAATCCAATGACATGTCTTGAAATTCTCCTGTAAAAATAATACATTAAATGCATTTTTCTATCTGGCTAGCATAAATATATTCGCCACCTGTAATTCCCTGGAAAGCAGAACTCGATGTACTGCCCATCTCACACTGTTACTTTCTAAAGATAGGGCCTTCATTGATGACTTATCAATATGCTGCTCCTCATCACAAACCAATCAGCAAATCCAGATGGGATGCAGTGAAAAAAAAGGTCAAGGAACAGTCTTGACTGACTGGACAGTATTAAAAATCTTATGTCAGGTAAGTAGCTTCATTACACCGTGTTTCTACTGTTCATTTAGTGGTTTGTATAGAATTTTAAACAGTTACACTTTTGCCACTAAATAAGTGCTCACCACTCTATTCTCCAAGATGTCTAAAAAAAAAAAAACAACCCCTGAAGGCGATTTACCACCCAAAACTGAATATTAGCCGTTTGGATAACTTGACGTTAACAGTTTTGATACCTGTGCCCAGCTTCCTTTAATCTTCTGAAGGAAAGCCAAGAACTGTGTACTGCACAATTCCTTACCTGCACTTGTCTGTTCTCTTTTTCCAGAGAACCTTCTGCTTTAACAAAACAAGGATTTAAAGGAGGAAAAAACATTGGTCAGAGCAAAGCAAACAAGGGAAAAAGGGCAGAGTGTAAAGGCAAATGGCCTCCTTCAAAGTAACAAAGCTACAAGACTGCTGACACCCGGAGAAAAGACATAGAATACAGGAATCTTCAGTGCGTTTGAGAATTTCAGGAAGTCAGTGCAAGGAGAAAACAAAAGGAAACTTTGCTTTGTAGTCGAATCAAGCGTTCGTAGACAGTTCACAAAACCATGGCAAAGATTTGGATATCAAGGTAAAATAACCCAAAGCTGTATATATTCATTAAAAAGGTTTTCAGAATAATAATCAGAACAATAATAAAAAAGGAGCTTATCTCTCTGTCTCACATGCTTTTGTGCCATAAGCTAAAGCATCAGATGCTGACAAGTCTCTGCTTGTTCCTTGTTCTCATGCTTCAGACTCGCGCTTCTTTTTACCATCCTCACTGACTTCACTGTCCTCTGATTGGCTGGAGTTTAGGACTACAAACTGTCCATCTGTGTTGGCCTGGTTGGGTCTGCTGGAAGCTGCTATTAAGCGGCTCTGTTCCTCAAGGTCCTGGTATAAAGAGCACATAAAAGACAATTACAGATGCTGTGGCCACCAGTATGAAAACAACGGTCAATCTTCCTGTATTCAACATGGTAACAAATGCTGGGCTCAATTCTGAAAGCTTTATTTATTTATCTAAAATAGGTTTTCCTTTTGTTTTTTATCAAAGAAGTTATTTGTCCTGTAATAAAGAAAAAAACCTGTACCAAAATAACACTTACTTTGTATTTTAAGTCTTGAGTTATTAACCTCCAAAAAAAACCTTCCTTTTTTTGATACTATTTATTAATTAAAAAAAAAAGTTACAAAATGTAACAGCTAACAAACCATTTCTAATATCTTGCAGCTTTATATATTGACTTAAAAGAAGTTACTTAACTTGATTTTTCAAAATAACTGGAGATCAGAGTAATCATCAATCACACTGCGGGCAAAAAGAGTGATGTGAAAAGAATATAACCACCCTACTTCTCCTGGTCACCCATTTAATAAGACAATACTCTAGTGTTTCCATTATGCCAAAATCAAGGTGCTCAGTATTCACTTCTGCAACATGCCCTGTGACTACCATGAGAAAAGTAGGTAGTGACAAGACCAGGTGATAGATCGTATAATGTAAAAGTCAATTCACAAATAAAGAGAGATGATAAAGTAACTATCTCATGTGATACTTAAACTATACAACCACATTTCAAGGATTTATGACATAAGTCTTCATTTATTTTATTATGGGTGAGCATTCCTGTAAAATTTTCATGGTGACCAATTACAATGCATGGTAAAGATCAGAGCATGGTAAGGTTTACACTGGTCAGGGCTACCTGTAACCAAGCTGTCTGTCTGATAAATCAAAATATTTATCCAATTTTATTTATTTGGTTTATTGTGTAAGAATGAGGGTCATTACTTTTCAGATGCGTGATAGACTGCTTTTTTCCCCTACATACAGGAAATAAAAGTGTGAATGAAAAATACTACGTTAGGTTCTTAACCCGACCCAAACACTATGTAATCTAACTACATTTCTACAAACATCGATGTACTATACGACCAATAGACTGGAGGATATATTGTTCAAGTACTCCCTTATAATACATACAGTGATGTGAAAAACTATTTGCCCCCTTCCTAATTTCTTATTCTTTTGCATGTTTGTCACACTTAAATGTTTCTGCTCATCCAAAACCGTTAACTATTAGTCAAAGATAACATAACTGAACACAAAATGCAGTTTTAAATGATGGTTTCTATTATGTAGTGAGAAAAAAAAACCTCCAAACCTACATGGCCCTGTGTGAAAAAGAAATTGCCTCCTGAACCTAATAACTGGTTGGGCCACCCTTAGCAGCAATAACTGCAATCAAGCCTTTGCGATAACTTGTAACGAGTCTTTTACAGCACCCTGGAGGAATTTTGCCCCACTCATCTTTGCAGAATTGTTGTAATTCAGCTTTATTTGAGGGTTTTCTAGCATGAACCGCCTTTTTAAGGTCATGCCACAACATCTCAATAGGATTCAGGTCAGGACTTTGACTAGGCCACTCCAAAGTCTTCATTTTGTTTTTCTTCAGCCATTCAGAGGTGGATTTGCTGGTGTGTTTTGGGTCATTGTCCTGCTGCAGCACCCAAGATCGCTTCAGCTTGAGTTGACGAACAGATGGCCGGACAGTCTCCTTCAGGATTTTTTGGTAGACAGTAGAATTCATGGTTCCATCTATCACAGCAAGCCTTCCAGGTCCTGAAGCAGCAAAACAAACCCAGACCATCACACTACCACCACCATATTTTACTGTTGGTATGATGTTCTTTTGCTGAAATGCTGTGTTACTTCTACGCCAGATGTAACAGGACATGCACCTTCCAAAAAGTTCAACTTTTGTCTCGTCGGTCCACAAGCTATTTCCCCCAAAGTCTTGGAAATCATTGAGATGGGTTTTTTTTTTTAGCAAAATTGAGACGAGCCTTAATGTTCTTTTTGCTTAAAAGTGGTTTGCGCCTTGGATATCTGCCATGTAGGCCCAGTCTCTTTCTTATGGTGGAGTCGTGAACACTGACCTTAATTGAGGCAAGTGAGGCCTGCAGTTCTTTAGATGTTGTCCTGGGGTCTTTTGTGGCCTCTCGGATGAGTTTTCTCTGCGCTCTTGTGGTAATTTTGGTCGGCCGGCAACTCCTGGGAAGGTTCATCACTGTTACATGTTTTTGCCATTTGTGGATAATGGCTCTCACTGTGGTTCGCTGGAGTCCCAAAGCCTTAGAAATGGCTTTATAACCTTTACCAGACTGATAGATCTCAATTACTTTTGTTCTCATTTGTTCCTGAATTTCTTTGGATCTTGGCATGATGTCTAGCTTTTGAGGTGCTTTTGGTCTACTTCTCTGTGTCAGATAGCTCCTATTTAAGTGATTTCTTGATTGAAACAGGTGTGGCAGTAATCAGGCCTGGGGGTGACTACAGAAATTGAACTCAGGTGTGATAAACCGCAGTTAAGTTATTTTTTAACAAGGGGGGCAGTTTCTTTTTCACATAGGGCCATGCAGATTTGGAGTTTTTTTTCTCACTAAATAATAAAAACCATCATTTAAAACTGCATTTTGTGTTCAATTATGCTATCTTTGACTAATAGTTAACGGTTTTTGATGAGCAGAAACATGTAAGTGTGACAAACATGCAAAAGAATAAGAAATCAGAAAGGGGCAAATAGTTTTTCACATCACTGTACATGTTGTTAATGACTGGAGATTAATTGTATCTTTAGATCACATCATATATAGTCAGGGTTACTCAGATCCACTTTGTATAATACAACTTATTATTTTCATTAACCACAATTTATTGTGAAAAATATAAAATCACAGGAGGAATAAGGAAAAAGGCAAACATGTTTTCACAGCACTGTAAGTGAATAAGTGTAATACAATAACCAGACACAAAGTCCTCTGGATAATCTGCCGATACTTTTGTCATCAAATAGTTTTTTTCATGTACATGAAAAATGGTGCCAAAAAAAAAGAAAGTAAATTTACCAATATTCTACTGTTACAGTGAAAATGACAGTAGTAAAAATCAGTAACAAACACCAATGTTTTACTTAGCTAAACATAACCTTATTCTCACACTGAACCTTCCCACTACCGATTCCTAACCTTCATTCCTCCTCGTCCCCCCCCCCACACACACACACATTAAAAAAAACACATGCAAAAACACAAATGTTGGCAATGAGGGGAAATTGGGGCACTGCTATCGGTACCTGTATTTTGTATTGCAGGCGGCCCCAGCTACTAGCACCAAATTTGCCCTCATTACCGATATTTCTATGGGCATCTAAACTTTAACTGCTTGCAGGCGCCTAAAATTTCCAGCTTACGTCTTTTTATTTTCAGTGAATAAGCAAAGGACAAAAAACTAAATTAAGGTACCCATTAGTTAAATTGCTTGCCATTGCAGATGTTACTTTTCTTGCATCACCTTTTCTATCTGTTTCTGTTTGCTAATTTCCTTCTCTTGCTTTTCTTTGACTTTCTCAATTTCCTTTTGCTTTTCAGAGGCTCTTCGGTCCTTTGGCAAAAGAAAAATAGAATAAAGTAGAGTCTGTAAAGACATTATACAGGTTACCTTTTAATAAGTCAAGGGTGTACTTACTAGTTCAGCGTGGAGGGCGATCTGTTTTGCTAGGCCAACAGAATCACAAATCTGTAAACAAAAAACAAAAAAGTTCTAAATGCTTTGGTTTTAACAGGTTGAGGGTAGAAGATGTGCAAGAGCATTTAACCACTTCACCACTGAGGGGTTTTACCCCTTGAACACCAGAGCAATTTTCACCTTTCAGCGCTCCTTCCATTCATTCGTCTATAACTTTATTATTACTTATCACAATGAAATTAACTATATCTTGTTTTTTTTCGCCACCAATTAGGCTTTCTTTAGGTGGGACATTATGCCAAGAATTATTTTATTCTAAATGTGTTTTAATGGGAAAATAGGAAAAAATTATTATTTCAGTTTTCGGCCATTATAGTTTTTAAATAATGCATGCTACTGTAATTAAAACTCATGACATGTATTTGCCCATTTGTCCCGGTTATAAAACCGTTTAAGTTATGTCCCTATCACAATGTTTGGCGCCAATATTTTATTTGGAAATAAAGGTGCATTTTTTTTTCAGTTTTGCATCCATCCCTAATTACAAGCCCGTAGTTTATAAAGTAACAATGTTATACCCTCTTGACATAAATATTTAAAAAGTTCAGTCCCTAAGGTAACTATTTATGTTTTTGTTTTTTTAATTGTATTTTTTTTTTTATTACAAAACAAAAAAAAATTGGGGAGTGTGGGAGGTAATGAGTTAATTTAATGTGTAAAACTAAATGTATTTGTATATGTAAAATGCTTTAGGGTGTAAATTTACTATTTGGCCACAAGATGGCCACAGTGAGTTTGTTTACATGCGACCTGTAAGCGTCCAGAAGGACGCTTACAGGAAGCAGTACAAGGCTGGGAGAATCACAATGATCGCGCTGTTTCTCAAAGAAGCAGCAGATCATTGCGGGGGCTTAGATCAACGAACGGGAATGGATTTTCCCGTTCCTTAATCTCCGAGCGGGCGGCGGCGTGCACGAGCGGCGGGAGCGCGCGCACGAGCAGCTGGAGCGCGGACAGCGGCGGTAGCGCGGAAGGTACGGAGAAATTCATACCGCGGGGGGTAAAGTGGTTAATACACTGTGGCCAAAATCATTCAGATTTGAAATTTATGTTGACTAGCAAATGTAAGGACAAAGGTCAAACATGTGCTGGCGAGGGGACTGCACGAGCACACCCATGTCATTGGGAGCATACCGTGCACTGGTGCAGTACGCTCCGGGTGACGCAGGCGCACACCCGCGCATGTGCAGAAAGCACTGACCCGTCGGGGGTCCACACAGGCTGCCAGCAGGACCCATGGGAGGACCAGAGCTGCGCCGAGGGACCCAAATGACTTCTAGGGGCTAGAAAGAGCCCCAGGTAAGTAAAACTACATTTCTTTTCTCGCTTCATGAGTCCCTCAAGAGAAAATTATTTGTTTTTTAATTTAATTCAAGAGTCTTTTCTAGAAAGAGCCTGTACAAAGATTCCCGCCAGCCTGCTCATTATTTTAAGCCACGTCATCCAGTTGGGACTTTTGAAAATACTGAAATTCCTGAGAATTCCCCATGTGGAGATGGACTAGACCAAAACCTGTTAGAATTGTCATATTAATAAAAACCTACTGTAAGTGACATATACATAGGAAGAAAAGGCATTTGTAGTGTGTTTTACTCTGGGAGAAATGTACATTGTAGTTTTTGTGTATGCATTTATTTTAACTTTTGCTATTTTGTTAGTGGTCCTTGAAGCTATGCACTCCACAGACCACCATATCTAATACCACTATGTATAAAGCTTTACATTAGATCGATCAGGTTCTCCCTCCTACCAGTAGTACTACAATACAGTAATTGGAATAACAGGGCTATTCCAAGAACTGGCCTCGCCTTTCCATTGCCAGTGACCACCTGACCCGCGTGGTGGAGAGCAGAAGAAGCCGACCTGGCGAGGTCGGCTGCACCAGCGGAGAAGACCGTGAGCCACCGATGCTGCGGCGAGGGCACAGGACGGCTGCCATAGGCTGGAGGAAGCCCCAGGTAAGTGGATCTTTTTTTTTTTTTTTTTTTAAACGCTTGGATGTATCCTTTGAAAAATGGACCATCAACGGCTATCAAGAGAAGTGTCTGCGCTAGTCAGCTTACTAAATGGTTAGAGACATTTTCACTGCATAACCAATAATGCATACCTTTTCTCCTTCGTTGTTCGATTCAAAGATATAGCAGACTGAAACAGGACGACCCTCGGAACGTCCTCCTGCTGATCGCAGCACAAAGCCAAATAACCGCTTGTTTTCCTGATGGGTGGCATATAAAACCACATTTGGCAATGGGAACTACAGGGAAAATAATATAAAGGTTTTAAAAGCTTATAAATCTCTCACAATATGGACACAAATTAGTTACTTGTTAATCCATGCGATATTTTGATGCTAAATGACTGACTGTGCTGCCAGTAAATCACTAAATATTCTTACATTATATGAAACATCATGTGAGGAACTCCAAATACTCACCCTTAGTCGGGTAACTTGTGTCTGTGGATCAATCAGTCTAAAAATTAGTTGATAGAACATGGAGTTAGAATATAAGATTTAAATTCATGGGAAAGTCATCAACACGTCAAGCCCAATCACAAGAATATTTTTTTTGCCCCATTCTATATGAAACACATCACCTACTGTAAATACGCAAGAGTCCATTAAATTTTATTGGGGGGCAGCCAGTGAGGGCTGGCTGCCCGGCCCCATGTAATTCCCTGACGGGCTGGAAAGCATTTGTGTAGCTCTGTCCCCTGCACTCCTCGTCTCCTACGTGCGCCACAGCCATGGCAACAGCGGGGATGCTGCATATCTCCCTCCCATGGCAGAAACTGAGATGAAGGATCAGGGGCAGACTAGCTGTCTCTCTTACAAACCTCCATATAAAATAGAAACACATGAGTTGATCCAAAAGTGAAGTGCCCACTCCTGTCACAGCAGATCTCCGTGCTGATGGAGTGACCAGAAGGGGAATGTTGGTGGCTGCAACAGCTGCTCTTGCCTGGGAGAATGGGAGAAGTGGGCAGAGATTGTGCCACACTTCCTCCTAGAAGTGAATTCAAGAGTCTGAGCTATTGCACTGACACAGCGGGCTCCCAGATGAAATGCCTAGTGCGACATCACCACTGGAGACTCAAAGACCTAGTGCATATTGTGATGAACACAAAACCTAACAGGGTTTTGTAGACTGATATGAAAACACAGACAGTTTGCCAGAGATGTATAATTTACTTACTGCAGCTATTTTCTACACTTGCTCAGCATAGGATCCAGACACTGACATACTCACTGGTTATGGCAAACTGGGGCTGATATTTCAAGAATTTATCAAGACATAAAGACTGCATAAAAACTGCAGCAATTGTCCCACTAGACCAGCTGACTTTAAATAAATATACTCCTAAGGGAGGATCGCAAACTATGTGAGCTATTTGTAGGCATTTACTGGCGCAGCCCCGTCTATACGGAAGCCCCCATCTTCTCTAATTTGTGCCGCAGGTCATCCTGCGATGATATAATGTCCCTGGCTGGTCCGATGCATGCCGGGAGATGTAGTTCATGATTGTGGTTACATCTCCCAGCAAGGTGATATAATCGCATTAATGAGAACTACATCTCCCAGCATACATTGCACATCCATGGCATGCATTGCTGTGGCCGGGAGCATGCTATATCATTTTAAACCTGCAATTCTGCGGCACTAGGAGAGAGAAGATAGAGGCCTGTATATAGGCAGCATGATATGAAGCAGCCCTCCAGTAGGTAAGAAAATGCTTGCTGCAACCCCAAAAGCCCACACAGTTTATGAAACTCCCTTGGGGGAGGTTTGTTTGAGAAGTTTAAAAAAAAATACTGCTTAGTTCTAGAGTTGAGCCGAAATTTTCGTAATTTCGCATTACTATAATTACGCATGCGAAATTTGCGATTACGATGCGAAATTACGGTAGCGTAATTGCCATTAAAATTGTAATTGAAAATACCGTAAGCGTCATTTTCAACGCGTAATTTCGCGTTTCGTTCATGCCATAATTTCACATTAAACCATACCGTAATTTCGCGATAAACCATAACGCTCCCATATAATATAAAAAAGCTGCCGACTTTAAGGGTTAATAGCAAAGCCCCCTTAAATGCTAAGAGCCTCAAATTTGGAGAATATATTAAGGAGATCAGAAGGAATAAGAGGAAACATTTTTTTTTTCAAAAAGACCTTATAGTTTTTCAGAAAATCGATGTTAAAGTTTCAAAGGAAAAATGTATACATTTAAAAACCCGCCGACTTTAACGGTTAATAGCAAAGCCTGCTTAACGTTTAGGAACACCAAATTCCCAGGGTATATTAAGGGGATCAGTGGGAATAAGAGGAAAAAATTTTTTTCAAAAAGACCTTATAGTTTGTGAGAAAATCGATTTTTAAGTTTCAAGGGGAAAAATGTCTTTCAGATGCGGAAAATGTCAGTTTTTTTTGCACAGGTAACAATAGTGTATTATTTTCATAGATTCCCCCAAGTGGGAAGAGTTTTACTTACTTCGTTCTGAGTGTGGGAAATATTGAAAAAAAAACGACGTGGGGTCCCCCCTCCCAGACCTCTTTAACCCCTTGTCCCCCATGCAGGCTGGGATAGCCAGAATGCGGAGCACCGGCCGCGTGGGGCTCCGCACCCTGACTATACCAGCCCGCATGGTCCATGGATTGGGGGGTCTCGGAAGGGGAGGGGCAGCCAAGCTTTCCCCTCCCCCTCCGAGCCCTTGTCCAATCCAAGGACAAGGGGCTCTTCTCCACCTCTGATGGGCGGTGGAGGACGCGATTTCCTGGGGGGGGGGGGTTCATGGTGGCATCTGGGAGTCCCCTTTAAAAAGGGGTCCCCCAGATGCCCACTCCCCCCCCCCCCCCCAGGAGAAATGAGTATAGAGGTACTTGTACCCCTTACCCATTTCCTTTAAGAGTTAAAAGTAAATAAACACACAAACACTTAGAAAAAGTATTTTAATTGAACAAAAAACATAACCACGAAAAAAGTCCTTTAATATTCTTAATTAACCATTAATACTTACCTGTCCCTTTAAATAAATGATCCCTCGCAATAGCCTCGGAAATGTTCTATCAGTTACAATGTAACAAAGTTATTACAATGTAACAACTTTGTTACATTGTAACTACGCCGCACCCGACGTCACTCACCGCTCAGCCGCCGCATAATTACGCGTCCGTGCAGGACGCTAAGTCCCCGCCGGCTCCCGCTGTCCACCCCGCCCACATCTGTCACCCACATGTGGGTGACGTGTGGGAGAGGCGGGGAGGGCAGCGGGAGCCGGCGGAGAAGGAACCCCATTGGTCTGCTAAGGACCAATGGGGCTGCTTGGAGCCCAAATTCAAAGATGCTTAGAGAGCTCTGAGCTATATAGCTCAGAGCTCTGTCGGGTCCGTGCAGGACGCTAAGTCTCCGCCGGCTCCCGCTGCCCTCCCCGCCTCTCCCACACGTCACCCACATGTGGGTGACAGATGTGGGCGGGGTGGACAGCGGGAGCCGGCGGGGACTTAGCGACCTGCACGGACGCGTAATTATGCGGCGAGTGACGTCGGGTGCGGCGTAGTTACAATGTAACAAAGTTGTTACATTGTAATAACTTTGTTACAATGTAACTGATAGAACATTTCCGAGGCTATTGCGAGGGATAATTTATTTAAAGCGGTTTAACACCCAGCATTACAACTTTGCTTTAAAAGATTGCTTACAGCTTACAAACTATTATGCCAGATTTTTTTTTTTAAGCAGAAATTCACTGAATGGGTTAAACATGACATTTTAGTGTTGGATTTAACTAGGAATCCACATCAGTTCTTATCTGTAGTTACAAATGTATCTTTATTTGATATACAAATAGACCTTTGAAAAGCCTGCCGGGGAAGCCCTCTTTGTTCTCTCAGAGCAGTGTTTGTTTGTTACATTGTAGATAGATACATTTGTAACTAAACAAGCAAGCAGGAGGAGCATTTCTAGCTAAATGCAGCACTAGAATGTCATGTTTAAGCCATTCAGTGAATTTCTGCTAAAAAAAAAAAATCTGGCATAATAGTTTATAAGCTGTAAGCAATCTTTTAAAGCAAAGTTGAAATGCTGGGTGTTAGACCACTTTAAAAGGGACAGGTAAGTATTAATGGTTAATTAAGAATATTAAAGGACTTTTTTTCGTGGTTGTTTTTTGTTCAATTAAAATACTTTTCTAAGTGTTTGTGTGTTTATTTCCTTTTAACTCTTAAAGGAAATGGGTAAGGGGTACAAGTACCTCTATACTCATTTCTCCTGGGAGGGGGGGTGGGCATCTGGGGGACCCCTTTTTAAAGGGGACTCCCAGATGCCACCATGACCCCCCCCCCAGGACATCGCGGCCTCCACCTCCACCGCCCATCGGAGGTGGAGAAGAGCCCCTTGGATTGGACAAGGGCTCGGAGGGGGAGGGGAAAGCTTGGCTGCCCCTCCCCTTCCAAGACCCCCCAATCCATGGACCATGCGGGCTGGTATAGTCAGGGTGCGGAGCCCCACGTGGCCGGTGCTCCGCATTCTGGCTATCCCAGCCTGCATGGGGGACAAGGGGTTAAGGAGGTCTGGGAGGGGGGACCCCACGTCGTTTTTTTTTATATATATTTCCCACACTCAGAACGAAGTAAGTAAAACTCTTCCCACTTGGGGGAATCTATGAAAATAATACACTATTGTTACCTGTGCAAAAAAAACTGACATTTTCCGCATTTGAAAGACATTTTTCCCCTTGAAACTTAAAAATCGATTTTCTCAAAAACTATAAGGTCTTTTTGAAAAAAAATGTCTTCCTCTTATTCCCACTGACCCCCTTAATATACCCTGGGAATTTGGTGTTCCTAAACTTTAAGCAGGCTTTGCTATTAACCGTTAAAGTCGGCGGGTTTTTAAATGTATACATTTTTCCTTTGAAACTTTAACATCGATTTTCTGAAAAACTATAAGGTCTTTTTGAAAAAAAAAATTTTCTTCTTATTCCTTCTGATCTCCTTAATATATTCCTCCAAATTTGAGGCTCTTAGCATTTAGGGGGGCTTTGCTATTAACCCTTAAAGTCGGCGGCTACCTAACATTGATCCATGCGTCAACTTTTCCGCTTGGGAGCATGGCCATACGCATACATTTCGTAATACCCACTGTAATGCGAAAATTACGCTTACGCGAAATTTCGCGAAATCCTTCTTCATTACGATTATGTACTTACGGCCATAATCGTAATTACACTAATTACGCAAAATTTCGCGAAATCGTAATTACGTCATTACGCTCATCTCTACTTAGTTCCCTTTAAGTCAGATATGCAGAATAGCAAAATACCTATGTTCTCCGGTGATCTTTAGCTCAGGAAAACTGTTTATTGTTAACCAATGGTGACAAAGAGCAACAGATCCCGAATAGATGTTCAATCCTGTACAGGTGGTTTATAAGGGGAAAAAATCTAACGCCCCCCCCCCCCCCCCCCTCCCAAAAAAAAATAAAATAAAACAGAAAGCAAAACTCACTTCAAGCAATCACAGGTGACAAGGAGGTGGGACTCTGTCATCCGAAAGATATTGTGTATTGCACGGGCCGCTAAGATTTGGCGCATTGTTTCATAGACAACTTCAGGACAGTCATCTGCTTTCACCTCCATAGATCCAAGAAAGCGTACAATGAACAGCTGGTGAAGGATTGAATCTAGAGAATAAAAACAAATAAATCAGAACAATGTAATTTGAACAACAAAGTAATCCTTCAATCAGCAAACAGAATTCAATGTTAGATTTATCTCGATTGGCTTAGATTCCAACACTGTGTAAAATACACAACTATAAAGAAAAAGTACCTTATAGGAAAAGCTGTGGCTTTTCAAAAATTATTTTAACAATCCTTTAGAAACCCCTTTTATGATAAGTTGAAACATGCAACACTTGCTTTAAATGGAAAGAAGGACCTTCAGAATAGAAGTGAAGCCATTTAGTGGCTAACTCAAAAGATTAAACGTAATGTATAATTACGTCTGTAAGAGACACATACATTTTCCCCACACTTTTGAGGGGGAGGGTGCATCATATGAAGCAGATAATACAATAATTTTCATTTGAAATTGTAAATACTATGTCATTACCAGGATTCTACATTCAGTAATATAAATGTGCTTTGCTTTTCATAGACTTTTCTAGAGAGCTGCACTGCATTTGACAGCTGTTTGACTGTCTAATTTAGGTAGATAAAAGCACTATTTTATTTTCTTAACTCTTGCAATGCAATAAAATAGAAAGTGAACACAGGCAAACTCTAAGTAGGGTAGGTACTACATTTACCCACATGATTTATGTCCGTTCAGGTAGACCTTAAAAACAACCTGTACCAAAAGAGTATGAATTACCTTCTGAAACAGGTTTTTCTCCCGACTCTCCAAAGGGATTAGTTCTCCTGTAGCAATAATCAAAAATACATTTGTATTTGCTAAACACTAACACCTCGTGCAGGTCTTTAGAATGCAGATACATTACAACATAAATGAACGAGGATTTACAAAAATTAAAAAACAAAGATGTAAATCATTGTGCCTAGAAATGGCTTTTATCTTTAAAAAAAAATGGTGAAAAAGAGATATGAAGGACAATGTGTTTTTTAGTACAAAGGCCGAGGCATTTATAACCGTAAAACATAATTAAAAGTAACTATAATGAATTGTAACCAATGCAAAGCATTTTAATTTATGTTACAAATGTTTTACATAACTTAGTTATGCAAGTTATTATTGTAAATATTTAACTACATTTTACAATCAACATGTATAACATGATACTCGGTTTTCAAAGCATGCTGAGGTTATTAATATGAAAGTGTAGCAATGCATGGAAGCACCTTGTGTATAACAATGAAACCCCGACAAGCTCTTCCTGTTTACTATGCTAAGGCAGTAGTGTTTTTGATCTACTGGTATATGAAACAGTTTTAACCCATTATCAGCTTTAATAGAGTTATCTCGTTTGAGATAAGTGCACTGCTTATGACTCCAGTTGGCATGGATGGATCTAGACCAAGTTGCCCCAAGTTGCGCCTGGGGCAAGGTCAGGTTTTGGCGCCTAAACTGCCATTCCCCATCCAAATTTTGCCGCCTTTTTAAGAATTCAACAAACTGCGCCTGGGGCAAGAGACCCGCTTGCTCCCCCCTAGATCCGTCCCTGCCAGTTGGTAGAACTGGTTGTGATGTAAATTCTTGGAATGCTTTGATCTCTCTCTCTGCTAGCAGAAAATATAGAAACTGAAAGCAGAAGTCCTTTCACACTGCCCCCTAGTGACAAGTGGCCATAAATACACATTACAGCAGTATTACAGCAAATGTAACAAGTAAGAAATAAAAAATGTACAAAAATAAACTGGCCTGGAGCATTTGAAAGCCTCTAAATGAATTGGCTGCTAAAGGGTTAAATAACTTATTAGGGCTATTTAAAAATATACAAGATATACAAAATATACAAGACTGACCAATGCTATTGGATTAAATGTTAATTAGATGTCTTACTTTTTATCTCATTAAAATAAATCATTCTAGGACTACTGATTTTTTTTTTACTGTTTGTATACTTAATGCCCTAGCTTTTCAACATGTGGTACAATTGCTTCAGGAGGTGAATTGCTGGGTTCAGAGTAGTCAATTACAGTGAGTTTTAACATTATAAAAATATAAATCATACAAACAGATGCAAATATCATACATATTGTTAGTTACTTTAAAACAAAGAAATGTTTGAAAAGCAATTAAGTACAGTAATGGAGTACTCCTAACAAAAACACATAAGCATAAGGAATATATAAGCATATATTGCAAAAGCAGAATCGCATCAAATCAAGTGTGAATTTGTCCTTTAAAGAGACACCGAAGCTGAAAAAAAAATTATGATATAATGATCTGTATGTGTAGTGCAGCTAAGAAAAAAAAACATTAGCAGCAGAGACACAAGTCTAATATTGTTTCCAGTAAAGGAAGAGTTAAACTCCAGTTATCTATGCAAATTAGCCATTTAACTCCAAGACTTTCAAAGTTGCAGAGAACTCTGATAGACACTTGAGATGATGAGCTTTAAAAGAGAATATTTTTTTTCCTGTGCAGGGAAGATTGTACAGAGCAGGCTAGTGAACTTTTGAACCCATTTAGAATGCTGAGTGGTGTCTAAACTGCAAATATTAGAGAATAATGCAATGTTATAAAAACACTATATAGCTGAAAATAAAAATATGAGAATATTTTCTTTGCTGCTAAAATTCTAGTAATTATCCGTATTACACAACCAATTCATTATATCATAATTTTTTTTCCGCTTCAATGTCTCTTAAATGGGAACCCCGAGGTGAGAGGGAAATGGAGGCTGCCATATTTATTTCCTTTTAAACAATACCAGTTGCCTGGCAGTCCTCCTAATGCTGTGTCTATAATACTTTCAGACACAGACCCTAAACAAGCATGCAGCAGATCGGGTACTCTGACTCAGCTGAATTAGCCATATGCTTGTTTCAAGGTTTTGACTCAGACACTACTTATGCCAGATCAGCAGGGCAGCTAGGCAACTGGCATTGTTTACAATCAGAATCAGAATCGTTTATTTCGCCAAGCATGACTGGGTCATGCCCGGAATTGGTTTTAGCATCACAGGGCAAAGTTACAGCAGAGACATAAACATAACAACACAAAACAGTGTACAAACATTAAGTTACAGCAGAAATATACAATGCAAAGAGCCGTGAGGCAGTATCACAGCAAGAAGCAAAAACACATGCTGAGAAAGATCCCAGCACACTAACCCTCACGTGTCATGGCTAAAAACAAGTGTGAGGGGAGCACCACAGGATTTATAGGGAGTTCAAGAGTTTCACCGCTGTGGGGAAGAAAGTGTCTCTGTGCCTTGATGTTTTGGTGGGGAGGGCCCGGAACCTCCGACCCGATGGGAGCCGTTGGAAGAAGCGATGACCTGGGTGTGATGGGTCATTGGAAATCTTTGCTGCTCTAGAGCACAACCCAGAGTTGTGGATGAGCTCCAGGGGGGGGGAGGGGTTTCCCAATTATTTTCTCCGCTGATCTGATGACCCTCTGAATTTTGTATCTGTCGCTGGCGGTGGCGCCAGCGTACCATACAAGTATCGAGGTGCAGAGGACAGACTCTATGGTGGCGGAGTAGAAGGATTTAAGGAGTTCTTGGGCCATACCAAACTTCTTTAGTTGGCGCAGGAAGAAGAGTCTCTGCTGGGCCTTCTTTTGGGTTGTGATGGTGTTCATCTTCCAGCTCAGGTCATCAGATATGGTTGTGCCCAGGAGTCGGACACTGGAAACGACTTCAACTTCAGCACCATCAATGAGAATTGGGTGCGGGGTCGTACTCTGCCTTCTGAAGTCAATGACCATCTCCACAGTCTTGATGGTATTGAGCACTAGCTTGTTTTCTCTGCACCAGTGGCAGATTCTCTCCACCTCGTCTCGGTAGGCCTGCTCATTACCCTTTCTTATGAGGCCAACAATGGTGGTATCGTCAGCAAATTTGATGACCTTGACAGAGTTGTCCTTAGAGGTACAGTTGTTGGTGTAGAACGAGAACAGGAAAGGTGACAGGACACATCCCTGAGGGGCTCCCGTGTTGGTAATCCTTGGTCTGGACAAGATGTCGCCCAGCTTAACTACTTGAGACCTGTCTGTAAGGAAGTCTGTGATCCAGCAGCGGAGGGAGGGGTGAACACCGAGTTCCTCTAGGTTGTCATGCAGTATACGAGGACAGATGGCGTTAAAAGCCGAACTAAAGTCCAGGAGGAGCATTCTGGCATATGAGTCCGGGCTGTCCAGGTGGCCGGTGATGTACTCCAGGCATATATTAATAGCATCGTCAGTGGACCTTTTAGTTCTGTAAGCAAATTGGAACGGATCCAGACAGTGCAGTGTGGAGTTCTTAAGGAGGGATAAGATCACTTTCTCAAAGGTTTTCATCACAACAGAAGTGAGGGCCACAGGTCTAAAATTGTTAAGGTCCGAGACTCCTTGTTTTTTTGGGACAGGGATAATGGTGGACTTTTTAAAGCAAGTAGGTACCTTGCCATCCCTCAGGGACTTGGAGTATATGGAAGTGAGGATGGGGGCCAGCTGCCGTGAGCAGGTTTTCAGGCAGGCTGGGGATACCCCATCAGGTCCCGAAGCTTTCCTAGCATTCAGTGTGGACAGGTGACGCAGAACCTCCACCTCTTTCACTACTGGGGAGGGAGGGCTCGGGCTTGGAAAGAGGGCAGCGGGACAGTATCTCTGACGGTCTGTCGGGTCCTCAAACCTGCAATAGAAGCTTATAAATTGATCTATGTCTCGTGCGCTCACTGCTTACAATAAACAGTTAGTGAACATACATACATAAATTATTTCTTACACATATAATAGACTAGAAAAAGTCCCTCTCAAAGTCCAAGAACTAATTTTACGTGTCCATGGATCGCTGCACCAGTCATCAAGCATCAGATGTGATTAACAGTTTTCCTTTTGCGATGCTGCGCTCACATGTAGTTGAATCTTCATAGAGTTGTATCACTCAGAAAAAAAAGAGAAAAAAAACAAAACCATAGCATAATACTGTATTGTAACAATGCCACATCCCTCACACCCAGTGCCAGGAATTAGTCGTGAGCTCTGCCCAAAAATCCACCACAGGTCACCAGGTCACACTGGTCCTCACCATGTGCTATGGCCGCCAGCCACAGACAGCAGTTTTACACTTTTCAACCCGTGCAAGTTTCCTCAGGCTTACACACCACCACCAACATACGTGGCCTCTCACCTTCTGTTTTGCTGCCCAAGTTAAAGACAGCAACTGCACTTAAACACCCAACGGAACTCTCGCTGTCAGCCTCAAATAGATGATTCCATGGAAGCAGGAGTCTCACATCAGCCTAATAACTGAGAAGCTCCACATAGTGTAAAACCATTCGCTTTAATAAAATGTTTAAAAGTAGTGCACTCACAATTTTCCAATAAAAACAAGCATTTCAGTAGAATTCTCCACGCCAGCTCAGTCCGCCCGTAGCTCCGCCCTACGCGTTTCGTGCATGCGCACTCATCAGGGGCTTGAGGCGCATGACCGGCCAGCGTCTTAAAATACTCCTATTTTCCTCCCCTCATCCAATCGCCAGTTTCCCTCACTTAAGATGGCCGCCGGAATACTTCCGCCCTACACCATCCTTTTCATCAACCTATGAGGAATTGCCATGTCAGCAAGGGTCTACCCCGTCATTGCAGTCCGCCCACTGCACCTCCATTGGGAGGCCAGCCACGTCTATTCACGCCCAGGGTGCCGCCCCCAAACATCATCTCATGGCTAGTCATTACATCATGCCGATAATCCAGCGCTATGATTGGCTCAGAACCGGAGCCTTCCGCGATAATACGGAATTCTTATTTGTTTTAGCCCTTTTTATACAGTATGGTCCGCTCCTCAAACCCCCTCATGACAACACTGCAGTTTACCACATTCATTACCCCAAAATAATAGACAGTATCAGTTTTCCACATACCCCAAAAAAGCATCATTATTATCATGGCAGCTTAAAGACATACACCCTCTTGACTCCCTCCATATGGTTCTTTCCAAGCATTAATGTCCAGCATCCCCCTTATGATTGCACATTTCTCCTGTCATTTTCCACCTCATCCTTAGTCCAATGCCTAATAGCCCAAAAATAAAACAAAACAATTTCTTCCTTTCATTAAGTCCAATGTCCGGGATCCAGCTACTGCATGCACCCACACCCCCCACGTACATGGCAGAGTGCAAGTGAACCCAGCAAAAAGGGCCAGCATCACCGGACATATGGATAAATAGTCTTAATACAAAAAACCATACCAGGAGAAAAAAAGAAGAAAAGAAGAAAAGAAGAGAAGAATCCCAGCCCCCGTAGTAACAACAGTCCAATGCGCCACAAACAAAGCCCCATGTTTTTAAATGGGGTACATGTGTGTCCCCAAAAAAGGAAAGGGGCACACATCTACCCCACCTCTATCTAATCATTTGAAATGAAACAGTTCAAATCGAACTCGACATTCAGGCCTCTTGGGTGCAACGTCTTGAGTTCATGAATCCAACGTGACTCCATCTTAGACAATTCCCTAACCTTGTTACATCCTCTCCAGCTACCCCTTAGCCTATCAATCCCACAGAAACTCATCATACCCGGATCCCGCCCATGGTGTTCAGCAAAGTGTTTAGACATATTGGGCCAGATGCAATTCACTTTTTCACCTGAGTTTTCTCCTAGGTGATATTTTTAAACTTGTCGATAAAATGCCTTTTAAGCCATCAGAGAACAAGAAAATACTCAAAATAATTTTGATAGTACCTTTTTACCTACTTTTTGGTACTTTTTTAGTTGAAAAGTACTGAAAAGTTATTTTAATCGAAGATGAAAAATTATCTCCTGGGAGAAAAGTCAGGTGAAAAAGTGAATTGCATATGGCCCTTTGTGTGCAGGATTGCCCTTTTTGATATTTCTAACGTGCTCACCTATCCGATCCTTGAGTTTCCTTGTGGTCCTCCCAATGTATTGGTGTCCGCAAGGACACCAGCACATATATACAACATGAGTGGTGCTGCAAGTGATGCAGTCCCTAAGTACATATTTCTTCCCATTAACCTTACCCACAACCTCATTCCGTTTCTGTGCCTGCGACTCTGTGCAACCTACACACTTTCTACATGGATAGAACCCTTTGTTTCCCATCATATCTCCCCTACTCCTTTGTGGTCCATCAATGAAACTTGGAACCAGGATCTGCTGCAGATTTTTCGCCTTCTTATATATAAACCGTGGATGGGCAGGTATATTCCGTCCCAACACCGTGTCGGCCCTCAGTACATTCCAGTGCCTCCTTATCACACTCTCAACTTCACCATGCCTGGAATTATAATCAAGCAGCATTGCGTATTCCTGTCTCCCACCTCCATCATTACTGTTCCTCCCATTTCCCAACATCTGTCCCCTATCCATTTTCTCAGCAGCATCACGTATCCTTCCCAATGTCTCCCTCTCATACCCCTTTTCCACAAACCTCTCTATCAGCATATCTGTCTGTTCTCTATAATCCGAGATCTCAGAACAATTACGTCGTATTCTGAACATCTGTCCTTTAGGTATGTTAGTAAGCCATTTTTTGTGATGACAACTGGAATATGGGATGTATCCATTCCTATCTGTTTTCTTGAAATAGGTCCGCATCTGCAGCCTATCTCCCTTTCTATAGAGGTCCAAGTCAAGGAAGCAAATTCTGTTCTCATCACTCTCCACCGTTAATCTGATACCCCTCTTATTGGAATTAAGCCATTCCACATATTGATCCAATTCCAGTCTACTCCCTTTCCAGACGATACACAGGTCGTCTATATACCTAAACCAGTATCTCACTGGTTGGCTATTGCTATTCTCCAGCACCTGTCGTTCCCACTCATCCATAAAAATATTAGCTAGACTGGGTGCAAACTTTGCCCCCATCGCACATCCCGTTATCTGCCGAAAAAATTGCCCTGCATACCAAAAATAATTGTGCTGTAAAACGAACTTTAACAACCGTAGAATAAACAGAATTTGCTCCCTCTTTAGTGCACCATCCATCCTTAGGGCTCTTTCTACTGCCTTCATTCCCAAATCATGCGGGATTATTGTGTATAATGAGGCTACATCCGCTGTTACTAGGAGATCATCTCCACCTAACGTAATCTTTTCTACCTCTTTAATCATTTGTTTTGTGTCTTTAATCAAATGTGGGAGTTTTTGTACAATGGGCTGTAGGAATTTGTCAATATATTCGCCTATTCTCTGATTTAGGGACTCTATTCCACTAATTATGGGCCTGCCCGGGGGTCTCTCCAAATCTTTGTGTATTTTTGGATTCTGATATATCACAGGTATCCTTGGCACGTCAATCATAAGATATTTAAACTCTGAATCATCAATTATCCCCTCATCAAGCCCTCCCTTCAGAATATCTCTTAGTATCCCTTTGTATTGTCTAGTGGGGTCTCCTCTCAGTTTCTCATAGGTTGCACTATCCCCAACTATCCTGTCTAATTCATCAGTGTACTGGTCCTTCCTCATCACCACAACACCACCTCCTTTATCAGCAGGCCTAATCAGCAGGTCCTTTCTTTCAGCTAATTTAAGTGCTGTCACTAACTCGCCATCCTTCCTCTGATCACCCAATTTTTCTAAATCTGTCGTGACCAATCTTCTAAACACTTCAACTGTACTTCCCGTACTGTATGTATTTGGATTGAATAGGGACCTATTTCTCAGTCCTGTGTGCACATAATCGGGGGCTGGTCTATCATTATTCCTAATTGTGGCTTCTTTAGATAGGAAATATTTTTTAATATTAAGTTTCCTAACGTACTTCTGTACATTGATGTACGTACCAAATTTGTCTAGTCCCTGCTTGGGGGCATATTTCAGGCCTTTATCCAAAATGGCCATCTCTTCTGGTTTAAGCTGGACCTGACTAATATTAAAAATGCCCTTTCCCTTCACCTTCTTCTTTTTTCTTCTCCCCCCTCTGCACCCTCTTCTATTCCTCGTTTCCTGCCCCCTCCCCCAGGGTCCACCTCCCCCTCCCCCACTCGCTGCCTCCTCACCTCGTCCCAAATTTTCCCAAAAAAATCATCATCAACATCATTCAGTGGATCAAACCGATTCTGTGTAGGTACATAGTTGGGTATATCGTTCCTCTGATACTGTGATCTCCATTCCCTTCTAGGTCTCTGTGGGCCCATCCCTGCTCGAAATCCCGGGGTCCTGGGTTGATTGAAGTGGCCTCTATGCCCCCCTTCATTATATCTATCCTCTCCTCTATATCCCCCAGTCTTCCCCCTTCTTGCTGCTCCATTCATTTGTACTCTCGGGCTCCCTTCTTCCCATCTCTCTTCTGTTCTAGGGGAATTGAACTGTACCTGTTGGGGTCCCATTCTATACCCTTCATATCTTGTGTCTATTCGGGGTTTGTACTCACCTTGCTGCTGCATCTCCATATGCTCACTCCCAACGGCCATATTCCTCTCCGCTTTCTCTTTCCTTTTAATCTGTTCTACCTGCCATCTATAGGCCTGCTTGTTTTGATATTCCTGCCAATCACGCTGGAAACGGCCCACCTTAATTTCACCAACTTCTTTATCAATTTTTACTAAATTCCTCACCATAGTTTCAGTACGCTGTCTAAAATCACTGGCTTCTTTAAAATTCTCCATCTTCTGTTTCTGTTCCTCAATCTCTTTCTTAATTCTATCTGCTCTCACGTTTTTTCGCTTCAGTAGAATTTTCAAGAGGTTAAAACCACAATCATTTAAAAAAATCTCCTAACTCTTTATCATTCTCATCTCCCTCCTCTCCATCATATACCACAAGATCCCATCTAAACCGTTTGGGAATAATTCCCTCTTTGATAGATTTTCTCAGGCTGGCAGCATCCCACCAAGTGTTTATCTCCTTTTGCATCAGGGAGTGCATATTCCTAAAACAATTGTCCACATTTCCACTCTGAGGATTAGCCTCCTTAGTGAATATTGTGTCAATATCAACCTGCCCCCTGTTAAAAACATTCAGCAACTCCATATTGTCACAATCACAAAATAACCAGTGTGCTGCACTAACAATTATGCTTACTTGAAACGTATAAATTGATCTATGTCTCGTGCGCTCACTGCTTACAATAAACAGTTAGTGAACATACATACATAAATTATTTCTTACACATATAATAGACTAGAAAAAGTCCCTCTCAAAGTCCAAGAACTAATTTTACGTGTCCATGGATCGCTGCACCAGTCATCAAGCATCAGATGTGATTAACAGTTTTCCTTTTGCGATGCTGCGCTCACATGTAGTTGAATCTTCATAGAGTTGTATCACTCAGAAAAAAAAGAGAAAAAAAACAAAACCATAGCATAATACTGTATTGTAACAATGCCACATCCCTCACACCCAGTGCCAGGAATTAGTCGTGAGCTCTGCCCAAAAATCCACCACAGGTCACCAGGTCACACTGGTCCTCACCATGTGCTATGGCCGCCAGCCACAGACAGCAGTTTTACACTTTTCAACCCGTGCAAGTTTCCTCAGGCTTACACACCACCACCAACATACGTGGCCTCTCACCTTCTGTTTTGCTGCCCAAGTTAAAGACAGCAACTGCACTTAAACACCCAACGGAACTCTCGCTGTCAGCCTCAAATAGATGATTCCATGGAAGCAGGAGTCTCACATCAGCCTAATAACTGAGAAGCTCCACATAGTGTAAAACCATTCGCTTTAATAAAATGTTTAAAAGTAGTGCACTCACAATTTTCCAATAAAAACAAGCATTTCAGTATAATTCTCCACGCCAGCTCAGTCCGCCCGTAGCTCCGCCCTACGCGTTTTGTGCATGCGCACTCATCAGGGGCTTGAGGCGCATGACCGGCCAGCGTCTTAAAATACTCCTATTTTCCTCCCCTCATTCAATCGCCAGTTTCCCTCACTTAAGATGGCCGCCGGAATACTTCCGCCCTACACCATCCTTTTCATCAACCTATGAGGAATTGCCATGTCAGCAAGGGTCTACCCCGTCATTGCAGTCCGCCCACTGCACCTCCATTGGGAGGCCAGCCACGTCTATTCACGCCCAGGGTGCCGCCCCCAAACATCATCTCATGGCTAGTCATTACATCATGCCGATAATCCAGCGCTATGATTGGCTCAGAACCGGAGCCTTCCGCGATAATACGGAATTCTTATTTGTTTTAGCCCTTTTTATACAGTATGGTCCGCTCCTCAAACCCCCTCATGACAACACTGCAGTTTACCACATTCATTACCCCAAAATAATAGACAGTATCAGTTTTCCACATACCCCAAAAAAGCATCATTATTATCATGGCAGCTTAAAGACATACACCCTCTTGACTCCCTCCATATGGTTCTTTCCAAGCATTAATGTCCAGCATCCCCCTTATGATTGCACATTTCTCCTGTCATTTTCCACCTCATCCTTAGTCCAATGCCTAATAGCCCAAAAATAAAACAAAACAATTTCTTCCTTTCATTAAGTCCAATGTCCGGGATCCAGCTACTGCATGCACCCACACCCCCCACGCACATGGCAGAGTGCAAGTGAACCCAGCAAAAAGGGCCAGCATCACCGGACATATGGATAAATAGTCTTAATACAAAAAACCATACCAGGAGAAAAAAAGAAGAAAAGAAGAAAAGAAGAGAAGAATCCCAGCCCCCGTAGTAACAACAGTCCAATGCGCCACAAACAAAGCCCCATGTTTTTAAATGGGGTACATGTGTGTCCCCAAAAAAGGAAAGGGGCACACATCTACCCCACCTCTATCTAATCATTTGAAATGAAACAGTTCAAATCGAACTCGACATTCAGGCCTCTTGGGTGCAACGTCTTGAGTTCATGAATCCAACGTGACTCCATCTTAGACAATTCCCTAACCTTGTTACATCCTCTCCAGCTACCCCTTAGCCTATCAATCCCACAGAAACTCATCATACCCGGATCCCGCCCATGGTGTTCAGCAAAGTGTTTAGACATATTGTGTGCAGGATTGCCCTTTTTGATATTTCTAACGTGCTCACCTATCCGATCCTTGAGTTTCCTTGTGGTCCTCCCAATGTATTGGTGTCCGCAAGGACACCAGCACATATATACAACATGAGTGGTGCTGCAAGTGATGCAGTCCCTAAGTACATATTTCTTCCCATTAACCTTACCCACAACCTCATTCCGTTTCTGTGCCTGCGACTCTGTGCAACCTACACACTTTCTACATGGATAGAACCCTTTGTTTCCCATCATATCTCCCCTACTCCTTTGTGGTCCATCAATGAAACTTGGAACCAGGATCTGCTGCAGATTTTTCGCCTTCTTATATATAAACCGTGGATGGGCAGGTATATTCCGTCCCAACACCGTGTCGGCCCTCAGTACATTCCAGTGCCTCCTTATCACACTCTCAACTTCACCATGCCTGGAATTATAATCAAGCAGCATTGCGTATTCCTGTCTCCCACCTCCATCATTACTGTTCCTCCCATTTCCCAACATCTGTCCCCTATCCATTTTCTCAGCAGCATCACGTATCCTTCCCAATGTCTCCCTCTCATACCCCTTTTCCACAAACCTCTCTATCAGCATATCTTAAGTGGCGGCCATCTTAAGTGAGGGAAACTGGCGATTGGATGAGGGGAGGAAAATAGGAGTATTTTAAGACGCTGGCCGGTCATGCGCCTCAAGCCCCTGATGAGTGCGCATGCACGAAACGCGTAGGGCGGAGCTACGGGCGGACTGAGCTGGCGTGGAGAATTCTACTGAAATGCTTGTTTTTATTGGAAAATTGTGAGTGCACTACTTTTAAACATTTTATTAAAGCGAATGGTTTTACACTATGTGGAGCTTCTCAGTTATTAGGCTGATGTGAGACTCCTGCTTCCATGGAATCATCTATTTGAGGCTGACAGCGAGAGTTCCGTTGGGTGTTTAAGTGCAGTTGCTGTCTTTAACTTGGGCAGCAAAACAGAAGGTGAGAGGCCACGTATGTTGGTGGTGGTGTGTAAGCCTGAGGAAACTTGCACGGGTTGAAAAGTGTAAAACTGCTGTCTGTGGCTGGCGGCCATAGCACATGGTGAGGACCAGTGTGACCTGGTGACCTGTGGTGGATTTTTGGGCAGAGCTCACGACTAATTCCTGGCACTGGGTGTGAGGGATGTGGCATTGTTACAATACAGTATTATGCTATGGTTTTGTTTTTTTTCTCTTTTTTTTCTGAGTGATACAACTCTATGAAGATTCAACTACATGTGAGCGCAGCATCGCAAAAGGAAAACTGCAATAGAAGCTGCTCAGTTCCTCAACTAGCTCAGTGCTTGGTGTTGCATGGAGAGGGGGAGGCTTGTAGTTTGTGGCCTCCTTGAGCCCCCTCCAAACAGCCTGTGGATCATTTGAGCTTAGGTTCTTCCTCATCTTATCTGCATATACCCTTTTTGCCACTCTCAGTTCTTTGTTGAGGGAGTTCCTTGCTATCCTGAAGTCCTCTATGGAGCCGGACTTATGTGCAGCCTCTTTTTGTTTCCGCAGCTTCCGTAGCTTGTTGGAGAACCAGGGTTTATTGTTCGGATAGACCTTGAAGGACTTTGAGGGAATGCAGGTTTCCTCACAGTATCTTATGTAGGAAGTGACCGTGTCTGCCCATTCATCCAGGTTAGGTGATTCCAGAGCCCTCCAGTCTGTGCTGTCGAAACAGGTCTGAAGTTGCTCTTTTGCCTCGTTTGACCACACTCTTGCCGATTTGAGAACTGGTTTTGCTGCTTCCAGACGTCTTCTATAGGTCGGAATCAGGTGGATGAGGTTGTGGTCGGATGAACCCAGTGCGGCCCATGAGATTGCTTTGTAGGGGTCTTTCAGGATCGTGTAACAGTGATCCAGTGTGCGGTCATTCCTGGTGGGGCAGGTAACGTGCTGATGGAAGCGTGGCAGCTCCCGACGGAGGTTGGCTTTGTTGAAATCACCCAGTACAATAAACAAGGAGTCTGGTAGGGTCGTCTCCCACTGTGTGATGATATCGCTCAGATCACGTTCGGCCAGCTTGACATCCGCATCAGGCGGGATGTAAACCCCCAGGAGGACGTAGGATGAGAACTCTCTGGGTGAGTAGATAGGCCTACAGTTGACAAGTAGGAGCTCCAGGTCAGGGGTACACTTCCTGGTTAAAAGCGACGTGTTCAGGCACCATGAGGAGTTGATGTAAAAGCAGACTCCCCCCCCCGCCTTTCCTTTTGCCTGAGAGAGAGCGGTCGCGGTCCGCCCGGATGAGGTTGAAACCCGGGAGGGATAGGGCATTGTCCGGAATGTCCTCATGTAGCCAAGTCTCCGTGAAGCAGAGTACCGGGGTGTTGTTACCGATCTCCCGCTTGTCGCTGAGGAGACGGAGTTCGTCCAGTTTATTTGGAAGGGAGCGGACATTCCCTAGGAGAGCCGAGGGGATGGCTGATCGCAGGCCTTTTTTCCTCAGTCTAACTTGAGCGCCCGCCCGACAGCCCCGTCGTCGCTGAACCCCGCAGGTCCCTGGGCAAGGAAATCTGGCAGCCACCATACCCCTCTCACCTTGGGATCCCTTTAAACAACTAAAAAAAAATTCTCAGATATTTGCTGAAATATGCTCAAGATTAAATGTAGTGTTGTGGTGCACCAGCCTCTTTTCATTAATGTTTAATTTGTCTGGGGAGAGAACAATTGTCTGCTTAATCAGGCTCTCATGGCCCGTACACATGCTGGATTGATGTCGTGTGACGGTGAGGCTGTGCAGATGCAAAGACAGCTGTACAGCTGACTCCATATGTTGTTGTAATGTGGGGAGGTAGAAGGCCGACGGAGCAGAGCAGATGTAACCTTCATGAGTCGGGTGGGGCGTGTGGCAAAGACAAAAGTATTGGCCATTTGCTTGGCCAAGTTGATTTGCCTGACTGATCGTTAGCTGGGTGGTGGTCAGGGGCTGCTGTACTCATGCCATGTTATCAGCTGAGGCAGTCGTCATCAGCCACATCAATGAACTTAAATCTAGCATTTGTATGGATCTTTACTGGCCTGTTTTTAGCCTCCTTAAAGCAGGCCATACACGCTTATTTTTCACACTTATTTTTCCTGGCAGATTCGCTCTCTCAGATCGAATCCGCCAGAAATCTGCAGAACAACCAGCAACATTGATTATAAGTTTGGTGATTTTGTAGCATAAAATCAATTAAAATTTCGGTCAGGCATGGCAGTAGATCAATGGCCCACATTGCAATGCTGCGGTGCACTATGGGATACTTGTTATAGCTTTTATGGTGAAATCTGCTTCTGGACATGCTCATGGGCGCATAACCTCTGGCAGGAAGTCCACTCTCAATGAACATTCTCCCTTGTACCTTTTCCCTTGATCCTACAATGTATTTCCTGGGTAACAGGCCAAAAAGTGTCACATATCCCATTCATAAATGTATCCATGTAGTTGCAGGACTGGATAGAAACTAAAGGTCTTCCCATTTATCCCACACTGAAGTGTTTGATGCCCTAACAAAGACCCTGAAAGACCATGATATCAGAATAAATTCTTGCCAAGCAAAACGTCAAATTGGAGAGCTTTCAGAACATATGGACACACTGGATTACTAAACTAGAAAACCTAGGCCTTAAAGGACAACTGAAGTGAAAAGTATACGGAGGCTGCCATATTTATTCCCTTATAAACAATACCAGTTGCCAGGCAGCTCTGTTGGTCTATTTGACTGCAGTAGCTTCTGAATAACACCAGAAACAAGCATGCAGCTAATCTTGTCAGAGCTGACAATAATGCCAGAAACACCTGATCTGCATATGCTTGTTCAGGGTCTATGGCTAAAAGTATTAGAGGCAAAGGAGCAGCAGGCCAGCCAGGTAACTGGTATTGCTTAAAAGTAAATAAATATGGTATTCATAGCCATTCCATGTCCCTCTAACTTCAGTTGTCCTTTAAACCTCTGCTGCAATTATTAAGCTATTATTGAGCTGTCCTTGAAACATTGGCCTCAATTCACTAAAATCATGCTGGAGATAATAAGGCAAGAGAACACTTACCTCCATACAATGATCTTGCCTTATTAAGGTGTAGAGATACGTTTTCACAGTGAGAGAGTTATCTTATCACTTCAGTCCTTAAGTTACCTCCTCTGTAGTTATTTTCACATGCAGGTAATTAACAGCCTGTCTTTAACTTTAGAATTCTGTAGTTATTTTAAGGATTGAATAGTTAACTTTAGAGCTCTCACCTTAACTTAAAGACAGAAGAGTTAACTTTAGATTTGTGGAGGTAAAATGTTTCCTGAATACTACATGCCTTATCACCATGGTGATAACTCTAGAAATGTTATTAAAGACAGGAGATAAGCTTAGTGAATTGAGGCCCAGATCTTAGTATTTTCTGTCAAGTTCTTGGAGAGCTTATGGATATATGATATAAGCTCATTTGATTTATTTTTCTTATCTTTGTCATTTTTTATATTACATTTTCATTTATTAGATAATTGCATACTTGTAAGTGGACTATTATGAGTCACCTTAAACAGCCCCTGTGTGGGTTTCAACATGCAATTTTCTGATTGTTTATTTGTTGCTTCATTGTCCTTTACACAAATAAAAACCTTTTGAAACAAAAGGAACTTTGCAGTTACTGAACTACGGTTATTTTTCATGAAAGTTTATTTTATTTTGAAGCAGTTCTGTCACTTTAGAAATGTAGTGAAATCTGAAATGATTGGGTTAGGCTTTATCTTTTTGCAGTTTTCATACAGAAGATCCAGAAGTTACAAGACTTTACCTGCCAGACTGTCCTGGTGTTCTTGGTTGTCCAGACTGGTCTTCACTCACTGGGGAAATTATGTCAAACTGAATAGGGGTGTCTGGAGCTACTATGGAGTCCAAGGAGAGAGCGGTAAGAGCAGAGGAATCAGAGCCCACTGAGCTGGTGCTGTTGGTGCGTGTGGTCCGGGGGTTTGCACGTGATGGCCTATGGAACAAAGTATAACATAATTATTCCTGTGCAGGGAGATGTAGCCTTCTAGGCCATCTGTATTCTTCCTTACTGTATTATTTATACATATTTTTCTATTTAGATTAAAGAGACTGTAGGATCTTAAACCCTAAAAAATGCTCCATTGTAGGTGCAAATGTTATCTGAGATTAAGGCACTCAGAGGCTGTGCTCATTTTGCTCAGTATGGAAACTCCATGATCAGCTAATTTGTAAAGTACCTGGTCAGAAGCCCAGACATTGGCCACTTCCTGTACCACAGGCTGCCATTGTTATTCCTGAATTTGCTTTTCTGAACCCACTTGGTTGAGGACACATGATCAAAAATTGAAAACATGATTCGTAGCTTGAAAAGCCTCACTTCACACAAGAAAAGATAACATTTGAGCACTCTGATTAAATCAGTGAATATGCAATAGATTCACTAATAATTCCGTCAATTAACCTAACATTACCCATGAAACATGGTAAGAATAAAACATTGGATACTTCCCTTGTTAGTGGGGAGCCTCTGGAAAGTCCAGAGGCTTCCCATATCTTCGCACACACACCCCAAGATTACAGCTAAGGGTCCCTCTAAACGTATTCAGCTTAGTTTCTTCTGGCTGCGCTTCCAGCCTTGGAGAGCGCATCCTGACTGGGCATGCACGAGTAAGGTCCTTAGATTGTGAGCCTTTGGCAGGGTCCTAGTGTATTCTACATGTATTCCTATGACCACCTCGTACTTGTATTACTGGGCCTACCAAACCAGCCCAAAATTGCATGATCAAGTATTTTGTACCCAGTTTGCCTTGTATAACGTTGTCTTATGTTACAGTGATTGGAAAAGTATTCAGCCCCCCTGAAGTTTTCCACATTTTGTCATATTACTGCCACAAACCTGAATCAATTTTATTGGAATTCCACATGAAAGACCAATACAAATTGGTGTATACGTGAGAAGTGGAACGAAAATCATACATGATTCCAAACATTTTTTACAAATCAATAACTGCAAAGTGGGGTGTGCGTAATTATTCAGCCTGGTCTGTATATTGCTACGTCTGTCTTCCTTTGTATCATTGGATGTATTATCATCCAGCGCTGCATAATATGTTGGTGCTTTACAAATACAATAATTAATAATAATACAGTGGAAACTCGTTACAGTAAACCTCTGGCTATAGTAAACTCAGTCTTCAGGTCGCTGCAAATGTGTCAATATATAATGTATGACCAATTTTGATATAGCAAATTTCTGATATAGTTAAGTACTTTTTCTGGTCTCTTGGAGTTTACTATAAAGGGATTCTACTGCAATGCATGCCCAGTTGAACATTCATGCACAGCTTTGTTTACACTGTATATGTGCACTTGATTCTACTGAGCATGTTTGGACTCAAGTCATACATGCCCAGTTGGGACGCACTTATCCATGGCTGGCAGTGTGGCTAAAAGATGAAGAAGAACTGGTGGGGTTTAAGATGAGGGAAGCCAGATTAAGCCATCCAAGATCAGGGACTATGCAAAGGCTTCCTACTAATGAAGCAAGTATCTAACTTTTATTTTTACCATGCTTCAGGTATACTTGAAAAACTGTGAATATACCTATCAGTGACTGATTGTGGGCCAGATTTAAATTCAACAAACACCAGTGCTTACGGCTAGCAATTGTTTATGCAAATAGCATCGTATATGGTTCAATGAACATAATATTGCTAGGTGAATATTCACCCGCTGAGTCATACAAGAAGGATGTCACTTATCCATGCCAACTTTGTTTTCATTCAATTCAGTTAAGCCCCATACAGAGGCTAGAAGAAACTACACCCCAGCACTTGCAAAACAACTGCTGCTGCTGAGAATCTATGACGCATGATGTCACCCATGCGCTGTTCCATCAGCCTAAAGGCTAGTAACACGTCTGTACAGTGTCGGTGCCGCACTGTCACCCAAGGGATCTAGTACTGCACTGGTCCAGATTTGAACTTTAGCTCGGACCCTAGTGCTAAGAGACAAGAGAGCCATCTACTACCTTAGCCACAGTGCCACCCATAGCAATGTAAATGCATAATAAAAATATAACTCATTATATTTACATTTTGATGAGGAGCCATGTTACAGCCCAAGCTTTTTTTTCCACTTGGCTCTCAACCAGCTGTCTCCCCTTTCTAACGCGTACAGAAGTCAATTCTATAACACCCCAAAGATCCCTTCATATTAACCCTTTCAGAATCTTCAGCCCAACTTCACCACATACAAGCTTGGTAGACAGGCTGACCAGATATCACACCTGTTTCCCACCTCCCTCTATAAATGGATGGAACAACACTACAGGCAGACCACACCTCATCCCACAACTCCCCCGTGCTGCTTCCCACGCTGCAACCCAATATACACTGCAGGGTGAGGACAAGTGGCAGCCAGAGCCAGTCTGTAGACAGCCACACCGTACAGGGGGCAATGGGAGAAGAGTTCAGTGGACCTTTGAAGATCATTTTACAATATTTTTGTTAATACTTTTGGGGACCAGTGAAATATAAGTATTCACTAGGCATGGCCAGTAAAACTAAAAAAAAAAAAACAACTTCCCAGATATTCATGTACAATCTTGTGTGCTATTGTCAGTGCTTTTCAACAAGCCTGTTCTCACCAAGTACCCCCAGATATGGTAAAGATTATCTCAAGTACCCCTTGACATGTATATTTAGTAGTAGTACACGGTAATTGGTTCTAAACAAGTTTACTATAGTATTTAAATAGCGAATATAGTAATTTGGTGTTGTTGCTTATACAGGGTTTATTTGAAATCTGTAAATTTCCTCTCTTCAATTAACAATGCCAAGCCTGAGTACACCCTGGACCCATCAGAACTTCTAACACATACCACAATTGAGAATCTAGGTGTGATGTAAAGAATGTCACTGTGTTGCATGAAGAATTATAGTATTATCTTACAAGGGAATCATGACTCATAAAGATGATGTCCAGACATAATTTAGATGCTATGATGAGCTGACTGTATCATTCAAATTACTTGTGGCATTCAGGGTCATGCTCCTAGCACCACACGCGATTTACAAATAGCATAGCAACTGGATCTGTTTCCTTCAAAACAACAGGCAATTTCTTATTCTAAAACAAAGAAAGGGTCATGTAAGAACCACTTGCAATATGGTTTAGAGAAGTTTTAGAGATGCCATAAAAATGCATGAAGAATGCATCTACAGGAGTCATTTCCACAGTGCTACTGTGTTAGGAACCATGTAAAATGAAAACCATTATGCACATTACTGCTTGTATTGGGGGAAGAGCAACAACAAGTCAAAACTCTGCTGAAACGGTCCTAAAGGTCTGATGTATGCAAAGTGTGCTAAATAAAACAATCTTGTTTCCCGCAGCAACTAGCTTCAATGCAAGTTAGGATTTAACAGAAACAAAGAGATCACCTCACCTCGGGAATAACCAACAATAAGTCGGCCAGCCGGTGCTCAGTGTCATGCAGGTCCACCACACCTGCAAACAAACAGGCAACCACGAAAGGAAGACACGGCACTCAAGAGCTGTGTGCAGCAACAAGCTGTATTGAAGCAGGCAGTACACTACATGTTTCGGGCAGAGCCCTTCATCAGGTGTGACCTGATGAAGGGCTCCGCCCGAAACATGTAGTGTACTGCCTGCTTCAATACAGCTTGTTGCTGCACACAGCTCTTGAGTGCCGTGTCTTCCTTTCGTGGTTGCAAGTTAGGATTTAAAGTGAACAAAGGCTGATACCTGGTTGCCTAGCCAACAAGAAATGTTTTCTTCATCACCCTTTTCAGTTGGAGAAATTCTAAACTGTAGAATGACTGCAGTTCTCTACATGACACACAAACTATCTTCAAGGAATCCTGTAAACATATAGGGCAATTCATTGTCATGTATTGTTATTTTAGCTAGTATCTAGTAAACTGAACTATAAATTATGGTTATATGAAGGGGAAATTGGAAGTAACTATATAAATGAGAAGTGAATAGTATGCATGCTGCTATAGGTATTAAAGCTATACAAATAAATACCAATAATGAAACTGCAATATCATAAGAGATGTTCTTCACAAAAGGCTTATAGTGGAACTCCAGTCCAAATGTAATCCCATCAGTGAGAAGAGGAAAGTACATAGGGCAGTGGAAACCTAGGAAGAGGTAAATATAGACAGCATGCTGCACCTTTGTTCTGAAAAGTGCTGTGGCAACTGGAAATTGCAGTGGTCCACATTGTGGGACAAAAACAGAACGGATCCTGCCAGCATGAAGCCAGCCCATGTGAAGGAAAATATACCTTCTTTTCCCACCCAATAGGTTTTAAATTTTGACTGCAAATTTGCTTTAAAGTCCAACCAAAGAGTCAAATACAAAAAAACCAACATCATCATCAACAAAAAAACAGCAGAGCTTGTGCTAATTTAATATGTAACTAGGGAGACTAGGGGTCAGTTTAAGAAAGGTAGGATAAGTTGAAAGAGAAGCAGAACTGATGTTCTAGAAAATATATGGATAAATGCCTGGCAGCGGAGAAAAGCCTCAAATATTCTACACCAGGGTTTCTCAATTCAGTCCTCAAGTACCCCCAATAGTGCATGTTTTGCAGAAAACCACAAACATTCACAGCTCTAACCAGTACACTATCCAACAGTGCCAGTGGCTGGATAGTGTCCTGGTTAAGGGCTCTGACACAGGAGACCTGGGTTCAAATCTCGGTTCTTCCTGTTCAGTAAGCCAGCACCTATTCGGTGAGGAGACCTTTGGCAGGACTCCCTAATACTGCTACTGCCTATACATCGCCTCTCAGTGGCTGCAGCTCTGGCGCTTTGAGTCTGCCAGGAGAAAAGTGTGATATAAATGTTCTGTGTCTTGTCTGTGAAGTAATTATTGTCTCAGCAGAGCTTATCAACTACCTCTGCGGATTTCCGCAAAACATGCACTGTTTGGGGTACTAGAGGATTAACAAACCTTACTTTACACCATGGAAAAATAGTGGCAATGGGGGTGGGCAGACTCACAGAGCAATGCTAAATTACCCACTTCTCCTCCCCTGAGATGAGTAACTACGTCCTTGCAAAATGCCATAACTGCTTGCAGGGGCGTAGCTACTACGTCCCTCCCCCCATGCTCGTTACCTCTACTGATTGTTAGCCACAGTTAACACAGTTCCTATTCATTGATCTAAGTCCCCATGTGAAAGACCGCAGCCATCTATGAGACGGCACCGTCATTCACAAAACCCATCCACTCAGTGATTCCTGTTAGCGTATTAATACTACACATACAGAAGACACCAAGATCTATATTGTTTTGTTGTGATAAGTAGTAATACAGTTATAGGCCAATGAATGGAAGGAGCGCTCTTCACAGGTGAAAATTGCTCTGTTTTTTTTTAAGGGGAAAAATCCTTCAAGGTGAAGTGGTTAATTAGCAATATGCCTGCTGTCTATTTTTATTTTTTTGTTGTTGTTTTTTGCCTTAGTTGGCACTTAAAATTTCATGTTACTTGGAGAAACAGCAGACAGACAACTTCCATTACTTTTATAAAAGATGTAAAAACGTTTGATCAAAAGTAAAAGCTCCCATTTCCTTCATTATATAATAACCTAATCAATAAGCTGGTAAACCTATCATACAGTTCATATCCTCAAGACATAGCTCATAGTGTGTGCATAGTGGTGATATGAAACCTGGGCCAGGTTTTTCCATGCACCAAAAGGTATAACAAACCAGTGCCTTAAAAAGTATTCATTCTCCTTGGGATTTTCGATGATTTGTTACAGTATAACCTTGAATTAAAATATTTTGGGGGATAGCAACATATTTACTTTTTAAAGTGTATACTTTTTATTGCAACACACACTGAAATCATGAGTGTACATAGGTATTAGCCCCAAATCTAACACTCTTTCAGCTTAGTGCTGACTGAGGTCTGAGCTGTAACTAGGCCATTCCAAGGCATTTAAAGGTATTTAAAGAGACCCTGAAGCCACTTAAAAAACGGCTTTTTACCTTTTATTTATGTTAGGCATGTTTGCCCCTGTTAAAACGCCGCTATTCCGCAGCAGAACGAGGATTTTTTACCCCCCAAATCCCCTGTGCAAAATCCACGACTTTCTTGATTGTGGATTTTGCTGCCCAGGGAGGCAGAGCTTTCGGCTGCAGCTCTGCCTCCATGTGTGTCGACCAGCGCGTATCTCCGCCTCTCCCCTGCCCCTCTCAGTGAAAGAAGACTCAGAGGGGCGGGGAGAGGCGGTGTGTAGAGGCAGAGCTGCAGCCAAAAGCTCTGCCTCTCACGGAAGCGCTCCCCGCAATGTGCCACAGGGCATTTGGGGGGTAAAAAAACCCTTGTTCTGCCGCGGGATAGCGGCGTTTTAACAGAGGCAAACATGCCTAACATAAATAAAAGGTAAAAATCCGTTTTTAAAGGGACACCGAGCAGTGCAGAAACTATGGAAAGATGCATCTCATTTTAAAGCTCTCTTTCTCCTCTTTCCAATGATATATAAACCGCCGCCCTACGCCTTTTAGTTTTCGCTATTTTAGCGATTGAAATTGTCGCGGCCGCAATTTCAATCGCGAAAATAGAGAAAACTAAAAGGCGTAGGGCGACGATTTAGGGGTTGTCAGAAAGAGGAGAAAGAGAGCTTTAAAATAATATCCATCTTTCCATAGTTACATTGTATTACACAGGGCGACTTTTTCTCAAAGTCAGCAGCTCCATTCAGCAGAAAAAGTCGCCCTGTGTATTACAATGCAACTATGGAAAGATGGATATCATTTTAAAGCTCTCTTTCTCCTCTTTCTGGCGACACCTAAATCGTTGCCCTATGCCTTTAAGTTTTCTCTATTTTCGCGATCGAAATCACGGTCTCGGCAATTTCAGTTGCAAAAATAACGAAAACTAAAAGGCGTAGGGCGGCGGTTTATATATCATTGGAAAGAGGAGAAAGAGAGCTTTAAAATGATATGCATCTTCCCATAGTTTCTGCACTGCTCGGAGTCCCTTTAACCACTTGATGACCCAGCCTTTACCCCCCCTTAAGGACCAGCGCTATTTTTTGTGATCTGTGCTGGGTGGGCTCTGTAGCCCCCAGCACAGATCAGCTGGCATGCTGAGCGATCAGATCGCCCCCCTTTTTCCCCCCCTATGGGGATGATGTGCAGGGGGGGGGGGGGGGTCTGATCGCTCCTCCTGGCTGGCATGTTGCGGGGGGGGGGGGCACCTCAAAGCCCCCCTCCGCGGCGAAATTCCCCCCCTCCCTCTCCTCCCTCTCACCCCTGGTGATCCAGGCTGCACAGGACGCTATCCATCACATGGCGGCGATCCCCGGCCGCTGATTGGCCGGGGATCGTCGATCTGCCTTACGGCGTTGCTGCGCAGCAGCGCCGTACAATGTAAACAAAGGAGACAAATGTCTCCTACGTTTACATTTAGTCTGCGAGCCGCAATCAGCGGCTCGCAGGCTATTCACGGAGACCCGCTCCGTGATCTAACAGGAAACGGCCGCTCGCGCGAGTGGCCTTTCCTGATTAATTAGGGAGGCATCTGGCAACGCAGATCTGCGTCGCTGGTCCTCCAGCTACCACTTTGCCGCCGCACGGTATGAGTGTGCGGTCGGCAAGTGGTTAAATTGGCTTCAGACTCTCTTTAAGGGTAGCATAAAAATAATAGTAAAAAGAGATTATTGGTTTCCAAGATACTGGAAGCATTTATAATTCAAACTTCCACTTCACACAGAAGCTAAATGTATAAGACTGCTGTTGTAGTCCACCATAAGATTGTGTGAGTAATTATATGTAAGAGAAAATGCAGAAAAACATCTGCTATATCCATGGGGGAAGCATAGAACTTGCTCTGCTTTATTTGTTCAGCAATTCTTTAATTACCAGAAAATCTGCTAATTTGTCCTGTAACTGGCACGGTTATTCATTAGCTTAGGTGAAGTGTAAATTGCTTTCCAGTGCTATTATACCAGTCTTTCATTGTTTTAGTTTTTTTTGCTGTGTTTAATGTTTAAGAGAAATAAATGTAATTTTGAGTTTCATACCACTAATTATTAAGATCCCACCCAGACCCCCTTGTTTTCTTGCCCTGCAATCTTTCACAATAAATAATGCTACGTACACACATGCGACAACGATCGTTCGTTGTCAACGACGAACGAACTTTTAATTGACGAAAGAACGACCTAAGTAAAGTTAGTTGTAAAAGGTGTGTAACGATCACATCGTTAGAACGAACGTTACACAACGTAAAAGCACCTATTGCGCCTGCGCATAAAAATGAAAAGTTCCATGGAGAAATAGTGAAATGCGCATGTCAAGCCTAGTACGAACGATCGTTTCCAACGATGTACTACTTTTGCAAACGATCGTCGTTGGGAAAATTCCGCCAAGCTAGATCGTTCGTTTTGAACGATCTAGCTCGTCCGTCGTTCGACTTCATGGTCGTTTGCTTCTTTTTTTCAAATGATCGTCGTTTGAAATGATCGGGGAACGATCGTTTCAAACTACTATAGTCGCATGTGTGTACGCACCTTAAGTAAAGAAATGTATTTGTTGTATAGTTGTCAGTTAGGGATGTTTCTTTGCTCATGATTTATCAGCTTTTTTTTCAAAAAAAATGTGTGTAGAAATCTATTTTCTGTTAATATTCTTTTAATGAAGAAATCTAATTTATTGCATTCCACACAGAATGCTTTAACATTATCCCAAGGACACTTAAAACAGGAGTGGAGGCGCCCAATGCATAAAAGATAGGCTAATAAGCTATTAATCATATAAACAGAGAGGGAATCTTACCTCTCTTGAAGAATTTGGACCAGTTTATTGAAAAAAGGTATTTTATTCAAGCACATAAAATTGACCAATTCCAGACCTGGGAAACCAAGCGGGGACAGTTAATTTCCCGCCTGCTCTGACGGTGGTTACAATGGTTTGCAACCCGTCTTTGTGGGTATATACATCCTTAGCAATTTGCTTTACTGACTCTTACACGATTCTGCACCATTGGGCTCCTGGTCTCCTTTTGGCCGGGTTCACATTGGCACGCATCCACTCCTGTGCTGCGTTCTGCTCCGTGAAGTGGAGCAGAGCGGAAGGATCGTGCAGGTTGGGAACGTCCGATCCAACAAGCGGAACGCAGGGAGCGGAACGTAGCAATGTGAACTTTCCTATCGGGAAAGCATTGCTTCCGCTGCTGCATTCCGCTCATCGGAGCGGAACGTAAGCTATTGAAGCCTCAATGTGAACCAAGCCTTTGTCTTTTAGATGAACCTGGGGTTGTTATAATCACAGGAACCATCGACATAATCTATTATCCCAAGAAAATTAATGTAAATAGGCAGACCTTTCACCTCCTATACTCCAAGAGGTTCAACAGGTAAAGGCAGTATAATAGCTGCTTCTATCCTGTGAATTTAGCTTTATTCCCACATCACTGTGGACTCAATTCCATTCTTACTAGAGACTGTCAAGAGGAGAGGGTAATCCTGTGTAATTTTTCCCCCTGATGAGGATCTCATATTGAGATCCTCATCAGGAAATGTGGGTACATAGCAATTCAAAACACACAAGTCCCACTAGATGATTTACAGGAAGGCTGGGAGCGCTGGAAGAGTCGTTAAGTAGTTTACTGTGCACAGGCTAACTGTTGCTACCTTTCTAAGGACAGGTGTAGACTGAAAAATATCCAAAAAGGTAGAAAGACAGCAAAGTCAATATTGCAACTGATGAACCTTTAATTATTATTATTTTTTTTTTTTTATTGATGATGGTTTCTCATACGTTCTACAAAGTTATAGTAGAACTAGGGAAACCTGAAATCATGAATGACCTCCAGATTTACTCAGTGACATTTGAAAACGTGCCCCAAAAAATAAAAATAAATCATAGGACAAAAATAAATTCGACCCAGCAGGCATGAGATCATTGAATGGTTGATAATGACTGCAGTCTCTTATTACTAGTAAAGATCTATCCTAAGTCTCCTGCTCTTCAAGTAAACGTCCAACAAAGCTCCTTTCCACATTCTGACACAGCTGAGATTTAATGTGTCGGCCATTTCATCTGTGCCTTGCAGTGACAAAAGAGTTAGCGCCCGTTCACAGGCACACACTGACTAGGAATAAAGTGAAACTTCTGACGAATAATGCAAGAACTCCTGCAAAATAAGGGTTTTACCTGGGGTATAAGGAATAGGCTATAACAGTAATCAAATTCTTGGCAAACTAACATTGGAGAAACTAATCAATAACCCCTCCCAAGCCTATTTCACGATCCCCAACTTCACCTCCAGCACTCATTTTTTCCAGTGTGCTGGGGGGGGGGGGGGGGGTGAAATTGCTGTGGCAACGGTAAACCAGAGCAAGAAGGTGACCTGGAATTAGGAAAAGGTGACAAAGCCAGCTTCTGCGCTAATTATGTTACTACACTGTGTTGCATGGGGGGTGGGGGGGAATATGGGTGATGGTGATATTGCAGTGGCTATCCAGAGCAAGGAGGCGACTTGGCATAAGGAACAAGCTTCTGCACTAATTCTATTACTACGCGGTGCTGCATGGTGCTAGAGGGGATCACAGTGTCAAGACTTTGATTCATGCAGGAGGACTCCCTGTTGCACTAGATCCGGCAGCAGTGGCCCTATTGCAAGGCCAAATGCGCCCACGTAACATTTAGCGGTGGGGAGTGAGGGAATCAGAGTGCTGGACTAATGGTGAAAAGAATATTTTTTTTTTCGATCAAGAAAAATGAAAGATTTTTATTATTTATGTCATTTAAGTGATATATATTTTTGTTTCTTTGAGTAGTATTTATTCTACAAAATATTGTATTTTATAGGCATTTTTCAGGGAAAAATTAGGCATAAATGCAGAAAATACACATTTTCTATCTTTACCCTTCCTACTTTTCACAAGACAAGTCCCACAGTTAAAAAACCCATCATGGACACACATCCAAGATCCTTAAAGCAGATTGGATATGAAAAACTAACTATAACAAGTAACTTGTCTATATATCTTATCTAAAGTTTAGATAGTTTACACAGCAACTCTACCTACAAAGAGCTTCAACAGTTTATGATTATTTATTCCAGTGATACAATGAGAGCGGCCATGTTCTGTTTGTTACAATACACACAGGCAAGCTGATAGCATCTCCAGCCCTCAGCCTGTGAAAACTTCCCTCCCCCTCCCTCCTCTCCCAATCCCCTTGAAAGATTAATGAAAGATCACAGACCAATTTTACCCCCTTCCATGTAGTATGATGTGTTGTGATGTTAAAGGAATATGAGGCGCTTATGCCCTCTCGCTGCGGATCCTGCGGGCCAGCTGGATGTCTTTGGGCATGATGGTGACCCTCTTGGCGTGGATGGCGCACAGGTTGGTGTCCTCGAAGAGCTCCACCAGATAAGCCTCGCTGGCCTCCTGCAGAGCCATGACGGCCGAGCTCTGGAAGCGCAGGTCGGTCTTGAAGTCCCGGGCGATCTCCCGCACCAGGAGCTGGAAGGGCAGCTTGCGGATCAGCAGCTCGGTGGATTTCTGGTAGCGGCGGATCTCTCGGAGAGCCACTGTACCGGGCCGTTAGCGGTAAGGCTTCTTCACTCCTCCGGTGGCCGGGGCGCTCTTCCGGGCGGCTTTGGTGGCCAGCTGCTTGCGGGGAGCTTTCCCTCCGGTGGACTTGCGGGCGGTCTGCTTGGTTCTGGCCATCACTCAATCGACTGATTCTTCTCACAGGTGAGAATAGACTGAAGAGATTTGGCATGCCACGGGAGCTGCTGACCAGCTTCTATACTGCCACCATAGAATCCATCCTCTGCTCCTCAGTCATTGTTTGGTACGCGGGTGCAACGGCCATTGATAAACAAACTGCAGAGGGTCATAGCTGATGCAGAGAGAATCATCGGATCTCCTCTTCCACCTCTTGATCTGCTCCACTCCGCTAGATTGAGGAAGAGGGCCACCATGATCTCCCGTGACCCCTCTCACCCTGGCAGCCACTACTTCAAGCTCCTCCCGTTGGGCCGCCGCTTCAGGACTATACCATCCAAAGCCACCAGGCGGAAGAACACCTTCTTCCCCCAAGCCGTTCGGTCACTGATCTCTGACCTTTCCCGGTCCGGCTTGCACTCGTAGTTGCCGGGTCGGTCAGCTGGTCCCCGTCGCTGCCTCCCTCGGTTCTTATCCGGAAACGGGGGCCTTTTACTAGTGTTTACCGGCATCACTATCTGTATATCTGATTACTGCATTTCAAAGTGTATGTGTTGTATGTCTTTACTCTGTCTTTGCCATGTGTACCACAAATAATTCCGATTATGGCTCTTGCTGTTCTTGGCGAAATAAAACTGATTCTGAAAACTGATCCTGATTCTGATGAGAGCCCTACTCTACACAGTCTATTCTTTTGAGGTGAACTCCCCATTAGATATAAAACTTTGAAAGATGCTGCACACAAAGATGCTGTACACATTCAAAAGATCAGTATCTGCAAAAGATCTGTTCCTGCAAAATGCATTCATAGTCTATGATATCTGCAGATCCTCATACACACCTTGTATGTTGAACAGGCATTCATCTGCAGATCTGATAATCATCTGCATATCTGAAGATCCATCCTGGTGGATCTGATCTGCAGGTAAATGTCTGTTAACCTTCCTGGCGGTGACGTCATCCCGCCCCGTCATCGCCGGAGGCGATCGAAGCGGGCAGGGGGATGCCGCTGTACAGCGGCTATCATGTAGCGAGCCTTAGGCTCACTACATGTTTTTAAAAAAAATAAATTTAAAAATAGTGCTGTGCTGCCCCGTGGCAGTTTCTAATAGACCGCCAGGGAGGTTAAACAACGTGTGTATTAGATCTGCAGATATCATAGACTATGAATGCATTTTGCATCATAGTCTATGATGCAAAATACTGATCTTTTGCAGGAACTGATCTTTTGCGGATACTGATCTTTTGAATGTGTACAGCAATCTTGCAAAGATTTTTATCTGATGTGGAGATCAGCTCAATAGAATAGACTGTGTAGAGCAGGGGTCTCAAACTCAATTTACCTGGGGGGCCGCAGGAGGCAAAGTCAGGATGAGGCTGGGCCGCATAAGGAATTTCACAATCGCGGCGCATCGCCGCCTCTGCCCGCCCCTCTCACTTTTCCTTCACAGAGAGGGGCGGGGAGAGGCGGCGATCCGTGCAGCGATTGACGTCAGGAGGGGCAGAGCTGAAGCTGAAAGCTCTGCCCCTTCCAGGAAATGCAGGCGGATTGCCCCCGGGCGATTTGGGGGCTCTGCAGCCCTCGTTTAGCGGCGGGGATGCAGCGGATTACTTGGGAGCACTGAAGCGAACTATAAGGAAGCTTTTGCCGGCGAGGGCCACAAAATATTGTATCGAGGGCCGCAAATGGCCCGCGAGTTTGAGACCCCTGGTGTAGAGTATGCTCTCATACTACATGGAAGGGGGTAAAATTGGTCTGTGATCTTTCATTAATCTTTCAAGTGTGTACACAGCTTAAAGAGACTCTGAAGCGAGAATAAAACTCGCTATTTACCTTATATTCAGCAGGGGCATGTTTGCCCCTGCTAAAACGCCCTTATCCCGTGGCAGAATGGGGGTCCTTTGCCCCCCCAAACCCCCCCTGCAAAATCCACGACCAACTTGGTCGTAGATTTTGATGCTCATGGAGACAGAGCTATGAGCTGTAGCTCTGCCCCATGCGCGTCTATCAGCGACGGATCTCCGCCTCTCCCCCGCCCCTCTCAGTGAAGGAAGACAGAGGGGCGGGGGAGAGGCGGCGATCAGCGCTGATAGACGCGCTGAGAGGCAGAGGTGCGGCCGTTAGCCCTGCCTCAAGCAGAAAGCACTCCCCGCACAGCACGGAGGGGATTTGGGGGGTAAAGGACCCCCGTTCTGCCGCGGGATAGCGGCGTATTAGCAGGGGCAAACATGCACCTGCTGAATATAAGGAAAAAAGCGAGTTTTATTCTCGCTTTAGACTCTCTTTAAAGTGGATCCGAGATGAACTTTTACTCATTGCATAATTGTGTTCCTTACATATAGTTTATAGGGCATTCCTCAAGCCAAATACTTGTTTTGTTTTGTTTTAATACCCTACTTTCCTATAAACTAAATAAGCCACACCCACAGCTTCTCCAGAATGCCTTGGCGCTTGCAAGGGATTGTGGGATTTCAGTCTGGGCAGGTGAAAAAGGTGTTACTAGCTATAGATTTCAGAGGCAGAGTTTTCACAATCTGAGAGCTGCAGTGCAGATACAGATCAGTTGCCTGTGTAATGGAGGAGATAAGAGTGGAGTTTTCACAGAATATGCAGATTAGCATGCCTAGATACAGATAAGCTTGCCTGTGTGTGTGATTGTGTAATAGTGACAAGCAGAAAACATGTCTGCTCCCATTGTATCACAGGAAAAAATATTAATATACTGTTGAAGCTGTTTGAAGATAGATTTGCTGTGTAAACTATCTAAACTTTAGATAGGATATATAGACAAGTCACTTGTTATATTTAGTTTTTCATCCCGGATCCGCTTTAAGGCTAATGCTGGGAATACACGGTTTGTACCGCTTGATTGAGCCATTTAGATGGCTTGATTTATAATTTCGGTAGTCAGCCGGGATCGCGCTAATGGGGTCTGTCGCTGGGCAAGATCAAAGGATGAGCATTGGAGATAACGGTGGGCGGCGTATTCTGGGCAAGTTTAAAGGACCAGCATTAGAGATAACAGCGGGTGACGGCTTCTGGGCGAGATTAAAGGACCAGCTATGCTGATAACGCCGGCTTCTCCTATGCCACATGGAAACATTGTGGATCATGCTGCTGCGGGGCACGCTGGGGGGATTAAGATCAAAGGACAAGTAGTGGGCATAGTTACAGTGGCTGCTGCTATGCCGCTCTGGATAGTAGTGCTGCCGCTCGCTTAGGACCTATTTTACTATACAGGGAAAGAAATAAAGTACCAGGGTAGGTTACATTCGGACTATAAGACGTGGGAGAAAAAGTGCGTCTTATAGTCCGAAAAGTACAGTAAAAAAAAAAAAAGTATTTGGCTTGAGGAATGCCCTATAAATTATATGACAGGAACAATTATGCAATGAGAAAAAAGTTTATCTCAGATCCACTTTAACCAGTTAGGCTCAAAATAATGTACCAATATTCTTAATCCACTTTCATGTGTGATAAATATCACTGATGCAATGAACTTACACAGGCCTCATGCTCTCATGCCTCTGCTGGAACGAGGGAGATGGGGTCACGGCTTCTAAGGCAGTCTGGTTTACTCTGGCAGCAGTTTCCTGTGATAAAAATTGACTGTCAACTCTTAATACTCCACAAGTATTCGATAAACATACCACTAGTCAGTATTTATGAATGTAAATAATAACAGAAAAAGCCAACTTGTGCACCAGTGATCCATTTGACACAAGTTGAATACATGCACCAAAAAAAAAAAAAAAAAAACACAAAGAAGCCTTTACAGGCATTTATGTGAACAAAACTAATTATTTTCCCAATGTTTTTATTGAAGGTGCAAAATTAGAACCATAAAATTATTTTTTATAAAATTTGAATTGTACAAGAGAATTTTGACTCTTAAAGAAAACCTGTAACAGAAAAAAAGTGTCCCTGGAGGGTACTTACCTCGGTAGGGGAAGCCTCTGGATCCTATCGAGGCCTCCCCCATCCTCCTCCCCACGATGGTCTCACTGGGCCCCTCTAAACGGCAGGCATGTAAATATTTACCTTCCTGACTCCAGCGCAGGCACAGTAAAGGCTCTTGGCTCGGGATCAGGCAGAAATAGCCAATCCCAGTTGGATCTGCTCTACTGTTCAGGCGCAAGTCGCCTATGCTGTAGAGCGGACCCGACTGGGATCGGCTATTTCTGCCTTAGCCCATCGGGGAGCCGCTACTGTGCATGTGTTGGAGCCGGGGAAGATAAATATTGCAGGTGCTACTGCGTCTGCACCACAGCTTGACAAATTGTCAAGGCCACTGTGGGATGGAGGAGGACCAGGGAAGCCTTGATAGGATCCAGGGGCTTCCCCCTTCCCGAGGTAAGTACTCCCAGAGTCACTTTTTTTGTTTGAGTCTTTTTAACATGTATTACAGTAATAACACTCATCTGTGCTGATATGTATAAATGTAAGCTAATACACACATTTGCTGCCTCCTAAGAGGGCAGATTTAAGTTGAGGTCTGCAGTCTTTATGCAGTCTGAAGATGAGTCACTCTACAAAGGACATAAAAATATCTACTCACAAGCACATAAGAAAACCTATTCACAGCACACTGCCTTACAAGAACAGGCAGAACCCCAAACAGGATGAAAACAACATCAAACTGGAATGCCATAACTCAATCACATACTAAAGAGGGATAAGTATTTAGTACTACAGCAGGCATGTCCTCCAATGCATTTATGGATAATAGCTACAAAACTGTCAGTTTAAAGGACAACACTTGATAGGGAACCTAAAAACTTGGAAGGATATGGATTTTCAATTTAAAATAATACCAGTTGCCTGACTCTCCTGCTGATCCTGTGTGTAATAATAATAATAATAATATATATTTGTAATATGTAATATATAATACTTTTAGCCACAGCCCCTCAACAAACATGCAGATCAAGTGCTCTGACTGAAGTCAGACTGGATTAGCTGCATGCTTGTTTCAGGTGTGTGATTCAGCCACTACTGCAGCCAAAGAGATCAACAGGAATGCCAAGCAACTGGCATTGTTTAAAAGGAAACATCCATATCCCTCTCAGTTAAGGTTCCCTTTAAAGGAAACCAGAGATATTGAAATAAGCAGCTTTTCTACTTACCTGGAGCTTCCTCCAGCTCCATGTCGGCCATGGGCTCCATCACCATCCTCCCGGGCCCCTACGTTCCTCTGTTGTGTCCCCCAGTATATATCTCAGTCACGGCCAATTAAGGTTCACAGCGGGCACAGCCGTAACACGCACCCGTCGACAGGAGCATACTGGCAAGGAGCAGAACGGCCCAGGCCACGGGAATGCATGCACAGTGAATCACTCCTGGCCATGACAGATATATACGAGGGAGCAAAACGGAGGAACAAAGGGCCCCAGGAGGATGGCAACGGAGCCCATGGAGGACATGGGACTGGAGGAAGTCCCAGGTAAGTATAAAATCTGCTTATGTCAACATCTCTGGTACACTTTATGCACGGAGATGTCTTCACATGAACAGCTGCTTTCTTTGTTTGACTATAATTTTGCTCAAATAACAAAATCATAAAAGTTCTCAGTATTCAAATATGAAAATTCTCCTTGCAAGTTTTGTCCTAAAAATCCAAAGAACAACTCCCTCAAGGCAAATAAGTGAGTAGAAACTCCTCTCTGTACTGAAACTGCTCGTCTCTGGAATGTTTCGATATCATAAATTAAAAGTTAAATACTATGTAGTGTTTAAATGTATCTTGTGCTCACAGTTCTTCAAAACCCTATACATTTATGAAAGGCTATGGCACCTTAAAACATACTTCTTAAACTTATTCCTGGAGTACTGCTGTAAAGGAAACCAAAAGTAAAAAAAAACACAGTAACTCACCTGGGGCTTCTACCGGACCCCTGCAGCCGCCTTGTGCTGCGACATCACAGAACGATCCTCCAGTCCCTTGCAGTGACTCAGTTTCCATTACGCGATTGGGCCAGCCAATGGGCACTGCGCCTGTGCGGCCCTGGCCGTGCGCATTCTAGATCATGCTCCCCACCATCGAGAGCATTCTGTGCAGGCGCCATGGCCGTCAACTGGCCCAGTTGCCGAAATCAAACCTCAGCCCCGGGTGAGTTAAACTTTTTTCTTTTTTTACTTTTGGTTTCCTTTAAAGGGAACCTGAAGTGAGAGGAATATGCAGGCTGCAATATTTATTTCCTTTTAAACAATACCAGTTGGCTGGCTGTCCTGCTGATCATTTCAGCTTTAGTAGTATCTACATCACACAACTGAAACAAGCATGCAGCTAAAGTATAAGCAACAACTGAGGAGTCTCTGGGAATTTAATGGGGAATCATAGTTGATTTAAATCAAAGGACGGTCACATATCATTGTTCAGTGTATAAAAACCATCTTGTATTACAACATTTCTAAAAATTTCAGATAGACAACATATATATATAAAAAAAGAAAAGAACCCTAAGGTTTCCCAGCTGTCATTGGGCAGCTGTCTCTTCCTGGTCCCGCCCTCGGCCACTCCCCCGCCTCTCTGCACGCTGAGAGAGCAGCTCGCTCTCCTTCCAGCATCGTGTCCTCAGAGGTCATGAAAGCAAAGCGATGCAGGCCAACGGAGCGGTGGAGAGCGGCGCGGATGGCAGATACCTGATCCGCCCAGCTTCCCTGGATCAGGTAGCATCGTTTTTTTTTTTATTTTATGTCCCCACCTCGGACTCTCTTTAATCATTCAGAGAATTGTTGTATCCAACCCGATTAGCTGGTAATTGCTGTATTCCACTAATACCGTCTGGATATGAAGTATTTGGAATCTTAGGGTTTATTTCTTTTTTTTATGTGTGTTGTTTACCTGTAATTTTTAGAAATGTTATAATAAAAGATGGTTTTTATGCACTGAACAATGGCATGAGACCTTCCTTTGATTTAGGAGGTGGGGTATCTAAATTTATTGGGCTTTTCCCATCTTATCAGTGACCAACATCCAATAAGTCCCAATTTTGGAAAGTCACGCGCAGCTAATCTGGTCAGATTTTTGTCAGAAACCTCTGATCCGCATGCTTGTTTAGGGTCTATGTCTAAAAGTATAATAGGCAGAGGATCCACAGGACTGCCAAGCAATGTGTATTGTTTAAATGGAAAAGAATATGGCAGGCTCCATATACCTCTCACTTCAGGTTCACTATAGTTTCAAATACTGCTAAAAATGCATGTCTGCATGATCCATACAAGTGTAGGAAGCAGAACTCACCTCTGGGTTTTCCGTTAGATAGATTCGTTTGGAAATATTATTTATTGTACTTATCCACTGTGCATGAAAAAAACAAAGAAACAATGAATATTACAACCATACTGTAATGTTCTAGATACCATGCTCTAGTGTCTAGTGTATAAGAAATAACATTATCATTACATATTGTAAATACAAATCAAAAACATGCTTATCCCTTTAAAAGATCTAAGTTACCAGGCCACACAAGTGAAGGATCATTTAAATAAAATTATTTTTTAGTAGCAATACAGAAACAAACTAAACTAAATCCATATTCACGGTTTACACAAACATTTTTTTGCATGGAATTTCCCTCAAATTGTAACAAATCCAGTGAACCTTCTTGTACCACTCCCTACTCTGTGCTCCTACTTGCTCTGTTGTACACACTACATGGTTCTCAGCCACCTGTACCAATAATCTAGTGTGTGTACAGCAGCCCTCTTCAGTGTATCAGCATGCAAGCTGCCAGGGGATGGACTCAGGCGAGTGCATTGTTCTCCTTACTGTGTGCTGCTCTATTGTGCATTGCTCCATTGGCCATACTCCCCCTGCATTACAACAGAAACCTCTCAACACCGCACTGTGGCCTGATGGATCGAGCCCAAATCCCTCCCAAGTGACAGTTTTAGTACATGTTTACCTCAGTCTTGCAAAAATACATTCAACGCTGCACATGAAATCCAAACAAAAAGCTGAATGTTGTGATTATGATAAGGATCACTCCACTAAGTTTACACTTTGGGAGAATGCATTCTACAGAATTACGGGAAAAGAATCAGTAAGAGAATTATATAAGCAGGGAAAGAATTTTGAGATGCGATCAGTAAGTGGCTTAACACTTTTCTCAATTATCTTGTAAAATGTCATAAGGAATAACAGTGTTTATCCTGTTAATACAGAGATGAAGGTCTACAGGCAGCTACATCCTTATCAGCATGCCACTGTGTCAAGATAAAGGCCAAATGCCAAATCGGGGTTTTAATTATGAGTGAGGACATGAAAGGTTCCCTTTGGTGGTGGAATAGCATAATTCTGGGTACACACGGTGCGTTCCCGCACTCGATGCGCCACTCAATTCCCGGCCACTCGATTATTTCCGAGCATTTCTGAGCGCGTTTCGATGATGGTTAGGTCGATTCTCATGTAAAGTATGTCAAATCGACCTAACGTTCCATCGAAATGGGAATCGGACATGTCTGAAATAATCAAGCGTCCGCGAATTGACGGGAATCGAGCTGTGCATCAAGTGCGGGAACGCACCGTGTGTACTCAGCATAACATCTCAATTGCAAGTTCTGAAACTGTCATCACTTAGTGGGGTCTGGTTTATCATAGCTAGTGAAGGGAAAACTGGAGCAAATGGGCAGTTGCTAAGAACAACTAATCAGAATCCTTGTTATATTTAATATCTGAAACTTGGCAACTGCTCCAGTCTTGACTGAAATCTGCCCCGTGATTTTGTACTGTATTCAAAATATTCCCAGGCTCCATCTTCCTATCCAGCCCTACTGTATGAAAAAAAAATGATACCTCTTCACTGTCTTTTCTGCTTTCTGCTTGTAGAATCACAGATCTGGGAACAAAATAAAATGTATCAAGATAACATAACACATATAGTGCAAATACATTGTGTATTAATACTGGCATATGACTAGATGCATTTTTGAAAACAGAAGACGACCAACTTTTTGCCATCAAAGGATGTGATTTGGAAGCAGTATCGCCTGTCTTCTGAGTCCACAGCCATCACAGAGCAATTGTCGATATCCATGACCAGACCTCCTGCTACATCTCCTCTGGCTTGGCTCATGAGATTCCCCCCCTGAGTGAAGAAAAATTGCCGCTCCCACGTAGAAGACACCAGCCCTGTCTTACTGAAACAGGAAAGGAGCACAGTTAGGTAATAGTTTGGAACTGGGATCAAGCATACAGAAACATACTTTTTTTTATATACACCTCAGCATAGATGCTAATCCCTCCCTTTTGTACGCATAACTTTATCAAATCATGAATGTGCGAAACAAATTGTATTCTAGAAAGGGTTTGTGTTTTTGTCTTTTTCTGTGAATTGCTACTAATCAGGTAACTTGATCTGTTTGCATTATGCAGTGCTTTAAGCATATTCGACAAGGGCTTTTCAAAGATTCGCTTATTGTCGTGCTGTCATCTAAGTTTTTCCGTACTGGGCAAGGTTCGTACATGCCCAGTAGAACAAAACTGCTTGTGCATGGCTTTTTCCTCTTCTCCTCTGTGTGTGTGTGTAGTTCTGTTCTCTGGGGCATGTGTGGACCGTAGTTTCGCATACTCAGTACGGAGAGGCTCATATCATATATTATTTGCTTTAATCATCTGCTTAGAGGTAATAATAATAATAATCCAATAATCCAAACATTTGTATAGCGCTTTTCTCCTGTCGGACTCAAAGCGCTCAAGAGCTGCAGCCACTGGGACGTGCTCAAGAGGCCACCCTGCAGTGTTAAGGAGTCTTGCCTTGAACTCCTTACTGAATAGATACTTGACCTAGCCAGGATTTGAACCCTGGTTTCCCATGTCAAAGGCAGAGCCCTTAACCAGTACACTATCCACAAGTAATCATAGAGTAGTTCAACTGTCAGATAATACAACTACTGTACTTGACATTTGTCACTTATATAAAGGTCAGAAAAATATGAAGCAAAGGGCTAAATGTGATTTTTTTTTTTAACTATAACATGCTTCAAGTTTTAATACTATTGCTGGGGGTCCTTCATATTGTTTAGTGATCACATTATTGCCCACTTTCACTGAAAAGTGCAACAAACAAATATTTATGCTCCAAAAGACTCTGTAATTTAATGCTAGTAACCAATTATTGTATGGCATACAGACAACCCAGAAAGTTCCCAACCAAGTTGCTGAAATCACAATTAGCTGCAGAGTAGGCGCTTAGTAGGGACCATACACACTTGTATGTTGACACGTTTTACAAAAATGCATGATACCCAAGTTGCTGACACTGTGGTACTAATCCCATGCAACTACAATGAATTGGGTTAGACTGCTCAGTGCACTGAAATGCAGGTAGCAGTGCATTGCCAGAACCCACTGCTGAGCAACACATGAGACATCAGACAGTGCTGTCTATGTGCTCTTTGATGACTTTGTGAATCATACTATCTTTGCCTTGCTAAAGTAAGCAACACACAGGAGCGTATTGGGTCTTCAGCCCCATACACGCACTCAACAGCGGTCTGTTAAGGTGCGTACACACGCACTACGGCAATGAACGACGGGTCCGTCAGACCCTCCCGCTGAGCGGATCGTTCAGAAACAGCCTTATCAGTCTGCCCGGCAGACTGTACACACGCACTACTGTCGCTGGAACGCCCGTCCGCCCAGCGGGAGGGTCTGACGGACCTGTCGTTCATTGCTGTAGTGTGTGTATACGCACCTTTAGGCTCTCACAACTTTTCTTGTGAAACACCTAAAAAAATTATCTTGCTATTGTTCAAGCAGCTGATAAGACGGATAAGAAGGCAATCCAAATGTTGAATTGACTTCTTATCAGTCTTATCAGCTGCTTGAACAATAGCAAGAGATTTTTTTAGGCGTATCACAAGAAAAGTTGTGAGAGCTTAAAAGACCGCTGTTGAGTGTGTGTATGGGGCTTTAGCCCGTTTCCTCACCTGGACTTATCCACTGACTAGCAGCAAAACTGCACACTCCGATACCACAGTCTCTTGCAGGAAGTTTTTAACAATTGTGTTTTACAAAGGTTGCTGTTAATGTCAGCGATGTTCAGAGCTAAACTGAAAGGACTGGCTTTTTCTCAACAAAAGGAGAGTTTAATTTTACAGTGGTATAAAAAGCAGCATTTCTTTTTGCTCTAAAAGATTTACAGCATATAATATACTACCACATTTTTTTAAAGCAGAACAGCATTCAAAGGGTTAAAACACAGGACTTACTTTTTCAATAGAAAACTCCCTGCAGGGAATTCCACATCTGAACTGGTGATAACATTATCTTGTGTTTACTTAACCTTAGCAGAGAGGAATGTAAACATTCCCTGACAGTGCACAAACTTCTTCTAATATGTCTATAACTGATACACTACTCAGAAATCATTACTGGGTACATTACAATATAAATACACCAGTTATGAATAAAATGCAATGGCAGCTTTCAGAGCAAATAAAACTGTACTTTGGGAACTTGTAATTTCTAAATGAATAATAATACTTATGCACAAAAGCAAATATGATAACTGTATGCGATATAAAAAAGTAGGAAAACACGTTTTTATTGAATACTATGTCAGAGTTTAATACCACTTTAACAAGGTATCGGGCTTCTCACCTTAGGCAGTCACAAACCAGTTTATCTTTAAACAGGAATATACTTAAAACAAATTAAGATCAATGCTCGGAGGCTCATATTTAAACAACTGTGCTAGGCAGATATTTTTCAGCTTTTAATTTTCTTTGTCAATCCACTTACTGGCTACAAATTTTAAATAGGAAATATTCATAGTTAATATTTCATATTTGGCTTATAACAAGATTAAAAGATATGCAAAACTCTAGTAGAATATACCAATGCCGCCACTATAGTGTCAATCTCCAAGTTCAAGTAAGGGCGTGTTCACATCATAAATTACAATTGTGACGCCAGCGTTTTGTGAGTTTTCCCCGGCGCTTACCTGCGCTGTAGGTTTTTCGTTACAGCGCATTTCTAAGCGCTTTTGCAGAACTATTTTTTGTTTCCACTTCCTGACGTCAGTCAGGAAGTGAACTCTTTGACCCGGAAAAGAATAAATACAATATATTTAGTTTTAAAAGCGTTCGGGAAATCGCTATACAAAGCGCTTTTCAAGCGTTTTGTGTTTTCCATATACCTGCCATTATAGGCAAATTGTGAAAAATTGTTTGTGGCCTGCATCCTGGGAATGTCCGTGCACAAATCAATTTGTGATTAGTGATATTTTTCTGGACATCAATGATTGATGCAACCAAAATTTACTTACAAAAAACAAGATATATGGATGGAAGGTATAACGCACCACATCTAATTATGTCCAGAACACTTATTTATTGCACAGATGTGAGGACACATATGCACACGGGCAACAATGAGAATACAACATGCACAACCATAAAATTATTCTGTACAGAATATTATTAAAACCATGAGGATGCCATAAGAACATATCATGCAGTGCCCAAATAGCGGTATTAATGCCTGCTTATTAGACATGCTAGCTTCCTAGATTATTCAAGAGCTCATTTTCACAACCAGCGCTGGTATAACCCACCATATCACTCACTCTTCATGTCTTCTTTTAGGTATTTGAGTGGTAATGCTTATTTGGGGGAGAAAGAAGATAAATAGTTCATGACAGCTGATGCAGGATGGAGAATATTGTTATAAGTTATCCTTTGTATGTACTATTTCACCTCGCTTTGCCAAAATTAGTAAAGAGCATACTTGCGTTTGGGTGATACTTATATAGCAGTCACTGCAGACTCATATGCCGCTACTTAGGGAGACAGTTCTAGCTTCTGCTGTAACAGAAAGCTGATCTTCGTGGGCCCACTCGTCTTCTCCTAAGACCGAATGCTGCGCCAGCTGTACTTCTTTTAGCAGTGCAGTCCCTGTGAGGTCATGGCTGGACCTGAAGATCACCGGGTCCTCCCGCTCACGACTGTCCACTGGGGTTTTTTCACTCTCCTATGCCTACATAGCGTCTGGCGTCTGCTCGCATTTCTGGACCCCTTTGCAGTAATCACTTGGTGAGTTTCAGTTGCGCCACTGAAACTCACCAAGTGATTACTGCGAAGGGGTCTGGAAGTGTGAGCAGACACCAGTATCACCCAAACGCAAGTATGCTCTTTACTAATTTTGGCAAAGCGAGGTGAAATAGTACATACAAAGGAGAACTTATAACAATATTCTTTGGGGCTTTGGAATATGCCTGACAAACCTGTACAGAGAGGAAGGGCAGCCATTACCGGGGGAATTGTACCATGCCTCGCCTAATCTTCCTGTGATGGTCTGTTGCCAGGGGCTTTGGGATATGCCTGGCAAGCCTGGACAGAGAGGAAGGGCAGCTATCACCGGGGGAACTGGACCATGCCTGGCCTAACCTTCCTGTGTCGGTCTGTTGCCAGGGGCTTTGGAAACCTGGACAAAGAGGAAGAGCAGCTATGGTCAAATATGTTAAGCAAAACAAACGTTTGCCTTCTTAAAACAGAAGGTATTTGTGATAATTCAGGTTGGAGTGAGCATATCACGATGCATCACTGCTGAATATGCAAATCATCCTTTTACACACTCCTAGGAGTTCTGGTTCCCCATGAGCTTGCTGGGTTGTCTGTAACTGTAGGTCAAATATGTGCCATTTTTACAAAGCTCCAAAAGAGAACAGCATCTTTTGTTTAGTTAAGTACTTTATATGCCATTCAGAATATGTTATTTTTGAACCTCATGACCATTTGTTCAGCACTACCAGTTTTCTTACTCTTACTTGCGTATATTGAGGTAACCGGCTTTACGGGTTAAATTTCGGTTGACAGGGAGTTTCTTTGGGTCTGGATCAGGCAAATATAGGGGTTCACTGGCATCTTCCATGTCCTGAATTGTCTGCTGCATGGTTTCCACATCATTATCCATCTCCCTGCGGACACTGGCAAAAACAGGAAATATTGAACAGATTACCACACAGCATAAACCACATGCAATCCGACATACATAATCTAACATACATATTATGAAGGTTCAGGATATTCTCCAAACAAATATATGAATAAATAAACAGTGAAGGGGAGAAATGGCTTTTTTTAAAATGGAACGCCAATGAAAGGTGTTTGCTTTGAACCGACAGGGTTACAGTTAGAACCTTTGGTGGTTTGTGTTCCTTTTTTAGCTTACAAGCAAATTGGTGCACGTTGGGCACAAGCAGGATGGAGAGCGTGAAGGGGAAGGGCAGGCAAACAGTGGGGATTAGGAGATAGGTGGGTGGGAAAACAACAACAATGTTACAGGTAAAATGAGAAGGATGTCTGATGCGGTGTAGGACAGGTTAGGAGACAAACGGTAGGAGGATAAAACTACCCATTCATAATGTCTTTGTTCTTTGCTATACGTTAGGATTCAATAAAAAAGGTAAACTGTAACATACAAGTATAAAAACTATGGTCCTCTTTATCAAATCAATCAAACATTGACAATAAGTTGAGGCCATCATTAGATAAATCAAGCACAGCAGACTCGGGTTGTCTGCAGTGGGTAGTGGTACATGATGGATGCTTGCAAAAGTCTGTATTGCACCCAGCAGTGGCAGAGTTCTGTGCAAGGTTTCCTCAGAGTTCTACTGAAATCTGATTGAATGTACAGTGGGTTGCAAAAGTATTCGGCCCACTTGAAGTTTTCCACATTTTGTCACATTACTGCCACAAACATGAATCAATTTTATTGGAATTCCACATGAAAGACCAACACAAAGTGGTGTACCCATGAGAAGTGGAACGAAAATCATACATGATTCCAAACATTTTTTACAAATAAATAACTGCAAAGTGGTGTGTGCATAATTATTCAGCCCCCTTTGATCTGAGTGCAGTCAGTTGCCTATAGACATTGCCTGATGAGTGCTAATGACTAAATAGAGTGCACCTGTGTGTAATCTAATGTCAGTACAAATACAGCTGCTCTGTGAGGGCCTCAGAGGTTGTCTAAGAGAATATTGGGAGCAACAACACCGTGAAGTCCAAAGAACACACAAGACAGTTCAGGGATCAAGTTATTGAGAAATTTAAAGCAGGCTTAGGTTACAAAAAGTTTTCCAAAGCCTTGAACATATCACGGAGCACTGTTCAAGTGATCATTCAGAAATGGAAGGAGTATGGCACAACTGTAAACCTACCAAGACAAGGCCATCCACCTAAACGCACAGGCCGAACAAGGAGAGCGCTGATCAGGAATGCAGTCAAGAGGCCCATGGTGACTCTGGACGAGCTGCAGAGATCTACAGCTCAGGTGGGAGACTCTGTCCATAGGACAACTATTAGTCATGCACTGTACAAAGTTGGCCTTTATGGAAGAGTGGCAAGAAGAAAGGCATTGTTAACAGAAAGCATAAGACGTCCCATTTGCAGTTTGCCACAAGCCATGTGGGGGACACAGCAACCATGTGGAAGAAGGTGCTCTGGTCAGATGAGACCAAAATGGAACTTTTTGGCCAAAATGCAAAACGCTATGTGTGGCAGAAAACTAACACTGCATATCAGTCTGGTGGCAGCATTATGCTCGGGGGGTGCATCTCTTCAGCAGGGACAGGGAAGCTGGTCAGAGTGGATGGGAAGATGGATGGAGCCAAATACAGGGCAATCTTGGAAGAAAACCTCTTGGAGACTGCAAAAGACTTGAGACTGGGGTGGAGGTTCACCTTCCAGCAGGACAATGACCCTAAACATAAAGCCAGGGCAACAATGGAATGGTTTAAAACAAAACATATCTATGTGTTAGAATGGCCCAGTCAAAGTCCAGATCTACAGTATATCCAATCGAGAATCTGTGGCAAGATCTGAAAACTGCTGTTCACAAACACTGTCCATCTAATCTGACTGAGCTGGAGCTGTTTTGAAAAGAAGAATGGGCAAGGATTTCAGTCTCTAGATGAGCAAAGCTGGTAGAGACATACCCTAAAAAAGACTGGCAGCTGTAATTGCAGCAAAAGGTGGTTCTACAAAGTATTGACTCAGGGGGCCGAATAATTACGCACACCTCACTTTGCAGTTATTTGTAAAAAAATGTTTGGAATGATGTATGATTTTCAATCCACTTCTCACGTGTACACCACTTTGTATTGGTCTTTCACGTGGAATTCCAATAAAATTGATGCATGTTTGTGGCAGTAATGTGACAAATTGTGGAAAACTTCAAGGGGGCCGAATACTTTTGCAACCCACTGTATAGTGCTGCAAGGTAGAAGATCCATATGAGATAGATATTGACCGTTTACCTGATCTACCACAATCGAACAGTGTATGGCTAGCATAAAGGTGGCCATACACTTATTTCTCAACAGATTTGATGTTTACTTTGATCTCCGTATGGATCAAAAACTAAAGGCTGACATACACTGGTCGATTGCCACCAGATTGACCAACAGATAGATCCTTCTCTGATCGAATCTGATCAGAGAGGGATCCATTGGCTGCCTATAGTACACACAGATTTTTAATCTATTTCAGCATGAAATCAATTCAAAACCTGTGGAACTGCCGCTGCCTAGCTGGCCCGTGCCAGCAGCAATACATTGCCTGTCCGCAGGCGCGAGACCCCGGCTCCCCACAGTCTCTCACTTCTTTCAGCGTCCTCCTTCATCTTCTCTTCACTTCACTTCCTGCCGGTCCTGTGACAAGAAAGTTCAAACAGTAGAGTGCCCTCTACTGTTTGAACTTCGCCTTCTCACAGGACGGGACAGGAAGTGAAGACAGAGAAGACGCCAGAAGAAGTGACAGACTGTGGGGACCCGGGGACTCGCGCCGGCAGACAGGTGATGTATTGCTGCGTTGGTCGTTGCCGTATCGAACGCCCACGTCCTCCCAACCCACCGGCGATGTAGCTAAATTTTCTGCCTGGAGAGATCAACTGAATCAATCGATTTCAGGTGGAAATCGGTCGATCAGTCAACATTTGCGTAACGATTTGATCGAATCTGCTGTATTTCGACGGGAAATCGTTTTTTTTTTTTTATTTAAATTTTTTTATTTTGTCTTTAACATATATACAGCCAGCTCACATGACAATACAATTGCATTATGTTTACAGCCATATAAACTCTCATACAAACCAATCTGTGACACCAATAAAAATTCCTATATTGGCAATAATGTTTCTTTTGTTTCATTGGCGTCCTTTAGGTTTAATGCTATAAAGGATTTTTAGTTTTATGGGTTGGCTCATAGTTAAGCTCATTTTGGTCCCAAAAACCAACAATTTAGGCACTTTGTTGTAGGGTACTAAGTACTCGCCATCACAGCTAATCTGTACCAAAAACTGTAGCATGTTAGTAAACTAAGGGGCCATATCTAACATGTAAGTGGATAGATCAGATCAGAGTGAGATTGGAAAGAGAAAAAGGAAAGATATAGATCGAGAGATAGAGAGGGATTATGCCGGTCGCGTAATGTCAGCTCACTGTTTATCTAAAGCAAAGTACAAATACCTTAATTATTATAAAGAGACATCACCCCATATTTTTCCAAAAACCAGCAAGTTGTCCTGCAGACGGGCTGTAAGATATTCTAAATTATATATATACTTAATTCTACCATGGAGTTCAGATATTGTAGGAGGGTTAACATCTTTCCAATGCTTAGATATTAAACATCTTGCCGCCGTCAGGAAGTGGTTAAGCAATTTCAAGGATGAATTTTTGAGTTTTGGCATAGGTTTAGCCAGTAAGCATATCCATGGATCTAGTGGTACCTCAATTTCTGTGTAGCGTTTTATAAAATTTTGAACCTCTGTCCAGTAAGTTTGAATTTTGGGACAAGTCCAGAATATATGTTGAAGTGAGCCTGTACCACCACATTCTCTCCAGCAGACTGATGGTAAAGATGGGTCCCATTTGTGAATGCGTTCCGGTGTTATGTACCACATCATCATTATTTTGTAAATGTTGACGGGAAATCGTTTTAGTGTATGGGCACCTTAAGCCATTCCTCTATTTGTTACCAAGCAATTATTTGTAAAGGCCATTAATAAGACACAGATGGCAATAAACACAAGAAAGAAGTTGTAACCATAACAATTTCACATTGTTACCATTTCACAAATATATAGTCAAACTGTAAGGTGTGCAAGCTAAATTACTTTCTAAGCAATTCTTCTTCTTCTGGCACTACAGCCCTGGGTAGGCTTTGGCGTCTATCAAGCCCAACTCCTTTGCTAGTTGTTACATATATTTTCTTTGAAGCTGTTTAAATTGATCCGAATTACCATATTATTATTCTAATATTGATCTCTTAATGTCTGAATTAAGACCATTTCAAAGGCAAACGTCTGCCCAAAATGCGGGTACAGTGCACCTACATTTTACCACCTTATTTGGGAATGCCCCCCGGTGGCAGATTTTTGGACTCAAATTGTAAATTTCCTACATGACCGTATGGGCTGCCCAACTACCCTCAACCCCCTTTTATGCATCCTGGGTATAATTGATGAGGAAGAAATGAGAGCATGTACCAAAATGTTAATGAGAGAGACGCTATTTGCCGCTCGACAAGAAATTGCTTTGCACTGGCTGTCACCTAACCCCCCCCGGTTCTCTTGCTGGATTCAACGTCTAGATAAAGGCCTTCCCTTTAAAAAGTTAGTTTATATACATAGAAACAGAATAGAGCAATTCCACCTAATCTGGGATGTCTGGAAAGATAGAAAATGAGCTTCAAATACGAGACTTTTATACAAGCCTAAGAATACATTATATAAGCTCATGTGTACCCTGTCTTTTTATTCTCAACTGTTAATATATACATGCACCTAGACAGTGCGATGTGGTACAGTATGAGCAATGGTTTACTTCCCTTTGAATGTTCCATCTCTTACATTATCTAATATATGAGATTACTCTTTAAATGAGAGCTCCTCTTGAGCAATGTGTGCTACTCCTTATAACACAATCTGTTTTATATGTAACTGCATAGACCCAATCTTTACCATATTTGTACCCCCATACAAAGACTGCTTTTCAAATGTAACCTTTGGTTTCACTGTACGATATGTATCCTTTTGTTTTGTCTGAATAAACTTTTTTCTGGTTAAAAAAAAAAGACCATTTCAAAGTTCCATTTTGTCCTTGTCTTTATTATATACCTTTAGGGATAATATATTTTAAGAACTGTATTAAAGTTGCCCTTATTCTGCATTTTAAGTTACTTCTATGTTCTTGATGAAGAAAAAAAAAAGCCACCAAGAGTTACATTGAAAACACCAGACAACTGAGCGATTATGAAAGCACTATGCACTGTGTACTCAGAGACCAAAGTTCCATAGACAAGATAATCTTTCAGGGCAATTTCTCCCGTGAGCAATTACAGCCTGGCTGCAAATTTATGTCTGCAGATGTAGATAATGTTTTGTATACAGTAATACAGTGACCATATTAATTTACAAACTGGTGAGGATGATATTCATGGAAAACCGTAGCTGTTCATACAGACTTACTTTTGCACGCTGGTGGAGATGTTGGACAGAAATTCTTCCAGCTGATCACTGAGATTTTCGGAGCCCATTTTGAAGAAACTAATCTATAAATATAAATTAAGATCAGAAAAATAGCATGCTGATAAAGTTAAAATGTCAGGATATGATATAGAAGGACTCAAAATGAAATGCTTTGAAGCAAAAAAAAAAAAAAAAAAAAAAAAAAAAAAAAAAACCACACACACAAGAAAAAGTAGCATTTTCATGACTTTTTTTAAAAACACATCAGGAGGGAGGCTTTTATCAGCCTCTTCCTGGCAGTAGCAGTGTTACACTGGGGCACTCCACACACACACACACACACACACACACACACACACACACACACACACACACACACACAGGATCCAAATTAAAAATACAAGATTTCAGAAATGAAATCTATTTTCTAAATTATAATAATAAATAGCAGCCTTTTTTCAGCTGCATGATGACAAATGTAAAATATTTTACATTTATTGGAGGAACCACTCCCTTCCTTTCAAATTGCCAGGATTTTGTCCGGCAAACTGGTGGAGTAGATGGTGTCCGGCAATGGAGAAATTGCTAATGGCTGCCCCCAGTATAACCCTAGTTATGAAAAGAGAAGGGTGAAAAGCATGCACCGACATGATCATAGGTTTGAAGGAGTGTTCATTTATCTTTGTTTGTGTCAGAGTGGTGCAATTAAATATTTTTAATTAAAAAAATGTTTGGTTTGGGTCCGCTTTAACTATTTCCAGGCTCCAGCAGTGGACACAAAAAAGAATAGGGTCTGTAAAAAGCTCTCCATGTCATCCGGAGTCTATGTAGAGGTGAAGTAAACCAAGGGTACTATATATACACCCCACAATCCATGTAAGATCCCTTGTTATTAATGTAACTGGATGACACTTATATTTGCAAAAACATCTCTCTACCTCCTTGTATGAAGAATGCTTATTAGCTGAAAGCTCACCGTTTTTCTTTTAGATTAGCCAATAAATGGTATTATCCTGATTCAAAACTACCTGCCTGTAAAATACAAGCTTTAGTCTGTAAAATAGCAGCTCTCTGGTCCGCAGCAATGCTTAGCTACTAAGATAAGGAATCACACACACAGTGTTTCTCTCTCTCCTGCTTCTTCCCCCTCCCGTTGCTTGTAGAGTCGTCAGACACAAGCTGGGAGCTGGAATGATTTGCCTGTGATCTCTCCACACAGGAGCAGCTTGCTAACAAGTAAGGATTTAAGCATGCCAGCCAACTAGCCAAGTACATCTGTAGGTAATTTATCTTCCATAATAGCACCATCATTTGGACAATCTGCTCTACTCAGAAGCCTCTGAGTTCTGTTGTTTACATTTGGTAACGATCACTGCTGAACAGTTAGCCTTAATTTTATCACCTGAGTTAGGCAAAAAATATCTAAAGCTCACCATACAACATTGATTTTGATCACCCCCACATGGGCCCCACGAGCCAGCCATCGTTCACCCTTTTTGCCCCCCGAAACATTTTAAGCTGGAGTTGCCACTGCTTCTTAGTGTATAATGGAAGGCGTATGCATCTTTTTTTATGTATGGGGCTATACATTTTCTTGATACCAGGGATTTAAAATGTTTCTGGTGTAGGACTCAGGAGCTATGCATCTTCCAAGTGTATATTGCAGGGGCTATGGATCTTCCTGATGTACATTGCAGGGGCCTACACACACGGGCGTCCGCACGTCAGGCAAATTGGGGTATCTAACCCCCTGGCCGCCCGTTGCCCCCTCCCTGGCCGCCACCCCCCCTAGCTGAATCAGTGGCGGCGCCCCTTGGTAAGCCCCCCACTTGACTCAGCGCAGTGAAGTGGGAGCAGCAGGCACAGCGGCGGAGAAGGGGATAAAGGAAGTGTTCCGCTCCACTGCCGCCCGTTGCCAGTGGCTCAATTATGGAGGGGGGAGTGAGGAAGGGTGAGCCCCGAGGTGAGGGGAGGGGGGGGGGAAGACGTCCCCCCTGCCCCGCTACTGTGCCTAGAGTCACTACCTAAACTGGGGGGCCCTGTCACTGCCTAAACTGGGGGGCTCCTGTCACTACCTGAACTGTGGGGTCCATGTCAATACCTGAACTGGGGGGCTCCTGTCACTACCTAAACTGTGGGGTCCCTGTCACTACCTGAACTGGGGGGCTCCTGTCACTACCTAAATTGTGGGGTCCCTGACACTACCTAAACTGTGGGGTCCCTGTCACTACCTGAACTGGGGGGCTCCTGTCACTACCTAAACTGTGGGGTCCCTGTCACTACCTGAACTCGGGGGCTCCTGTCACTACCTAAACTGTGGGGTCCCTGTCACTACCTGAACTCGGGGGCTCCTGTCACTAACTAACACTGCACATCACTCTGAACACACCATCCCCACTGTCAAATATGGTGGTGGCAGTATCATGCTCTAGGTGTGCTTCTCTTCAGCAGGGACAGGGAAGCTGGTCAGAGTGGATGGGAAGATGGATGGAGCCAAATACAGGGCAATCTTGGAAGAAAACCTTCGAGTCTGCAAAAGACTTGAGACTGGGGTGGAAGTTCGCCTTCCAGCAGGACAACGACCCTAAACATAAAGCCAGGGCAGCAATGGAATGGTTTTAAACAAAACATATCCATGTGTTAGAATGTCCCAGTCAAAGTCCAGATCTATATCCAATCGAAAATCTGTGGCAAGATCTGAAAACTGCTGTTCACAAACGCTGTCCATCTAATCTGACTGAGCTGGAGCTGTTTTGCAAAGAAGAATGGGCAAGGACTTCATTCTCTAGATGTGCAAAGCTGGTAGAGACATACCTTAAAAGATTGGCAGCTGTAATTGCAGCAAAAGGTGGTTCTACAAAGTATTGACTCAGGGGGGGGCTGAATAATTACGCACACCCCACTTTGCAGTTATTTATTTGTAAAACATGTTTGGAATCATGTATGATTTTCGTTCCACTTCTCACGTGTACACCACTTTGCATTGGTCTTTCACGTGGAATTCCAATAAAATTGATTCATGTCTGTGGCAGTAATATGACAAAATGTGGAAAACTTTAAGGGAGCCGAATACTTTTGCAAGCCACTATATAACAAAGGGGCTACGCATCTTCCCAATGTATAATGAAGGGGCTATGCATCTTCCCAGTGTATAATGAAAGGGCTATGCATCTTCCCAATGTATGATGAAGGGGCTATGCCTCTTCCCAATGTATAATGAAGGGGCTATGCATCTTCCCAATGTATAATGAAGGGGCTACGCATCTTCCCAATGTATAATGAAGGGGCTATGCATCTTCCCAATGTATAATGAAGGGGCTACTCCTCTTCCCAATGTATAATGAAGGGGCTACACATCTTCCCAATGTATAATGAAGGGGCTATGCATCCTCTAAATGTATAATGAAGGGGCTATACATCTTCCTAATGTATAATGGAGGGGCTATGCATCTTCCTAATGTATAATGGAGGGGCTATGCATTTTCCCAATGTATAATAAAGGGTCTATGCATTTTCCCAATGTATAATAAAGGGTCTATGCATTTTCCCAATGTATAATAAAGGGTCTATGCATTTTCCCAATGTATAATAAAGGGTCTATGCATTTTCCCAATGTATAATAAAGGGGCTATGCATTTTCCCAATGTATAATAAAGGGGCTATGCATTTTCCCAATGTATAATAAAGGGGCTATGCATTTTCCCAATGTATAATAAAGGGGCTATGCATCTTCCTGATGTAAAATGCAGAGAGCACGTTGTTTACCAAACAAAGGCCTGGTCCTATCAGTGAAGCCAAGGTAATTTCTATGCCAATGAATAATGCCTCTAGCAAAAAGAACAAGGACAGGAAGAAGAATCCCCTTGTGTTATGGCTATAATACTGGTGTCATCTTGCTCCTCCTCTGCAACCACTGCAGTATCATTGTAGCACAATGTAACCTAAACTGTGCAGGATGGAACAATGTATTTTTTTTCATTTTAAAATATGTTCTCAATAGTAGGTATAGAGGGAATGACTCAATACAGAACTTTTAGTTTGCATGGAATTCAGTTTGTTATATTTTGAAAATTCTGAGCAGCGTTTGAAAAATCTTGTTTGCTGATTCTTCCAGGCATTAAATTAACCACTATGGAAGTAAACAGACTCATGTTTATCAAAAATAAGCACACTGAACTAAAGCTGTGAGGTCTGTCATGTGTCAGTGGCAAAGTAGCTGGAAACACTGAGGCTCTGGGTTCAGTTCTTAGACTAGGACCCTAGGAGTCCATAGGTTTACATTAACAAGTATTGTTCCCTGTAATGAATATCATGTTATAATTAATAATAGCTAAAGATAGGAAAAAACATATTTAGATGCAGTTGTGTTTGCTTCAGTAATTGAGAATGACTTACCTGGGCCTGCATGTAGCCTAAAAGTGGCTCCAATATTGCAATCTTCTTCTTGTACTGAATAGTGTTCAGTGCACAGAAATAATGCATCATCGTCTGGTGCTGCTTCTTTCTGGCTGTGTAAACATCTTCTGTAGCTTCAAATTTGGTCTAAAAAAGTCAAATATGCAGTTCACACGAGACCAAGATATGCATGCGTTTTATTTAACAAAAACCTGTACAAAAATGTAACTAATTAGATAAAAGCAAGTACAGGGTACTTAATTAGGTTTTAAAAAACCAGAACCACTTTCATAAGCTTCCCAATGAAAAAGAAAGTGCTGTGTTTAGTTAGTTGAATGATATTCTGCTTCCAATTTGTTTATGGTTTATAAAAGTGTTTATTTTCACTGTTGAGAGAAGCAGAAGCTTGTTTATCACTTGTAATAGGCAAAGGCAAGTGTTCTGTGTCGTTACTCTGTCCCCCTCATTCCCTCCCTCTGCTGAATAGACACATCGCACTGGCAACAGAGTCACATCACCAGAAAAGGAGGGGGCAGAGTGAAGACACAGGCACAGGGAGATTCTTGACTTTGTCTAATAACAAGAGATAAGCAAGCTTCTACTGCTTTTTGCAATGAAAATAAAAAAAATGTACTCATAGAGAATACTTGGAAATGCTTTCAAATGTTCTTTTATGTAACTAAGAGTATTTACTGAAATTTTAGTTTTTAGAGTATAATCCCACTTTAACATGGATGCAGGGGTCCATTGCAGCCAAGTGGGGATGTTACGTTTTATTATTTATTTATGTTGTAATTACATATAAATAAACAAAAAATAAAATTAATACACTTTATGTAACGCTGGCTGTGATGCAGGCTATGAAGTGTACACTGAATATACAATAATCAAGGTCAGATTGTTGACTGAAGTCATACAAAAAGTCAGAGATATGCGGTACACAGGGACTGAGGCAGAGCAAGGTCAATAACAGACTAGGATCATACACTGGTAATCAGATGGCTAAAGTACAGTAGGCTAAGACAGGTGCAAAAATGTTATACAGGCCGAAGTCATACACATAGGTCAGATGTCGTATTGGAAGGATCAAACAGGAGCGAAGTCAGGGACAGGCTGAGTCATACACAGATATCAGATGGCAGTAATACAGAGGGGCTAGGCAGATTCGAGGTCAAGAGGCAGGCAAAGGTCGATACACAGAACAATATACAATATTACAATAATACAATACTGACTGACTAGAATACATATATATCGCGCTGATGCGCAATATATGAAATGTAGCTCTCCGGAACTTTAACTAGACTAAGTAGTAAAGCAAGTTCCAGCGCTCAGAGAACTGAAAGCTATAACGGACAGCGAGTAACTGAATGCCCAGGGTTTATATACCAGTAATAGAGCACAGACCAAGCCCCCAGGAAAATCAGACCAATCAGCAACATCCCTGTAGCAAGTGTCAGCTGACCGCAGGAATCATATGACACACTTCAGACAGGCCTCCTTAAAGGGAACCTAAACAGAGGGATATGGATGTTTCCTTTTAATCAATACCAGTTGCCTGGCAGTCCTGATCCCTTTGGCTGAAGTAGGGCTGAATCACACACCTGAAACAAGCATGCAGCTAATCCAGTCTGACTTCAGTCAGAGCACCTGATCTGCATGCTTGTTCAGGGGCTCTGGCTGAAAGTATTGGCAACACAGGATCAGCAGGAGAGTCAGGCAACTGGTATTATGTTAAAAGGAAAAATCCATATCCTTCTCAGTTTAGGTTCCCTTTAACCTATTGTTCCAGTTCTGAGCTGTGCGCGTCCTCCTAGAGAGACTGCCAGAAACAACATGTTGACCCACATCTACAGGAGAGCCGGGGATGCGAACATGCTGACTCACGTCTACAAGGGAGCCGAGGGTGCGACCGACCGAAGAGGAAGAGTAAGCTTCCTCCAGCTGCTCAGAGCAGCCTCCAGAGATAACACCAGGTAAGTTTGTTACACTTAAACTTGAAAAAAAAAATGGGGGAAGCTCAGGCATTGGATGTCAGAAGGTGGTGCAAAGAAGTGTGTGTGAATGTGTGCACATTGCATAGTCTTTGACTAGGCTTTAAAAAAAAAAAAAAAAAAACTGATGCAGTGAGCTTTTTCATACACATGCATTAAAACACACATGTAATGCAATGTGCACATTGTAAATATTGGTAGACTCAGCAGCAGAAAATAACAGTTAATGCTAACCTTTTCATTCTCTCGCTTCTTGGACAATCTGCTATACCGATTGATTGCAACATCATGATCTAAAAAAAGAAGAAAGAAAATACAATCGGCCAGGTCACAAAATGGCTACAGCACCTGTGTATTGGCAAACACATTTAAGGGCTCGTTTCCATATAGTTTGCTTTCAGGCGTACTTATGGAAACGCTATCGCAGGGACAGCAGACAGTGTATAGACTGAACTGTCTGCCGTTTCCAGTCATGCGCGGCAATTCACTGCTGAATCGCCATGCATGGTTGCCTGCATTTCAGGGCGCTTTAGCCCACGATCCCATTTAGTGTGAATGGGATCGCAAGCCCCGCAACCTGCACGGGGCTCTGTGCTGCATGGAAACGAAGCCTAAACAGTGATTGTGCAGTGAAAGACATAACTGTTCATTTTATAAAGGCTGACTAGCATAAATATGCTGGTTAGTAATGTTGTCCCACCCTAACAGGTTCTAAATTCCACTACCATAGAGAAAAACATTACATACTGGTGCTAACATGTGAAGCCTTTCTAGAAACTAACACCACAGCATTTCTGATGAATCATGGTCCATATTATGCAACTATACCGCTGCATTAAGGTGTTTTTTTTGTTTGTTTTTTTTTTGTTTTTTTATATCCACTTTGTCAGTTATTTATTTTATTTTATTTAAAGTATTTATATAGCGCCAACATATTACGCAGCGCTGTACAGAGTATATTGTATCGCCACCAACTTTCCCTCAGAGGAGCTCACAATCTAGTCCCTACCATAGTCATATGTCTATGTATCATGTAGTGCATGTAGCATAGTCTAGGGCCAATTTAGGGGGAAGCCAATTAACTTATCTGTATGTTTTTGAAATGTGAGAGGAAACCGGAGTGCCCGGAGGAAACCCACGCAGACACGGGGAGAACATACAATCAAACAGAAAAATTGACTGCAAGGTGTCCCTTCTTTCATGGGTTAATATTTCCATGATAGCCATTAGCGGGTCAGTACCAATGGCGTAGCAATAGGGGGTGCAGAGGTTGCGACTGCACCGGGGACCCTGGATCAGAGGGGCCCTCATTCATCTATCTTATTAGCTTTTCATAGGTGCTATGCTGGTAATGAACACCTCTATATGTGCATTGAATAGTGGTAATCCTTAAACTATTTCCTTACTCTAAATACACCTCTCTGACACTGCAGCTGTTATTGGTAGGTTTTGGGGCTCCATATCCATAGAGTGCTTGGGGCCCCATGTACAACTTGCACAGGGGCCCCAAGCTCCTTAGTTTTACATTTAACAGTACTTCTGCAGTTCTCAAAATGATGCTGCAGAGAGCCCTGTCAGGTCTTGCTGTGTCAAGCCTTTGAAGTCCAACCATACACTCCATTCCCACTGACCATACTTCAGCCCCTTCGCTGGAAGATTTATAAACAGCTTGGTGAATGGGTAAGGCACGAGGATTTAGGATTTAGCCACAACCCTGACTGTTTTCCTGAGCATCATACCGACTTTGCTCTAATCCAGAGGCTGGAGTATGGCAAGGGAGCTGCTATAGTCACATTTTCATACCAGAATGTCTGGACAAGGCTCTTTGCAGGCTCACATACTGAAGAGAGAACTGAAGAGAAGAAGGTAAAACCACACAGTATGCAGCCCTATCTTTAACCATTGTTTGAAAATCTATAACAGAGGTTGAAAATAATAAGGACACTGAAAACCACTACTTTAAACCTGCCCATATGTGAAACTGGGTGGGGCTTCAGCATCTACAGCAAAATTCTCTTCCTTCTTCATAGATTTTTGTTCAGTTGTGCTGCAATACTACATTCCTGCATCAGATGCAGGTGAATGAAAATTCCTCTCCATTGAAGGTCTTTGACCTGCACAGTACATCTAATACAGGTATATAACGTTTCAATGTTTAAATTGTTATTAATTTACTTTTTTCTAACTATAGTTTATTCTGCGTGGCAGATTCATGTTCATTTTCTAAACTGTTCCTCTGTTTAAGTCCAAACTCCTTAGTCACATCAAGCATACTTACCATTGCTGGCAATCTGAAAGATCTCCTTCAATGTCAGAATCTCTGGAAGAAGGAAAACAGAGGCCGTGCAGTAGTTTAGGAAAATAAAATAATGTACAGTCATACAAGAACACGTTCTAAATCTAAAAGGAAACAGAGATATGGTTTTAATACAGAACACAATAGGTGACACAATTTATCAGGTAAACATGAAATTACAAGCAGTGTGCCCCAGACCAAGAAGGATGTAAAGAGGGAGGACACTTCTCTCTAGCAAACAGTCAATTATACCATCTTGCAAATAGCTAAAGATGCACTTAAAGCCCAAGTAACAGATAAAGCTAAAACTCAAGTTATCTTAAAACAACAGAAAATGTATTAAATATGTCAAATACTGGTGAAAATGCCTGGCTTTTTAACTAGGGGTTTAGAGCTGTAAGCTACACTTGCAGAGTCTGTCACAGTCAATTATTAGACAAGGGGGCAACATTGCTGGTCTCCACCACTTCCCATTCACAAGAGACAGTCACCATGTGTGCAGATGCCATTATTCTGTTCTAAGAAGGCCCTTGTCAATCCCTTAGTAATTAAATGGATGAGATCTCAGACTCTGGATAAATTCTGAACAAGGAATAGGTCCAAGTCCTTGATTTTAGTTCCTGACTCACCAATTTTTACCCTATACAGATACCACTATCCTAACACATGGACACACTCCATGGTTTATTTAGGGGTTAGCGTCTTAAAAAAAAAAAAAAAAAAAAAAATTACTTCATCAGGGCAAACAAGGCCATTGTACTCGTGTGTGAGGAGATGTGATGTAATGTGAAAAGATTAATCATTGATTAATTGAAAATGGCTGTTACTTTCTGGATAATCCTCCTATTTAACTTATCAGTGTGTATTGTAATGTAGAAGAAAACCAAATAGTGTCCATAGGAATCCCATACAAATATGGGGAAAACATACACATTTTATGCAGATAATGTCCAGCCCAAGATTGCAATAATAATTTAAAGTGTGTCTTTCAGCAAAGTACCATACAGTTCCCTTTTTGTTGTATGCCTGTTATGTTGGAGGAGACTAATAATGCAGCATGTGGTTGTGTCTCTAAATGGAAGAATGAAGACATCTTTGCTAGCATACTGAAAACAAGCCCTAAAGCTTATGTTATGAAATCAACAATTATACATGCAAGATTAAAGTAATTTACCTTTCAAATCCCTTTCTTTAAACTGGCTAACTGGAAACATCATGGCGTCGGCCAGCTGAGTAGACAACACTGCGTGACAGGAACTTAGCTGTGGCAAATGAAGAAGCTATACTAATTAGGTTTGTTAAAATAATTGTCATGTTTTTACAGAGAATGAGCATTTATTTTCAGCAGGGTCTGAGTAGTTACAGTTGTGTTCAAAATTATTCAACCCCCACTGCAATTTAATGTTTTGTCCAGTTTGACATTGATTTTGATCATTTCAGTCATCTTGTTTACAATTAAATAAAAGAGGCACTTGTAAGTCAGACAAATATAACATAACATTTATAATGAAAAAAACACAAATGTCTTTTCTGTGCTCACATCATTATCAGTTTATTCAACCCCCAAGTGACATTCATTCTTAGTACTTAATACAGCATTCTTTTCCAGTTATAACAGCTTTTAAACGTGAAGCATAGCTTGACACAAGTGTCATGCAGCGATCTACGGGTATCTTAGCCCATTCTTCATGTCATGTCAGTCACATTCTCAGGCTTGTGCGCTGCAACTGCTTTCTTTAAGTCCCACCAGAGGTTCTCAATCGGATTTTACTCTGGTGACTGCGATGGCCACTCCAAAATGTTCCAGCCTTTAATCTGCAACGTGTGTGTGTGTGTGTGTGTGTGTGTGTGTGTGTGTGTGTGTGTGTGTCCTCCTCCTATATAAAATTACGTGGAGGTCAGCGAATAAAGTTGACTGCAGAGGTGCTTTGCGCGTTTATCATGCATGTAAAGCGGTATTTTTTATCTTTTTTATATTTTATATATTTAACTTTTTATTGTTTACTTTAATAACATACATAAATAAAGATAAGACATTTTAAATGTTGATATGATTTATAGGTCATTATGCTTATTCATGTACATTTAGGTAAACATTGCTGTAAGAGAAAGCCTGCTGAGCATACTCTTTTAAGCCTCCCAGATGCTCCACACAATTGCCTGAGGAAGCAGGTACACTGGCAAAATCCGTCAAAAGTGGAGCTGTCGTTGCTGCTATTTGTCTTTTGATAAAAGAACTGCTTTTGAAAATAGAAATTATGATACAAAGATACTACCCTAGATTACCAGGAAGTGTTAAAAAAATGTTTTTACATTTTAACTTACTTCCTTTATTATGAATGGACATGGCCCCTGATCGGGGGTCATGTCCATATATTCCAGGCACTGTAATTAGCTTAGGGAACACTTGTTTCCCTTCACCAATTGACACCATGTAAATGCCACTGGCAACGAGCAGTGGGCCACGTGCATTCGTACACACCAACTGCGTCAACACTGGATGCGACGCTTGAGATACACACTTGACACTTGGAAAAGGCAAGATCACAGACCAATTTTACCCCATTCCATGTAGTATGAGAGCCATACTCTACACAGTCTAGTCCAAGAAGTGTGATTGGGACAGCACCCATGTAACACAGGTTTTGCAGGCACCAATGTAGTAAATTATAGCTTCTTTATTGGTCACATCAGACAAGGCAGAGGGTACAACGACAGACCGCTGTTTCGAGCAACCAAGCTCTTTATCAAGTTGTTCAACACTGCATCTTTTGCACCTCTGCAGTCAACTTTATTCGCTGACCTCTACGTAATTTTATATAGGAGGAGGTTACTCGCGTGTACACACACACACACACACACACACACACACACACACACACACACACACACACACACACACACACACACACACTTCATATTTTCAGTAGGGTGTATTACCTAGAACATGGCTGATGTGACCAATAAAGAAGCTATAATTTACTACATTGGTGCCTGCAAAACCTGTGTTCCTCTACACAGTCTAGTCTATGAAGCTGAACTCCTCATCAGATAAAAATCTTTGCAAGATGCTGCACAGAAAGATGCTGTATACATTCAAAAGATCAGTATCTGCAAAAGATCTGTTCCTGCAAAATGCATTCATAGTCTATGATATCTGCAGATCCTCATAGACACCATATTTAACAGACATTCATCTGCATATCTGACAATCATCTGCAGATCCTCGCCGCAGCTCCACTCTCAGCTGCTAGCTCCCGGTCCCTGACGGTGCAAAGGTCGACCTCGCCAGGTCATCCTCTACTGTGTCTGCACGAGCGTTGCCCTCAATCACTCGCATGTGATGTGAAGTGTACTGCGCAGGCACAGTAGTTCTGCCACGTGTGAGTGATTGACAGCAGTGCTCGCGCAGGTGCAGTAGAGGGTGACCTGGTGAGGTCGGCTGAGAGCGGAGCTTCAGCGAGGGACATAGCAGCTGCTAGGGGCTGGGGGAAGCCCTGGGTAATTACATTTTTGGTGGCTGCCTGGACATTCCCTTTAAGTATTTTCGAGATTCTTAGGTTCAGAAAAAGTCCAACAAGGTAAGGCAACAAAATTATTAGAAAACACATACTTTTTTTTTTTTTTAACATAACGGAAAAAGTGTGATTTTCAAGAATATATTTCAAAAAAGTAAGCAAAGTTATAGCATATTGCACAATGCTCACGTTTAACCAAACTTGGATAACAACCAGTTATTTATGATGTTCTTCAATAAGTTCACTATATGATACTAGTACGAATAATCTGACTAACAGAGGTACTTACTTCATCAATCACTTTTGAAAACTGTTGCAATGTTGAAGTCATCACCTCATCCTCACCACCTAGAGGAAACCGCTGTAACCAAATATAAAGATTATATGAAAAAAAAATAAGTTTTTAAAGCATAGGAAAATAAATGACAAACTCTGGATTGAATTTAAACAAGACCTGCTCTACCCAAATATGTGTGAAGTTAAATAAAGATATTGTACAGTTTATTTTCTTCCCTATCTCGTATTTTCCTGCTAACAGTGCTGAAAAAATCCAATATGGCCGTACTGCCTATCTTAGAAGGACAACTGAAGTTAGCTACGGTGTATTTACTCCTTATGTTGTCATGGGACAGCAGAACTACAAACTGACACTAGCCATGGGCATTCAGTGTTGTCAGCTGGGCATTATCAGTTACTAATTACGGTATCTCCAGGGATCATGTAAGATGTGGTCCTATTTGCTACAGGTACGGTATATGCGGCACAAGGAAGCTTCATAACCCCTCCCCATAACTACCCCACTGCTATGGTAATGCAATGAAGCAATACTCAATAGGTCAACAGCATATTAATAACCATTTTAAAAAGGTATCTGAAAGCCTTTTTATTTTTTTCTTAAGTTTGAAAGCGAACCTAGGCAGAGGAGAATGTAAATTTATTCAGAAGTATGGAGTTTCCTTTTAATGCCAGTTGCCGCACTGTGTTGCTGATATTTTGGCTTCATTAGTATTGGATTACACACCTGAAACAAGGATGTCTTTAATGTGGTCAAACTTTGGTCAGAGCACCAGATTGTCATTAATGGGTCTGGGTCTGTAGCTTAAAATATCGGAGGCAGAAGATCAGCAAGACAGTGAGGTAATCTGTATTTTTTAAAAGGAAATAGAAATATGGCAGTTTACAGATATGCCTCACCACAGGGTGACTTTAAAGTGTACAATGTCATGTCGATGGCTCGGGCCTGCGCAGTAGCACGGACCAGATTGGGCTTGACTTCCTCTGCCAAAGCCTGAGCAGGCCCATGCTACTGTGCAGGTGCAATGCGGACATGCTTGTTCTCATGCAGGAGCGAATCCGCAAGCTTCAGGAGTCCCAGCACTGGAACAAGTGGAACAAGAACCAACAAAGATGATGTTATATCTGCCATATACATGCCATAGACAACATGTATCTATGTACGCATTGCACCTGCAACACGTATTTATGTACGCGTTGCACCTGCAACGCTTACAAATATACATGTTAGCATCCTGTACTTGCGGGAATGCATGAAAAGGTACGCGTGACAACCCAACTCCAAGCTGCCAAGAACGAAATTAAATGGGGTCAGGGGACCGGAGGAGCCGTGAGTGACTGCGAGGGCACAGGATGTCTGTAGGGGGCTGGTAGAAGCTCCAGGTAAGTGTTTTTTTTTTTAATTTAAGTTCCCTTTAAGAACCATTTCAATGAGAAATTTAGGTCTGTGATTGGACACAAACACCTACCTACTCAGTTTTCACAGATTCTGACAGCCTCAAGATACTTTACTGCATTGAAAAAGACCAAATAAATGACATGGCCCAAATACAGTAGCAAGAAAAGGTATGTGAACCCGTTGGCAACATTCTTGGGACATCTATAGGATGAGAGGATCAAAACGCTCATAACCCCCTACCAAATCAACCAATTGGTGCAGGATCTGGGAAGCCAAGCCAATATAGGAATTTGCACAAAAGGATCCGCAAACCATCAGTGGTAGAAGAAATGCTGGTTGTTCTTTATTCAGATAATCCACATGGCAAAGGTAAAAAAATCACAAGGTTCAACTGACGCGTGTCGGGCTTACAGTCTGCCCTTAGTCATAGTTAAAAATGAACCTGCAAGGGGAGGGCTTTATGTAGGCGGGGGTAGAAAGACTCCACCCTGTACCTCAACCAGCCCTCGCCTTAAAGGAGACATCACATATTTACAATATCTATAAAAAGGTGCATAATGAATATACAAAATTGTACAAATATATTCAATTAATAACAGCTAACAACAAGTGTAAAAAAGTGATAAAAACACCAATAATGGAAAAAACTTTGGACATATATAGGGCCAGATATAGTAGCCTGATTAACAAGCAAAAAAGAGCAAGTAAATGCACAGAATCTTTTTTTGAGAAGGAATCAAAAATAGCATTTAACAGTCATAAACAAGATTCAAATCCCAACGTGTATTGAGACCCATAGGAGTACGAGTGTTCATCCTATGGATCCAATACGCCTCCCGCCTACGAAGTAACTTGATGGTATCCCCACCCCTCTTGGGGCTCACTATACGCTCAACTCCCTGAAAAATGAAGGAGGAAAGGTTGCCCTCATGAACATTTTTGAAGTGTTTAGATACTGCCGACTTTTTAAAAGTCTTCCAATTCGTACCACAAAAATGTTCAGCAATGCGGGCTCTCAAATTGCGAGTGGTGCATCCCACATATTGTAAGTGGCAAGACGTGCAGGAAATAACATAAATAACACATTTTGTGTCACAATTTACGTATTGTTTAATGGGGACACTGTTACCAGTCGCAAAAGAGAGAACAGAGGAACCCCTCCTATGGCAATGGCAATAATTACAAGTAGGAAAGCCACACGGATAAGAACCTACCGTGGCAAGCCAAGTGGGTACACGAGATGAGGAAGTGGATTGAAAAAGGCTAGGGGAAAGGATCGACCCCAGGGTGCGGGCTCTTCTGGCAGAAAAACGACATCCTTGTTTAAGGATGGTTTTGAATTTGGGATCTGAATTCAGCACTGGAAGGTATTTCCTCACAATATCTGTGATTTTATTAAATTCCAGGCTGTATTCAGTAACAAAAGTGGTCCTCTCATCCTGGTTCTCACCCTGGTTCCTGATGGTTAAAAAGTTCGTTACGTGGTCTCTTTGTGCCTTTGAGGCGTCCTCGAGCTAACTGGCTCCTGGTGTATCCCCTCTGTCTCAAGCGATCCTCCACTAAATTGCATTCTAGCTCAAGTTCTGCAGGACTTGAACAATTACGGGCAGCCCGAGTGAATTCCCCAGTGGGAATAGCATTGATAGTGTGTCTGGGGTGGCATGAAGTAGCAAGAAGTATGGAGTTGCCTGCTGTGGGCTTGCGGAAAGTCCTAGTGGAGACACAATGAAGATCAGTGTCTCCAATAAGAGTCAGGTCTAGATAATCGATACGAGTGTCATGATGACTCATCGTAAAATTTAAATTCAGATCATTACAATTGACATATGACAGAAAGTCATCGAGGAGGCCAGGAGGACCCCCCCACACCAAAAGCAAAATTCTTGGGACATCTGGTGTAAATCGATTTCTTGAGGTCATGCCACAACATCTCAATCGGGTTGAGGTCAGGACTCTGACTCGGCCACCCCAAAAGGCGTATTTTCTTCTATTTAAGCAATTCTGTTGATTTACTTCTATGCTTTGGGTCGTTGTCCCGTTGCAACAACATTCTTCTGCTGAGCTTCAGCTGCTGGATAGGTAGCCTTAAGTTCTCCTGCAAAATGTATTGGAATTATTTTTTCCTTTGATGATAGCAATCAGTCCAGGCCCTGACGCAGCAAAGCAGCCCTAAACACTGATGCCCCCACCACCATACTTCCCAGTTGGGATAAGGTTTTGATGTTGGCGTGCTGTGCCACTTTTTCTCCACACAGTGTTGTGTGTTCCTTCCAAACAACTCAACCTTGGCTTCATCTGTCCACAGAATATTTTGCCAGTACTGCTGTGGAACATCCAAGTGCTGTTTTGCAAACTTTTAACTTGCAGCAATGTTTTTTTTTTTGGTGGTGGGGGGGGGGGGGCAGCAGTGGCTTCCTCTGTGGTATCCTCACACGAACTCCATTCTTGTTTAGTGTTTTATGTATCGCATAATCACTAACATGAATGTTCGCATATGCAGGAGACTTTTGTAAGTCTTTAGCTGACACTAATTCTTCTTCACCTCATTGAGCATTCTGCGCTGTGCTCTTGCAGTCATCTTTACAGGACGGCCACTCCTAGGGAGACTAGCAGCAGTGCTGAACTGTCCTCCATTAACAGTCAATGGTCTTACTGTGGACTGATGAACTGCAAGGCTTTTGAAGATACTTTTATAACCCTTTCCAGCTTTATGCAAGTCAACAATTCTTAATTGTAGGTCTTCTGAGAGCTCTTTTGTGTGAGGCATCAGTCACATCAGGCAATGCTTCTTGGGAAAAATCAAACCCAAAACTGGTGTGTGCTTTTTAAAGAGCAGGATAGCTTTAACCAACACCTCCAATCTCATCTCATTAATTGGACTCTAGATGGCACCTTACTCCACTTAGGTCATTAGTCTAGGGGTTCACATACTTTTTCCACCTGCACTGTGAATGTTTACATGGTGTGTTCAATAGAAACATGGAAACATTTAAGTATTTGTGTGGTATTAGTTTCAGCAGACTGTGATTTTTATTTCTGTGACTTAGATGAAGATCAGATCATATTTTATAACCAATTTGTACAGAAATCCATATAATTCCAAAGGGTTCACATACTTTGTATTGCTACTGTATAGAACACTACAGGTCCTATGGGTTCTCTAGGGCAGGGCTTTTCAACCCTGTCCTCAAGTACCACCAACAGTGCATGTTTTGTGGAAATCCACAGAGGTAGTTAATCAGCTCTGTTGAGACACTAATTACCTCACCTGTGCATGTTTGTGGTTTTCTGCAAAACATGTACTGTTGGTGGTACTTGAGGAAAGGGTTGAAAAGCCCTGCTCTAGGGATTGAGAACAATGAAAGACAATTGATAAAGAAAACCTGTCCAAGATGTATTACAAATTGTTGTAGATCAAGTGGTGAAAGGTGTGAAATCAATCACTATTCCACTTAAAGATTAATCAATAACTTGCCAAATGCTATAGGCCGTGCATAACGTGCTTAAAGTGAACCTTAAGTGTCCAAAAAAAAATGAGTTTTACTCACCTGGGGCTTACCTCAGCCCCCTGCAGCTGATCGGTGCCCACGACGAGTCGCTCTGATGCTCCGGGTCCCGCTGGCGGCCACTTCCGGTTTCGCCGTCAGGACCCGTCAGGCTGGGGAACGCGGCTGATACTACGCGTTCCCAGCCAAAATAGCACCCCTATGCGGCCATATGTCCGCATAGGCACCCGTATGCGGACATATGGCCGCATAGGGGTGCTATTTTGGCTGGGAACGCGTAGTATCAGCCGCGTTCCCCAGCCTGACGGGTCCTGACGGCGAAACCGGAAGTGGCCGCCAGCGGGACCCGGAGCATCAGAGCGACTCGTCGTGGGCACCGATCAGCTGCAGGGGGCTGAGGTAAGCCCCAGGTGAGTAAAACTCATTTTTTTTGGGACACTTAAGGTTCACTTTAACACATGCACTTTATCCTTGGCTCACTACCCTAACCTTTCTATGCCCAGAGGGAATTCATTTGTTAATGCTCCTTAAATGTTGTGTGGACAAATATCAAAAAGGTAAAAAATAGCACCAAAGTTGCTCCCGGGTTAGTAATGCATTACTGCTCCCCCCTCTTCCTCAGCAATTTGCACAATGTATGCGTAAAAACGCCAGCTCTAATGTCAATGCATCCCCATGAAAGCAACTTTACTTATATTGTAGGTTATGTCTGATCACTGATATTATTGCTATACATCCTGTTACTGAGAAAGCACCTCTTCACGGACAGGGGCACGGACAGGAATAGGAAATATAAGCAGCGAGCAAAGATCAGACCTGAGAACGGATCACAAATATGTTAGTGAAGCATTTACACATTAATAGACAACTGTGGGGGTCTATAGCGAACAAAAAGAGGCATAGTGGAACTACCAGAGAAGCACAGTACAAAGATGGCAGTTATATATAACACATACTGTACACATAAGTGCCAGTACTTATAATGTGGTCAAATGTGCCAGTCTTAACCATTATTGCCAAGAAAGACTGGGACTAATTGTGACTGTTGTTAGATGTGTGGTTGTGTCTCCCCGCCTGCAACCTTATTCCTTCAGCATGCCAGCTACATACATATCGAGGATTGACACACCAACACACGACTTTTGTTATGGATTGAGTTGTGCTAATTCTCTCCCATACAAGCTTGTGCACATGCAATGTGCTGTAGGAGTTTATTAATTTGTCTGTACATATCTGGACGTGTATGTTCGTGCCGCTCTGTGGGTATACATATAAGGCACATATGCACATCACACGTGTATTTATGGACGAGTACAAAAATATTCAGGTATGCATACTTGTGTATATTCATACATACACAGATTGTGCACAGGAGTAAGCTGCATGTGGATAACCTAAAAAGTGACCTTTAATTAACCCTGACTGCATGTAGGGCCCTCAAGCTATTCCTGATTAGTAGTTACACAACTAGACCATAGGGTCACAATAAATTCCACAAGGCTTGTTGACCACACAGCAGTAGTGTGCATAAGAATGAATGGGATAGTTTGAAGCTTATTTATAGCACCATAAAAGCAGTATATGTACTAACCCACCAAGTAGTCACTAGGCTTGCCTGGGGCATAGTGCGATATAAGATGCTTTAGTTACACACATTGTGGGTAATCAGAATCTTATTATTATTTAGTATTTATACAGCGCTGACATATGGCTATGGTAGGCACTAGATTGTGAGCCTGTCTGAGGGACAGTTAGTGACAAGACAATATACTCTGTACATCGCTGTGCAGTGTTCTCCCCAGGGCCAATTAAGTGGGCGGGCCGCCCGGCTGTTTTCAGACCCCGCCCAGCTGTTGTCAATCACCCACCCAGCTGCAAAAAACCCCAGGCAGGAGCGCTCCATTGCCTGCTAGCAATCAGCCTCCAGCTCTCGCACAATAGGGAAAGCTGACGCTGTACACTTCAGAAGCTGGGGAGCGCTCCTCTGCTTGTCACCTCACGCTGTCTGGTCTGGTGGAGCAGGGATAGAATCGAGCATTACAGGGCATGTACAGTGACGGTGTTTCAGAGGCAGCCTCCTCTGCACTTAGCTCTTTTCTGCTCCGTCCCAGTAAAAAAAAAAAAAAAAGCAATCTTCTCTCCTACTGTGTCTGTATCTACCCCCCAGCTCCCCAGCTTGCATCCTGTCAGTAATGATCCCCCTCCCCCTTCAACAATCACTCTGCATGAACAAAGTGGACCTGAACTCTTGTATAGAAGGAAAACAGTGAAATGTACCCTGCATGTATTTATAGAGTCTGGCCTGTCTAATTACCCCTCTTGTCTAATCACAATTTGTAATTTTATTTCTCCCCTGTGTCACCTGACTGCTATGACAGTGCAGATTTATTGTAGAATTTGTATCAGCTGTAACAATGAAATGTCTTCCATTAAAGTTTATTATGTTGCCTATCTTTTAGAGAAGAGAGGAAGTTCTGAGTGCTGGTCTGCTTTAAAGGAACCTGAGCACCATAATCTGAAATACTTTCTCCCTAATGCTAGGTACACACGATGCAATTTTCTGACAGATTTACTGTCAGATGGACTATTTCCAACATGTCCAATCTGATTTCTGATCAAATTTCAGCACGATTTCCCATAGAAGTAAACGGAAAATCGATTGAAAATAAGATTAAACATGTTGGAAATAGTCCATGCGACAGTAAATCTGTCAGAAAATTGCATTGTGTGTACCTAGCAGGTACATCGGCTCGTCTCCTCATCCTACCCCTATGCTGTAAGCAGAGTTGCACTTGTCCTGCACTTCCCCGTCGCACACCACCTGACTACTTTTTCATGCCACCCGGCTGGAAAAAATCCTGGGGAGAACACTGCTGTGTAATATGTTGGCGCTATATATATATATATATATATATATATATATATATATATATATATATATATATATAATTAACTTATCTGTATGTGCCTGGAGGAAACCCACGTAGACACTGTGTGAACATACAAACTCTGTGCAGATAGTGCCCTGGCTGTGATTCTAACCCAGTGCTGCAACGCAAGAGTGTTATCCACTACGCCACCGTGCTGCCAAACCGTTATTATTATACAGAAGAAGTCTGTCCACGTACCTGTTTTTCATACTCCTTCAACAGCTTGGAAGTGAGATGTGTAGCTGCGCTCAATTCATTCTGGTAACAAACAAGACAAATGTTAACTAGTGGGAACATATGTTAAAAACAGGTAAACGTAAATAAGGGAGAGGAGGGGGGTTTGGGGGCGGGGGGGGGGGGGGGGGGAGAGTTTGAGATTTACTCACCTGTGGCTTCTTCCAGCCCCTAGCAGACCGCAGATCAGATCACTCCCTGTAGTTCCAATGTTCTCCTGGGTGCCGCTGTCCCCTCTGGAAGATTCCTGACTACCGTAGCCGGGAGCAGTTTAAAGGGAACGTAAACTGAGAGGGATGTGGATGTTTCCAATTAAACAATACCAGTTGCTTGTCAGTCCTGCTGATCTCTTTGGCTGTAGTAGTGGCTGAAGTAAACACCTGAAACAAGCATGCAGCTAATCCAGTCTGACTTCAGTCAGAGCACCTGATCTGCATGCTTGTTGAGGGGCTGTGGCTAAAAGTATTAGAGATCAGCAGGAGAGTTAGGCAACTGGTGTTATTTAAAAAGGAAAAATCCATATCCTTCTCAGTTTAGGTTCCCTTTAAATTGTTGTGAACTGTGGAAGCTACTGGAGTGCATCTGAGAGAGGCACGGGGACAGGTCCGCGCATACACAGTGGCCGCAAACACAGCTGTGGTCAGGAAACTACATTAGGAAACGACATTAGAAACTACAGCAAAGGACCTGATAAGAGTGCTGGGGGAGCGAGCTATATAATAATAAATACAAGTTTATTATGAAGTTAAAATAATGTCAATAAGTCATTTCAACAGAATCCGAGAAATATGATGAAATAAACTATCAGCATTTATGGCTTTGAAAACCATATATCTATGTGCAGGCTGTCAACAGAAAAGTTACAACAAATCACATACTTAAAGAAAACCTAAAGTAAAGAAAAAAAAAAAACGAGATGAACTCACCTGGGGCTTCCCTCAGCCCCCTGCAGACGATCGGTGCCCTCGCAGCTCCGCTCCGATGTCCCAGGACCCGCCGGCGAACACTTCCGGTTTCGCCGTCACCGGCCGACAGGCATGGGAACGCGAGTGATTGTTCGCGTTCCCAGCCTCTATATCGCCCCCTATGTTGCTATTGCGACCTCCTGGCCGCAATAGCAGCATAGGGGGCGATATACAGGCTGGGAACGCGAACAGTCACTCGCGTTCCCATGCCTGTCGGCCGGTGACGGCGAAACCGGAAGTCGTCGCTGGCGGGTCCTGGAGCGTCAGAGCGGGGCTGCAAGGGCACCAATCGTCTGCAGGGGGCTGAGGGAAGCCCCAGGTGAGTTCATCTTTTTTTTTTTTACTTTAGGTTCTCTTTAAGGAGCACTGGCCCTTTAATAGTCAGTGCCAAACAGTTGCATGCTGGGGGTTCTTTTTGTCTATAATATATTCCTCCTCTTCCCTTTATTTCCCTGCCAGCTGCTTATCTGAAACCTGATCCCCTGCTCACTTGTGTTTACAAGCAAGGCTGAGGTGACTCAGCGATTGGAGGAGAAAAGGAAAAAAAGTAAAGAGCAGATATGACATCAGGATTTAAACTAAACTGTGGGCAAAAGACATGGCCCCCACCAGGAACAGAATTCTCTTCATTTACTATATAAAATTTACTGAAATCAAAACGTGGACAGTACAATACATGTGTTATGTAAGCAGATCAAGTATTTATCTACCTATACATGTGTTTTTTTTCCTTGGCATAGTATGGCAAATCCTACTGCTTTAAGGGAACCAGGTTCTAAAGGGAACTAAGCTGTTCCTTTTTGATCAATGGGTAGAGTTTTTCCTAACATTACGCTTGGTCCTATGTGTATTACACTCTTTGAAACCTGTGATCTTTTGATGGGCGTTTTTCCCCTTTTTATGCACTCTTCCTGAGCTAGCTAAGAATGGCAACTTGTTTCATAATATTCTCTATGGCAGCCTTTCTCAACCTTTTTAGAGTTGAGGAACCCCTACAAAGTTTTTCGTATCGCAGGGAACCTCAGCATAAAAATTACAAATACAAATCGCACCACTTTGATTGACAAGTTGAAGTACCTTAACAATGGTTGTATTCTATACCTACAAATGGAATCGTTGCTAAAAATGTTTATTTTGGAGAATATTAACCTACTTCTTTTTATGTGTTTTCTATTCTAACTATTATACATGTCTTATTACCGTAACATTACAAATTCAGCAACAAGTACACCACATAAATGGAATCAGTAATTTCTACCCCACATTACAAATGCCATAACGGAAACACTATGACTAAAATGAAGCAATTACACTACATTTGAAATAAAGAAATCCACCCACACTTCAAATGCAGCAGTTACCAACACATATAAAATATACAGCAGTCAGTCCTAGAAAAGAAATACTGCTATCACACCCACATATGAAATTGCTCCCATGCAGCACCATGTTCCCCAATGCAGTCTATTTCCCCCTTATTGGTGTCAGTGGGTTAAATGTAAGCTCCCCCATGCAGTATATGTCCTTTAGTGCAGCCACTGCCCCCCATCAATTGTGTTTGTTAGCTAAAGTGTTCCCCCAATGCAGCACATGTCTCCCAGTGCAGCCACTGCCCCCTCATTAGTGCCAGTGACATAAAAGTGTGCCCTCCATGCAGCACGTCCCCAATGCAGCCACTGCCCTCCTCATTGGTGTCAGTGGGCTAAAAGTGTGCACCCCGTGCAGCACATGTCTCCCAGTGCAGCCACTATGCCCCTTATTAGATTTTGGTGGCTAAATGTGTGCCACCTATGCAGCATATGCCCCTCAGTACAGCCACTGCCTCCTCAGTGTTGGTGGGCTAAACGTGTGCCCCCCATGCAGCGTATGTTTTCTAGTGCAGCCACTGTCCCTCTGAGTGTTGGTGGGCTTTATAATGCTGTCTTTCATACCTCTGCCCACCCGTGATCTGTGAGGAAAGAAAAATACTCACCATCCATTCTTCTGCATAATCGTCTTCCTCTCCTTGCTGTCTCGCTCTGTCTTCCCTCTTCTCGCTGCACTGCCGTCGCTCTGTAGCTGTCACTCGCATGCTTCATACAGGTTTGAAGTACGCAATTGGTTGATGCGCCGCGACTTAGATTCATCCGCCGACCGGGACTTGTCCCACAAAAATGGGGGACCCGAGACTATTTTGTCCTGTAAAAGTTGCGAAAATGCCACGGAACCCCTGAAGGGTTCTCACGGAACCCCGGTTGAAAATGGCTGCTCTATGGTATTTCACTGAGTGCGTCGACAATCTATAGAATGTCTTATCTTGTAAGTTTGTCTTGTATTTTTCTCTTAATCTTTATGAAGTAGACCTAGTGGGGATCCTACAGTCAGTGACCTCTATATGTCTAATGCTGATTTTTTTTTTTTTTTTTTTAAGCTTTCTTGGCTCCTGTTGCATGCAACAGGAGTCCCGGGTAAGCAAGGCTATTAGCCCCATGCACGGAAAAAGCGTGAGTGCCCTAAAGCACCCCCACAAAACATGCACAGAAAAAGCGTGAGTGCCCTAAAGCACCCCCACAAAATGTGCATGAGTAGCCACGGGCCCCACAATACAGCAGGGCCCTTCCGGTTGTTCCCCGAAGGGAACCTTCTCCCTTTGCCTTCGGCTCAGGGGGTGGCATCCTCCAACACCCGAAGGGTTGGAGGATCCTGGAGTCCTCCGACACCCGAAGGATTGGAGGACCCCGACATTGCCCAGTGGTTACCCAAAGGGCCTGGCCATGTGGCAACCGTGTCCACATGGTCCGGGTGGCTCCCCGAGAGGGAGCCGGGTGGGAACCGAAGTCCCAGGGGACAAGTCCCCGGTGCCAGCAAGCTGGCCCCGACCTTGCGGCCGGAGTGATACAAATTCCGCACTCTCCCTAGCCAAAAGGCCGGGGAGCTGCGTTAGTTGGCTATGCATATGGGTAGTACAGACCAAAGCACCCTACTTCCGCCTGGGATCTGCCACATCCCAGGTTTTTTCAGGTGCACCTGGAGCGCCACTTCCAGGGGCAGTACGCCTAAGCAAAGCCCTCAGCCATTCAGCTTCGACCATGGTATAGATCCATTCAATCAGCCTCTGGGGAATTACGACAAGAAGGGACACCCTGCCACAGTGCCATCCCTCCAGGTCCCCCCAAAAACCTCAAGAACAGATACTACACTTGATCTTAGCCAAAAGGCCGAGAATATGTCTAATGCTGATATTTTACTCACTAAGTATGTTGAGATATATAAGACATATCTTATTTTGAGTACCCTGTTTTCTTTCTGATAGGTACAGACTAACCAGCAAGCTCATGGTGACCCAGAACTCATTGGAGTGTGTAAGGGACTACAATGGTCCTAAAAGCCCCCTTACTAAGATGTTAAGAAAAACAAAAGTTTGCTTTCCTAAAACAGAAAGAATTTGCGATAATTCAGGTTGGAGTGAGCTGGAGATGTCTCCCAGAGCACCACTTCTGAATATATGCAAATTAACCATTGTACCCTTAGAAGCTAAACACACCTCCAGAACCGTTGGAATGCAATGATGTGTCAGCTTGTTAATTTGTACAGAGCCATACCTGAATTATCGCAAATTCTTTCTGTTTTAGGAAAGCAATCTTTTGTTTTTCTTAATATCTTAGTAAGGGGGCTTTTAGGACCATTGTAGTCCCTTACACACTCCAATGAGTTCTGGGTCACCATGAGCTTGCTGGTCAGTCTGTACCTCTCGGTGTTACAAGCCCTACTCCATACAGCCAAATTAATCCATGCCATGCACTGATGAGGATCAAACAATCCGAAACAGTCTGTATGCATGTTGGATTATTATGGCTCTGTTCAAATTAACAAGCTGACACATCATTGCATTCCAGCGGTTCTGGAGGTGTGTTTAGCTTCTAAGGGTACAAGGTTAATTTGCATATATTCAGCAGTGGTGCTCTGGGAGACATCTCAAGCTCACTCCAACCTGAATTATCGCAAATTCTTTCTGTTTTAGGAAAGCAAATTTTTGTTTTTCTATCTGATGTAATGTTGTTCTTTTTCTCTCTTTGGTTGCAGGAGTATTGAAACAGCTGGTTGGAATAATAATAGGACCAGTGCACTGACAGCCATTTCCACCTGGATTACTCCTAAACACTGTCAACAAAGCTAGCATTTTTAGAGCTATTTTGCCACTTAAAAGCAGAAGGATTTCTGGAGCGATTTCACAGAAAGTGATTTTGGGCCCTACTTCCCCTTATGAAATCACTCAGAAAATGCTGTATACAGGGCATTTTACATCCTTCTACTAGAAATGTAGCCTGAGAGTTTACACTACAGTCAGACTCCATGGGAATGTGATTTACAGCACTGCTTTCTTAGCCCCTAGAGAGAGGGGAAAAAAAAAAAGAAGAAAAAAAAGACGGAATACAGGCTACAGGCTTGTTCTATGTAGGATTTGGGCCGTACCAATGTTTATTTCATCATATCACTTTAGTTGCCCTTTATGGCCTCAATTCACTAAACTTTATGAACACTTCGTCGAACGTTTGATAATTTACCTCATGAGTAAAATCTAATTTTGAATTCACTAAGGTTTTATAGAATTATCAAATGTTTTATCGTTAAAATGTTCAATAAATCTATAACACCTTAGTGAATTCAAAATTAGATTTTACTCATGAGGTAAATTATCAAACGTTCGATAAAATGTTTGATAAAGCTTAGTGAATTGAAGCCAATATCTTTTTCCCATTTGTTTCTAGACAGATACAGTAACATTTTACTTTTCTACATGTGAAAAGAAAGAACTGTGGCTATGTTTCAGGAAAAATGTCCTTATAACCATTGTCTTATTAATCTCAGTGTAGTCTCATGGCTGCATCTCACCCATGACTCAGTTGCATTGTTGGCTTCTATAAGATATTGCAATGTCTATTAGAGTAACAACACAATACTACAATTATGTACGGGTGAGTAATAACCATATGAAGCTAATAATTTCTTTAGTAAGTACTGTAAATGCTTCACACTATTTAAGCTGGGTTTAACAACTTTACCCCCGCCCGTACGAATTTCTCCGTCCCTTTTTCCATCCTTTCACCCGCAGGGACGGAGAAATCCGTACTTTCCGCTCTCCCGCCGCTGCCCGCGCTCCCGCTCGCTCTAGCGCGCACTCCCGCTCGTACAAGCGCAGCCGGCCGCTCGCCCGGAGATCAATGAACGGGAAAATCCATTCCCGTTCGTTGATCTAAGCCCCGCAATGACCCGCTGCTTCTCCGCTAAGCAGCGCGATCATTGTGAAAAAAAAAAAACAGTTCCCAGCCTCCTAGTACTTACGGTTGGAGGTCACATTAACCTTCCTGGCGGTAAGCCCGAGCTGAGCTCGGGCTATGCCGCGCAGGAAGATATCTCAGCCCCTGGTGGGGCGATTTGCCCCATTTAAAGTGCTGTACGCGGCTACGCGCAGCTAGCACTTTGCTAGCCGTGCGTACAGCTTGATCGCCGCCGCTCTGCGGCGATCGCCCGCACGCAGCGGCGGAAGAGGCCCCCCCCCGCCAGAGCCCTGCGCTGCCCGGACCAATGAGTTCCAGGCAGCGCTATGGGCTGGATCGGAGGTGTCTGACGTCAGGACGTCGGCTGACGTCCATGACGTCATTCCGATCGTCGCCATGGCGACAGGAGAAGCAAAACAGGGGAACGCGTTATATACGCGTTCCCGTTTGCTATTGATGCCGGCGACGATCGCACTAGAGGGACACATGCGCCCTCTAGTGGTGTTTCATGTAGCTACCACTCTGGTAGCTTTACATGAAACAAAAAAAAATAAAATAAAAAAAAAAAAAGGATTTCTGCCTATTTGGCAGAAAAATTTAACCGCCAGGAGGGTTAAACAAAAAGTTACTGTTGCCATCTTGTGACCAAATAGTAAAACTACACCCTAAAGCATTTTTTACATACAAATACATTACTTATACACAAAAAATTAACTCATTACCTCCCACACTCCCCATTTTTTTTTTTTTTTTGTAGTTTAAAAAAATTAAAAAAAATGTACAATTAAAAAAAAAATACATAAATAGTTACCTTAGGGACTGAACTTTTTAAATATTTATGTCAGGAGGGTACAACACTGTTACTTTATTAACTATGGGCTTGTAATTAGGGATGGATGCAAAACTGAAAAAAATGCACCTTTATTTCCAGATAAAATATTGGCGCCAAACATTATGATAGGGACATAATTTAAACGGTTTTATACCTGGGACAAATGGGCAAATACATTTCATGAGTTTTAATTACAGTAGCATGCATTATTTAAAAACTATAATGGCCGAAAACTGAAAAATAATAATTTTTTCCCAAATGTTTTCCTATTTTCCCATTAATACACATTTAGAATAAAATAATTCTTGGCATAATGTCCCACCTAAAGTAAGCCTAATTGGTGGCGAAAAAAACCAAGATATAGTTCATTTCATTGTGATAAGAGGAATGCAAACAAAAAAGAAGCAAAAAACAAGGCCACACCACAGAGCTACTAATCTGTTACTACAACTTCTTTTCCATGTTCACAGTGTTTACCATACTGGTGGTTGCTTCCATGACATTAGTTCCTTCCCTGCATATTTTTTTTTCAAAAGAAACTGCTTCCTAAAAGATAAGCCACTGCCTTTATGTTCTGCCCTATTCCGGAGCAAACATGTACACTCTGCTGAGACAAGCGTTTAGATCAGGCTTTCTCAACCAGGGTTACCTAGAACCCCATGGTCCCTTGAGGGGTTCCCTGGCATTTCTCTCCGCGGTGAGACTGGCCTCAGTTGGTGGGGTGAAAAAGTACCTTTCTGGCTCCTCTATAACAAGAAAAGCTAAATAGGGGATCAATATAATAAGGAGCGCAGTAATATTAAACAGTATGTGAGGCAGAGGCAGTATAATAAAGAGCCCTATTAAAGGGGCGCACAATAATTGGGGGAACTATAATAAGAAACATTACCAAAGGTTACTGTAATGGGGAGCTAGGCTTCAGAAGAAAACCAAATTATTTCCTGGATACTATTGCACCATTTCATTGCATCTATTTTTCTTATTGCCATACACTTATCATACACTTACCTGGGGCTTCTATCAGCCCCTGTAGCAGTAATGTCCCACACCGTCCTCCTCCAATCCATCATTCTCCGCCTCCGGCCCTGGTCTAGCGAGGCATGCCATCCAACTGCGGCTGCGCAGCCATGGCCACATGCCTGTTCGCTCCCGCACGCTTCAGTGGAGGCTTACTGCGCAGGCGCAGTACAAGTAAATTTCATACTGCGCCTGTGCAATAAGCTTCCAATGACGCGAGCGGGAGCGCGCATTATTCGTCTTGTTGGACGAATAATTGCCCGGTGTCGGTGGCGGGGAACGGCGGATCGGAGGAGGACAGTGTGGGACATTACTGCTACAGGGGGCTGATAGAAGATCCAGGTAAGTGTCTGTTTTTATTTTCAACTCCCCAGCCTATCCCCCCCCCCCCCCCCCCCCGAAATCCTTTAAAGCTAAATGCCTACCAATCAACTAAATACAGTAGAGTCACAGTTATCTGACACAGACGGGGATCAGCTAATGCTGGCTAAGTGTGCTTTCTGGTTGCTTGAGACTCAATGTTAAAAATAGGTCTAGCTAACACAGTACTATACCTCACGCTATACACATACCACGAACTCTGCATTAAATGTTAAATACAGCAATTGAAAGTATATTAACTGTAGGGGAGCTGTGGAGTCTTTAGACACAGCAGAGCTCACAAACAGGTCAGGAGGTTGGCCTTTACCACAGTGAGTACTGCTGGGGATTTGTGCTGGTTGGTTGAAACTGCTGGTTACATGGATGAATTAATAAGAATCTTTTTACCCAGCAAATAAGCTGTAATTCTGTCCAGCTAAACGCAGTCCATTCAAAGAGCACAGCCAGCAGCCTGATCTGGCTTTTCTTTGTATGTCAACAAAAGCATGAGCATCAGGTCATACTGACTGGACAGAGTCGATCAGCTGCTCACTGTTTCTCCACTTGTAAGGATGAACAAGACAGGAAACACATATGCTGCTCCTCCTGCCCCCTCAAAACGGTCCTTTTTGCACCATGTTTTATTTTGCTAAACATTTTTTTTTTAACTGAAAGAAAATAAAAATGCCATAGCTGTAGAGGGAGCTTTCCAGGAAAGGGCCAGAAGTCCTACCTCTTTCCCGTAAAGCCTACATGTCCATGTCAAGGATAAAGAGCTTATCTTCACCTCCATAAGAGGTGAGGGTATCTACTCCACACATTTGGTGGAAGGTCCTGGAAGGCACTTGCCCATACCCTCACAGGTAAATTGGCAATAGGGTGCAGAAAGTGGAACTTAAAGAAATTATCAGGCAAAAAACAAAAAGTTTCACTTACCTGGGGCTTCTACCAGCCCCATGCAGCCATCCTGAGGTCGGCAAAAACAAAACTAGCTGGCGGCGGGGGACTGGAGCAGCAGTGAGTGACTACGAGGGCACAGGATGGCTGCATTGGGCTGGTAGAAGCCCCAGGTAAGTGAGACTCATTTTTTTTTTTGCCTGATAATTCTTTTAACATATATGAAGATATTCCAAAAATTATACTTATTTGACAATATAATAATAGTAAACTTTTTCAGGACAGCTTGGGTTCAGTACCTGAGCATCATAGATCCTACGCATTGCACTATACAGCTGATTACAGTAACTGGAGATCGCGGCTGCATCTTCCTCAAAGACTCCCAGAAGAGACCGTGTCTAAAGAAAGGAACAAGAAAATAAGTTTGATAAAGAAAGTGGCATTATTTTCTATAAATAGTTATAACTGCAGTCAGCTCAAAAACACCACTTCAGCCTCAATGGCCCTGATGCACTAAACTGTGGTAAGACTTCTGTGAGCACACAGCAGATATTTTACTGTTACCATCGCTGACAGAGTGAAGCAAGTTGCCTATTTAGCATAACACACATTACCTAAGTAACTTGACAGCTGCTAGGGCAAAACAAGTTGTGCTGCGTGTTACGCTAGTTATGCTGGCATTACTTACGCTAGCAACACATCCTGACCCCTGTGGGTGACTGCAATTGATCCCTATTAGCTGGATTAAATAATCAGCTGGTGCTGGTGCTAGTCTACTTAAAGTGACCCAGCAAGAAACCTCATATGGAACAGTTCTCCATTAACAGCAACATTGAAGCGATGTATTTGACCAAATTGTGTAGCATGCAAATAGTATGGTTGTAGTCATTACTACAATCTACCCAAAACCTAAAAAATTCAAGAGGGTGCTATCCACCCAATCACATTAGTGGATTTCTCCATGGGTCACCTCAAGTAGACTAGAACCAATCAGCTGTCAGATAATTTGTTTCCAATGCTGCCCATGGTATTTATGCTTCCTGTGGAGAAAAAACTACCTTTGAATTTTCAGCTGATACCTACTAGCTCTCTCCTGGGTACAGTAGATGTGTAAGAGAAACAGAAATAGACCTTATTTCATATGTGGGAAACCTGTAAAATCAGTAATACTGATTACATACCACTTTTTGAGATAAGAAAGAGGGACATTTGAGCCACGCCCTGTCACATCCCCAGCCACGCCCCTAGCAGACCCCTATTAATGCAGCATAAAGATTTCATTAAATAAAAAAAAAATATAATTCACTCCACACACATCCTTTCAATTCTGGTTCATTTCCTTCACATTACCATTTGAAAATGAGAAATATATCAATTTAAATGATGGGAATAAAGTTTAGAGTCAATGGAACACATTTTACTGTAGAAAAATACAAATATTTACAGAGATCTGTACATCAGTCCTGAAAGAGGGACAAACAAGGAAGAAAGAGGGACAGAGGGATTTGGCTCCCAAGTATTACATTATGGTTAGAGTCTCATTTTGAAAACAGGCCTAGTTGATGGATGGGTAACCAGAACTTAAAGAGAAACTCCGACCAAGAATTGAACTTTATCCCCAATCAGTAGCTGATACCCCCTTTTACATGAGAAATCATTTCCTTTTCACAAACAAACCATCAGGGGGCGCTGTATGGCTGATATTGTGGTGAAACCCCTCCCACAAAGAAATTCTGAGTAGTACTCTTGGCAGTTTCCAGTCTGTGAACCCAGTTGCATTGTGTGAAATAAGAGGGTGGGGGGAGAACAGAGAGCGCTCCAATGGTGCAATAACTTAGATGTGAAATTACACACACTTAAATGTTACACTTACAATTAAAATTGTTACTGTACGTGACGTAGGACAGTAACAACGGCGCACAGCTCTCCCTCCAGACGGACGTCCTCTAGCATTACCATCTGCACCGCCCGCCCTGGCCAGGCTGGATTAGGCTGAGGTTACCCACTGGAGGATTGTTTAGCAAAGCGCAACATCACCATTTTAATTGTAAGTGTAACATTTAAGTGTGTGTAATTTCACATCTAAGTTAATGCACCATTGGAGCGCTCTCTGTTCTCCCCCCACCCTCTTGTTTTACCAGTAACTGGCTCCATCCAGTTTAAAGAGAGCAGCGCCGTGGCATGGTTTAAAGGGCCACTACTGTAATCTGTTGAGCGCAAGTGTGTGTCTTTGCATTGTGTGAAATAGCTGTTTACAGCTGCTTCCAACTGACCAAAACAGCAAGCAGCAGCTACATCACTTGCCAGCAGTAAAAATGTCACCATGTGATAAATGTCAGAATATAAATCAGGGATTTAAAATATTTTACAATGGGCAAACACTGACTAAATCATTTATACATAATCAGTGTTCTCCCCAGGCTCTTTTAGCCGGGTGCTCCACCCGGCTGGATTTGGTGACCACCCGGCTGTCATCGGCTCACCTCCTATGCTGTAAGCAGAGTTGCCCTGCATTTTCATCTCAACCCACCCGGCTACTATTTCATGCCACCCGGCTACTATTTCATGCCACCCGGTTGGAAAAAAATTCTGGGGAGAACGCTGATAATGATTGTAAAAATGAAGCACATTTATTATTACATTATTTTAACTGGAGTTCCTCTTTAACTGCTGCATGCATATGGCCCAAAATGCTGTCATGTGAAACATATCATCCATGCCACTGTATAACTAAACACAAAAGACATCCAAAGAAACACTGTATTACAGAGTGGGAAATAATGGGAAACCATTGTAGCCAAGCATGTTACAATGAGGCCAAACATCTACAAACTAATGCTAAATGAACACAATAAATGCAACAAAATGCACTGAAATGTGTGCAAGTGTTGTATGCACTTTTCCAAGTGTTTTAACAACCATGTGAACTAGGTTTAGGGAGAGGGAGAGAGGGGGGGGGAGAGGGAGAGAGGGGGGGGGGAGAAGAGAGAGAGAGAGAGAGAGAGAGAGAGAGAGAGAGAGAGAGAGAGAGAGAGAGAGAGAGAGAGAGAGAGAGAGAGAGAGAGAGAGAGAGAGAGAGAGAGAGAGAGAGAGAGAGAGAGAGAGGAGGAGAGAGAGAGAGAGAGAGAAGGAGAGAGAGAGAGAGAGAGAGAGAGAGAGAGGAGAGAGAGAGAGGAGAGAGAGAGAGAGACGAGAGAGAGAGAGAGATCAAGGGAACAGGCTTTAGCAGTATATCTAAAGGGAGACATGCTTTCCAACCTGTATCCCTGCAGCGATTGCTGATTTTACATGCGTGTTTACATTACGATGTCCCATCATATCTAGGAACACAAGGGTGTTCATGTGTGCTTAGCACTATCACCTTGCAGCTCTAGACTCCCAATACTACTATCTGCTTGAAGTTTGCATGTTCTTCCTATGTTTGTATGTTCTGGAGGTGTGTTTAGCTTCTAAGGGTACAATGGTTAATTTGCATATATTCAGCAGTGTTGCACTGGGAGACATCTCAAGCTCACTCCAACTGAATTATCGCAAATTCTTTCTGTTTTAAGAAAGCAAACTTTTGTTTTTCTTAACATCTTAGTAAGGGGGCTTTTAGGACCATTGTAGTCCCTTACACACTCCAATGAGTTCTGGGTCACCATGAGCTTGCTGGTTAGTCTGTGCCTCTCGGTGTTACAAGCCCTACTGCATAGAGCCAAATTACTCCATACCATGCACTGATGAGGATCAAACAATCCGAAACAGTCTGTATGCATGTTGGATTATTATGGCTCTGTACAAATTAACAAAATGACACATCATTGCATTCCAGCGGTTCTGGAGGTGTGTTTAGCTTCTAAGGGTACAATGGTTTAATTTGCATATATTCAGCAGTGATGCCCTGGGAGACATCTCAAACTCACTCCAACCTGAATTATCGCAAATTCTTTCTGTTTTAAGAAAGCAAACTTTTGTTTTTCTTCCTATGTTTTAAAGGACACCCGGGGTGAAAATAAACTAAAGAAATAAACAGTTTTATCTATCCCCCTTCTCCTAAAAATGACTTAAGATATTCCAGTTTTATTTTATATTTAAATCTACTTTTTAAGTTTTTACTGTTTTATTGTTTTGCTTAATGACATTCAGTGAAGTATGTCAGAGATAAAATATATGAATATTGACTCTTTTTCCTGCTCTCAGAAGCCATTTTCTCCTAGGAAAATGTTTTATAGCTGTAATTTCTTATCAGTGAGGGTCACACTGTAGTAGTCTGACCCAGTCCTGACTCTGACAGAAATTGCCACTTACATAGCTGATGTTTAACTCTTTCAGGCAGAGAAAGAAAAAAAAATGAAACACAGCATAATTATTTGTGTGCTAGGCACTGTGCAGACACGTCTATCTCATCATGTCACATATCACCTCGGGTATCCTTTACGTGGGTTTCCCAGGAGAACTTTGTCTTTCTCCAACAATGCAGAAACATACTGGTAGGTTATTTGGCCTCCTCTCAAATTGGCTCTAAACTACTACTTTTGAAGAACAGATTGAGTCATGAAGTATTTTGTGTACAGTATATCTCATTATAGTAAACTCGGATATAGTAAACTAAATGTCCAGGTCTCGGCAAGCATCATTAAAAAGTACAGGTCAGATGCGAAAGTTTGCGCAACCTTTTTAATTGTCATGATTTTCCTGTATAAAACGTTGGTTGTTATGTTAAAAAAAAAAAATGTCTTAAATATATCATAAAGAAGACACACACAGTGATCATTTGAGAAGTGAAATTAAGTTTTATTGGATTTACAGAAAGTGCGCAATAATTGTTTAAATAAAATTCAGGCAGGTGCATAAATTTGGGCACTGTTTTCATTTTATTGATTCCAAAACCTTAAGAACTAATTATTGGAACTCAAGTTGGCTTGGTAAGCTCAGTGACCCCTGACCTACATAGACAGGTGAATCCAATTATGAGAAAGAGTATTTAAGGGGGTCATTGTAAGTTTCTCTCCTCTTTTAATTTTCTCTGAAGAGTAGTAACATGGGGGTCTCAAAACAACTCAAATGATCTGAAGACAAAGATTGTTCACCATCATGGTTTAGGGGAAGGATACAGAAAGCTGTCTCAGGGATTTCAGCTGATACATATTGAGGAAATGAAAGACGACATGCTCAGTTCAAGTTAAGGCTCGAAGTGGAAGATCAACAAAAATCTCAGATAAACAGAAGCCACAAATGGTGAGAACAGTCAGAGTCAACCCACAGACCAGCACCAAAGACCTACAACATCATCTTGCTGCAGATGGAGTCACTGTGCATCGTTCAACTAGTCTGCACACTTTAGATGCTGTATGTGAGAGTGATGCAGAGGAAACCTTTTCTCCACCCACAGCACAAACAGAGCCGCTTGAGGTATGCTAAAGCACAAGCCTGCTTCGTTTTAGAATAAAGGTGCTGTGGACTGATGAAACTAAAATTGAGTTATTTGGGCATAACAAGGGGCGTTATGCATGGAGGAAAAAGAACACAGCATTCCAAGAAAAACACCTGCTACATACAATAAAATATTTCCATCATGCTGTGGGGCTGTGTGGCCAGTGCAGGGACTGGAATTCTTGTCTAAGTTGAGGGATGCATGAATTCCACTCAGTATCAGCAGATTCTGGAGACCTATGTCCAGGAATCCGTGACAAAGCTGAAGCTGTGCCAGGGCTGGATCTTTCAACAAGACAATGACCCTAAACACTGTTTAAAATCCACTAAGGCATTCATGCAGAGGAATAAGTACAACGTTCTGGAATGGCCATCTCAGTCCCCAGACCTGAATATAATTTAAAATCTGTGGTGTGAGTTAAAGAGAGCTGTCCATGCTCGGAAGCCATCAAACCTAAATTAACTAGAGATGTTTTGTAAAGAGGAATGGTCCAAAATACCTTCAACCAGAATCCAGACTCTCTTTGGAACCTACAGGAAGCGTTTAGAGACTGTATTTTCTGCAAAAGGAGGATCTACTAAATACTGATTTAATTTCTTTTTTGTGGTGCCCAAATGTATGCACCTGCCTAATTTTGTTTAAACAATTATTGCGCACTTTCTGTAAATCCAATAAACTTCATTTCACTTCTCAATTATCACTGTGTGTCTCCTATATGATATATTTAACTGACATGTTTTATCTTAACAGCCAATGATTTATACAGGAAAATCATGTTGATTGACAAGGTTGCCCAAACTTTCTCATCCCACTGTATATGGGGCTAATGCCTGGTACAGTAAACACAGATAGAACTTCCTTTATAGTGAACCTGTTTTTAGCCTCTGTGGTACTCTGTATCCGGCGATAGTGGAAACTTGGTAGGCGCATGTGTCATATGTCAATCAGAGACCCATGAGCCATGATAGAGCTGTCAGCCACTTGAAGCCTGCTCGCTATTTGCATACTGCTCTGGGCACTGGCTAAACACCACAAGCTACTTCAACTAGTGAGACCTATGCTTCCTGTGTAAGCTGCTGTCTGATTATGAAGGAATCGCCTATCAGTAGCACACTACCAGAACCTGCACTAGCTGGTTAGAACTATGCTTCCTGTGTAAGCTGTTGCATGATTCTTACATACAAATCCCTGCATATTGATCTAGCTTAGATGGTATCGGTGCTCGTTTGCTGAATTGAGGGAACTGTCTATCATCTGTGCATGGTTGCTATGCAGTATCTGCAGCTGCACTGATTGAGCTTATTTGCAGTATGTTATACTGTACAGTTATTTAAAGCGTACCTGAAATGGGAATTGTGGAAAAATGTATTCATACCTGGGGCTTCCTCCAGCCCCTTCCAGGCTAATTGCTTCCTCGCCACCGTCCTCCAACTCCTGGATCTTCTTAAACTGTCCCCAAAAAGTCCTCCAGTCAGGGCCCTCGGCGCATGTGCAGTTTGGCCACACGTGCTGCCCTATCTCACTCCCGTGGCCGGGAGTGTTCTGAGACTGCAGGTGCGGCCGAGCCATGCATGCACAGTGCGCCACGAACCTGAGGACTTTCCGCGCATAATTACAGAAGATCCAGAAGGTGGAGGGAGCGGTAAGCATGGAAGGGGCTGTAGTTAGCACCAAGTATGTATAAAACTTTTCTTCCCGTCGGTCTCAGGTTCTCTTTAACAGAGTAACCAAGCAACTCGGGGTGACCCAAACCACTAGGAATGTATAGGGGTATAAAAGAGACCGAAGAGCCCTCCTACTAAAAGGTTCTACAGTACTATAGTATACTTTATGTGCTTGAGTACAATTTCTGATATAATAATCTTCTGATATAGAAAACTATTGTGCCCTGTCCTATGGAGCTTACTATAAAAGGATTATACTGTATTCTGTAATGTGCAGCAAAAAAAATAAAGGCGCTGTATAAACACATATTAATTTGATAATATACAATTATAATAAATACAATCAGATCACGGTGTATTTAGCATTTAATACCATATACTTTGCATGCAGAAGTCAGGATTCTGCAGCAGAGGAAAGTTAATTAAAGGCAATGATAAATACATAGCACAAGGTACTCCTTATATCAATACTACACAACATTACGTCATCACAATCAATACATCCCAATGCACAGGTACACAGAGCCCCAGTACTGCAGCCAGAGCCACGGGAACGCCTCTGACCTGGGGACTATCCTCCAACGTCTCCTCGATCGGTAGCTTGTCAATACCGAGCATGGTGGGGGCAACCGAGAGAGCTAAGCCCAGAACAGGAGCGACAGTCTCAGCAGCTGATCTGCACCCAGCCAGTAGCACACACAGCGGATGTCCAGCCTCATACGGAAATCGATTGGATGGATAGCGCAGTTGTTCAGAAACCCGGGCAGCCGATTGATTGCGGGATACGTCAATCAGTAGCCGTAACTAAGGGGCGGGAACATAAGGAAGTTGTCACGATGTCAGGAGGATACCAGAGCTGAGAGAGGAAGGCAATGCATTCCCATGAATGACAACAAGTGACAGAGCCGCGGCGAACTCCGCCCACAACAGTCTGATGAATTGGAACTGAAGCACTATTTTCCTTGCGACCAAATGTCTGGCAGGCTGGGCAGTGGGCAGGAGGTGCACACGCATGGGCAGCTTATTTATGCTGTACTGGAATAATGAGCACAGCTTCAGTTCTCACTATTTCGCTTCTGAGCGTTATCCTCGTTCAGTAGCAGCCGTAGACCGCCAGTGGAGGTGGTTATTGCCCCCCCCCAGCACTCTGTACTAAACTTTCTAAAAACAGCTGCAACACGGGAAGGGAACAGGTAAAAATGACAGAGCCTCAGTCTGTCATGATAGGCTCTGTCTTAAAGGATACCAGAGGTAAAAATCAAAAATTGTTCTTTTACTTACCTTGGGCTTCTTCCTGCTGTTGTGGGCTAGTATGTCCCTCATTGTCTATCTCCTGGTTCAGCTGTTCCTCTTGCTTCTGCAGCTGAATCGCGCAGTATTGCGCATTCATTAGCCCGTCGGCACACATCGATGATCACGCTCTGCATGTGCACTATGTCAAGCCTCGCATTATGCGAAATGCTCCTTGTCACAGAAGTGCGATCAAGGATGTGCGCCCAGGGCCGGGCCAAAGTATAGGCTGGAGAGGCTCCAGCCTCAGGGCGCAGTGTAGGAGGGGCGCACAATTCATTCAGCTGTCATTCCTAATTGTGTATGAAACAGGAAGAAATAAGAAAAGGGGATACATGGCAGTGACTGCAAGCCAGATAACTAGATATTAAGGTGTTGGGGAGGTTGTGGGCCCTGTGGCCCTCTTAGTCTAACAGCAATCAGTGAGTGACAGCTGGGGTGGGAGGGGTGGAGGGGCGCACTTTGGTGTCTCAGCCTTGGGTGCTGGAGGACCTTGTCCCGGCTCTGTGTGCACCCCTGGGCCAATGCAATGCACAGTACTGTGCTAGTCTGCTGCAGGAGCAGGACAAACAGCTGAGCAAGGAGGAGAACTGGGAGGATGGCGAGGGACATACAAGTCTGGGGCTGAAGCCTCAGGTAAGTAAAATAACTATTTTTATTTTCACCTGGGGTATCCTGATGATGGGGGTAAATGCTTACCTGATCTGACATCTTCAGGTCACAGGTTGCACTGCAGTCACAACCAGGTTTCTGAATACTGCTGAAGCTCTTCAGAAACATAGAAACCAGTCAAGCAGTGGCTGCAGAGCTGGGGCAGAATTTAAAAGAAAAAACTCAGCATGGCTTAAGGGGGCCAAAGGGATCACCTGCCTGGATGAATGATGTCAGAACAGGTAATGTTACCAATATTTTATTATCGGGTTGTCTCATCCGGAGTTTGGGTGCTCTCCTATGCACAAATAACCCCCCTGCACCACTATACTTGCTAATTGCATGGTGGCGCCATATTTACCAGGTGCGGCATGCACCCAAATGGCAGAGATCCTATTACAGTCATAGAGGGAAGTGAAAATGCAGCATTTCTATACCAAGCTGAGACAGATGCTGTACTCTGCTTTTCAGTGTGGTGGTACAGAAAGAGCCATTAACAGCCAAAGAGGTACCAGCAAAAACACTTCCCTGCAAATTGCTGCTGATGGTGATGTGGCAATCGTCCGATATGAGGAACTTCAGTGTTCTCCCCAGGCTCTTTTAGCCGGGTGCTCCACTCGGCTAGATTTGGTGACCACCCGGCTGTCATCGGCTCACCTCCTCACCACCTCCTATGCTGTAAGCACAGTTGCCCTGCATTTTCAACTCGAAGGGGAATGGGCGCATGTACATGCCTTTTCTTTTGTTGTTGCAGCTGCCCGCAGTGCAGCCAGAAAAATTAGGCAGTCATGTACACGCACCAGAAAAATTATTACAGCGGCCGCTGGTAGCAGCGGCCTAAAAAATTCAGCAATCCGCCTGGAGTCCCGGACCCTGTTGGTGGTGGCGGAGAAGGTAGTCAAGCGGCCTGCAGGCAGACATGCTGTGTGGAGGGACTGGGAGCAACTTAGTCTTCTTGGGGCAGGCCAGGCAGCCAGTCACACGGCGTGCAGGCAGAGATGCTGTGTGTGCGGGGACTGACTTAGTCTTGGGGCGGGCAGCAGCCCTCCGGGATCCATGCCTCGTTCATTTTGATAAAGGTGAGGTACTTAACACTTTTGTGACTTAGGCGACTTCTCTTCTCAGTGACAATGCCTCCAGCTGCGCTGAAGGTCCTTTCTGACAGGACGCTTGCGGCAGGGCAGGAGAGAAGTTGGATCGCAAATTGGGACAGCTCTGGCCACAGATCAAGCCTGCGCACCCAGTAGTTCAAGGGTTCCTCATCGCTGTTCACAGCAGTGTTTACATCCACACTTAAGGCCAGGTAGTCAGCTACCTGCCGTTCCAGGCGTTGGTGGAGGGTGGATCCGGAAGGGCTACGGCGAGGCGTTTGACTAAAGAACGTCCGCATGTCCGACATCACCATGAGATCGCTGGAGCGTCCTGTCTTTGACTGCGTGGACACGGGAGGAGGATTAGTGGCAGTGGTACCTTGCTGGCGTTGTGCTGTCACATCACCCTTAAAGGCATTGTAAAGCATAGTTGACAGCTTGTTCTGCATGTGCTGCATCCTTTCCACCTTCAGGTGAGTTGGTAACAGGTCCGCCACTTTGTGCCTGTACCGAGGGTCTAGTAGTGTGGCCACCCAGTACAGCTCATTCCCCTTGAGGTTTTTTATACTGGGGTCCCTCAACAGGCAGGACAGCATAAAAGACGACATCTGCACAAAGTCGGATCCAGTACCCTCCAACTCCTCTTGCTCTTCCTCAGTGACGTCACGTAAGTCAACCTCCTCCTCCCAGCCACGAACAATACCACGGGAAGGTTGAGCAGCACAAGCCCCCTGCGACGCCTGCTGCGGTTGTTCTCATGCTGCCGTCCCCTCCTCCTCCCCCAAAGAAACACCTTGCTCATCATCCTCTGAGTCTGACTCGTCTTCTGCACACGACTTCTCTTCTTCCTCCTCCTCCCCCCTCTGTGCTGCCGCAGGTGTTGAGGAAACAGCTGGGTCTGATGAAAATTAGTCCCATGCCTGTTCCTGCCGTAACGGTTCCTGGTCACGCTCATTCGCAGCTTCATCCGCCACTCTACGCACAGCACGCTCCAAGAAGTAAGCGTAGGGAATTAAGTCGCTGATGGTGCCCTCACTGCGGCTCACCAGGTTGGTCACCTCCTCAAACGGCCGCATGAGCCTGCATGCATTTTTCATCAGTGTCCAGTTGTCGGGCCAGAACATCCCCATCTTCCCAGACTGTTTCATTCTACTGTAGTTGTAGAGGTACTGGGTGACGGCTTTCTTCTGTTCTAGCAGGCGGGAGAACATGAGCAGGGTCGAATTCCAGCGAGTCGGGCTATCGCAAATCAGGCGTCTCACCGGCATGTTGTTTTTCCGCTGAATTTCCGCAAAGTGTGCCATGGCTGTGTAAGACCGCCTCAAATGCCCACAGAACTTCCTGGCCTGCTTCAGGACATCCGCTAAGCCAGGGTACTTTGCCACAAATCTTTGAACAACTAGATTCATGACATGTGCCATGCAGGGTATGTGTGTCAGCTTCCCCATATGCAAAGCGGCAAGCAGATTGCTGCCGTTGTCGCACACCACGTTGCCTATCTCCAGGTGGTGCGGGGTCAGCCACTCATCCACCTGTTTCTTAAGAGCAGCCAGGAGAGCTGCTCCAGTGTGACTCTCCGCTTTGAGACAAGACATGTCTAAGATGGCGTGACACCATCGTACCTAGCATGTAGCATAGGCCCTGCGGAGCTGGGGCTGTGTAGCTGGAGAGGAGAACTGCCACTCAGCCAAGGAGGAGGAGGACAGCAAAGAGCATGTAGCAGGAGGAGAGGAGGTGGCAGGAGGCCTGCCTGCAAGCCGTGGAGGTGTCACAATTTGGTCCGCTGCGCCCTGCTTGCCATCGTTCATCACCAGGTTGACCCAATGGGCTGTGTACGTAATGTAGCGGCCCTGCCCGTGCTTGGCAGACCAGGCATCCGTGGTCAGGTGGACCCTTGACCCAACGCTCTTCGCAAGAGATGACACCACTTGCCTCTCAACTTCACGGTGCAGTTGGGGTATGGCCTTTCTCGAAAAATAAGTGCGGCCTGGCATCTTCCACTGCGGTGTTCCGATGGCCACAAATTTACGGAAGGCCTCAGAGTCCACCAGCCGGTATGGTAACAGCTGGCGAGCTAACAGTTCCGCCACGCCAGCTGTCAGACGCCGGGCAAGGGGGTGACTGGCCGAAATTGGCTTCTTCCGCTCAAACATTTCCTTCACGGACACCTGACTGCTGCTGTGGGCAGAGGAGCAGGAAGCGCTCAAGGGCAGAGGCGGAGTGGAGGAGGGTGCCTGTGAAGGTGGAAGGGAGAAAGCGGCAGAAGCAGATGATGCACCTGAAGGAGGAAGAGGAGAAGGAGGGTGACTTTTCTTTTGTGTGCTGCTGCTGCTTTTGCTCAGGTGGCCATCCCATTGCGGTTTGTGCCTTTTCTCCAGGTGCCTTCGTAAGGCACTTGTCCCTACGTGAGTGTTGGCCTTTCCACGGCTCAATTTTTGTTGGCAGAGCGAACAGATGGCTTTGGTCCGATCTGAGGCACACACATTAAAAAATTTCCACACCGCTGAGCCACCCTGGGATGTGGGCACTATGGGGACCTCAGCAGCTGATGCTGAAGGGCAAGTTGGCTGGCTGTACATAGGTGGCGATACATGGTGCCGGACACTGCCACCAGCTGTTTCTGACGAAGAGCTGCCCCAGCTTCTTTCAGCAACTTCTCTCCTCCTACTACTCTCTGACTCCCCCTCTGAACTGTCCCCCTCTTCATCTCCTCTATTGGGAACATACAGAGGATCCCTATCATCGTCATCATCGTAATCATCCTGCCCAGCTTCGCTTGCCTCAGAAAAATCCAAACATGCACCATCAGTAGGTCCTTCATCCTCCTTACACGTTACATCCATAGTGTTGCCGCGTAACTCAGACATATGAGCTGGTGAAAATTCATCTGGCTGTAACAATGGCTGTGCATCAGTGATTTCAACACTAAATAATTCTTGCGAAGTGTCAAATGCAGCGGAAGTGGTGCTAGTAGTAGCGCTGGTGGCTGAGCAAGATGAGGTGTTCTGTGTCGCTAAATACTCAACCACGTCCTGACAATCTTGGGAGGTGATGGGACGTGCCTTCTTCCCGAGCACTGTACTGTGGGCCAGGTCCACACGAAATTACATTTACACGACCTCGCGCAGACCTGCCGGGTGGCCTTCCTCTGGCTCTGGCACTACCTCTTCCTCTACCTGTTTTGTCCATATCGGGCATGCACGGAGTGGTATATCACACTGCGTGCACTCACGTAGGTAGGTGGGTTCACTTAACTGCACAGGTATGCACACTTATGCGGTGGGTTCACTGAACAGAACAGGTATACAGTGGCGGGTTCACTGAACAGTACAGGTATACAGTGGCGGGTTCACTGAACACAACAGGTATGCAGTGGCGGGTTCACTGAACAGAACAGGTATACAGTGGCGGGTTCACTGAACAGAACAGGTATGCAGTGGCGGGTTCACAGAACAGGTATGCAGTGGCAGGTTCACTGAACACAACAGGTATGCAGTGGCGGGTTCACTGAACAGAGCAGGTATACAGTGGCGGGTTCACTGAACAGAACAGGTATGCAGTGGCGGGTTCACAGAACAGGTATGCAGTGGCAGGTTCACTGAACACAACAGGTATGCAGTGGCGGGTTCACTGAACAGGTATACAGTGGCGGGTCCACTGAACAGAACAGGTATGCAGTGGCAGGTTCACTGAACACAACAGGTATGCAGTGGCGGGTTCACTGAACAGAACAGGTATACAGTGGCGGGTTCACTGAACAGTACAGGTATACAGTGGCGGGTTCACTGAACACAACAGGTATGCAGTGGCGGGTTCACTGAACAGAACAGGTATACAGTGGCGGGTTCACTGAACACAACAGGTATGCAGTGGCGGGTTCACTGAACAGGTATACAGTGGCGGGTTCACTGAACAGAACAGGTATACAGTGGCGGGTTCACTGAACACAACAGGTATGCAGTGGCGGGTTCACAGAACAGGTATGCAGTGGCAGGTTCACTGAACACAACAGGTATGCAGTGGCGGGTTCACTGAACAGGTATACAGTGGCGGGTCCACTGAACAGAACAGGTATGCAGTTGCAGGTTCACTGAACACAACAGGTATGCAGTGGCGGGTTCACTGAACAGGTATACAGTGGCGGGTCCACTGAACAGAACAGGTATGCAGTGGCGGGTTCACTGAACACAACAGGTATGCAGTGGTGGGTTCACTGAACAGGTATGCAGTGGTGGGTTCACAGAACAGGTATGCAGTGGTGGGTTCACAGAACAGGTATGCAGTGGCAGGTTCACTGAACAGGTATGCAGTGGTGGGTTCACTGAACAGGTATGCAGTGGTGGGTTCACTGAACAGGTATGCAGTGGTGGGTTCACAGTACAGGTATGCAGTGGTGGGTTCACAGAACAGGTATGCAGTGGCGGGTTCACAGAACAGGTATGCAGTGGCAGGTTCACTGAACACAACAGGTATGCAGTGGCGGGTTCACTGAACAGGTATACAGTGGCGGGTCCACTGAACAGAACAGGTATGCAGTGGCGGGTTCACTGAACACAACAGGTATGCAGTGGTGGGTTCACTGAACAGGTATGCAGTGGTGGGTTCACAGAACAAGTATGCAGTGGCGGGTTCACAGAACAGGTATGCAGTGGCAGGTTCACTGAACACAACAGGTATGCAGTGGCGGGTTCACTGAACAGGTATACAGTGGCGGGTCCACTGAACAGAACAGGTGTGCAGTGGCGGGTTCACTGAACACAACAGGTATGCAGTGGTGGGTTCACTGAACAGGTATGCAGTGGTGGGTTCACAGAACAGGTATGCAGTGGTGGGTTCACAGAACAGGTATGCAGTGGCAGCCTGGCAGGTTCACTGAACAGGTATGCAGTGGTGGGTTCACAGAACAGGTATGCAGTGGCAGCCTGGCAGGTTCACTGAACAGGTATGCAGTGGTGGGTTCACAGAACAGGTATGCAGTGGCGGGTTCAATGAACAGGTATGCAGTGGTGGGTTCACAGAACAGGTATGCAGCCAGGAACAAGCTAAGCCTAACTAATCTTTCCCTATGAGAGACAGTCTGCAGCAGCTCGCCCTACTCTCACTCATGCAGGCACACGAGTGACCGTAATGGCCGCCGCTGCCTGCCTTATATAAGGGGAGTGGGGCTCCAGGGGCTAGTGTAGCCTAATTGGCTACACTGGGCCTGCTGACTGTGATGTAGAGGGTCAAAGTTGACCCTCCATGGTGCATTATGGGGCGAACCGAACTTCCGCAAACGTTCGCCTGCGGGACGCGAACGCGAACCACGGAAGTTCGCATGGAACCGTTCGCAGGCGAACCGTTCGGCCCAACTCTAATCAGAGGGTTACATCACAAATATGTAATCCCATTATTATGCATTATTACCCTGGCATGTGCCAGTTACTTCAGGCCTCATGTCTGCCCTGGACACAGACACGGCTACTCTTCACCACCATCAGCACGGCACCCAGTATGTCATTTGGTCCTACTTCGATTAGCTTTAGGCCCAGTTCACATTAGCATTTTTTTGCAGATCGGAACCGGATTGTATACTGTACAAACGGAACGGACGCGAACGAATCCAATGTTAATCTATGGGACCGTACACATCCGTCCGTCCATCCGAAACTATTACCTACGTTCCGGTCCCCAGATCGAAAAAATTCTGCAGGCCCTAATTTTCTGGACCGTTGCTCCCTGCGGACCTGAAACGGAAGGTTTTGCAGGGCAATAGAAACCAATAGAAAACGGAACTTAACAACACACTGGCTATAAAAACGGAACTTTCTAGCCGTTTCATATGTATGCTCTATGGTACAGCGGCCGTCTTGGCTTGTTTGGCACATGGGCCTAGTAGAGTTGCAGGAGTGGGATCCATCCCAGTTCATTGATTTCTGGAAATACACTGGATCCATTGTCCAAACAGCAAGCTCTCTTCTCAACAATGACCACAATGTATTTACAGATCATTCAGAGCTCTGGTGTATATATAGCTATCTTTAATGCTAATTTTAGAACTTCCCATTTAAAACGCAAACTGACACAAAACGTGTATGCAAAATGGATACAAACGGAACTTAAACGGACCGGAAACGGATTTAAACCAGTCCGCAAGGATCCGTTGGAACTGACAGTTTGGGAACAAAACGGTAATGTGAACCGGGCCTTACGCATACCAAAAATTAGTATTATTACCCTGGCCCAGCTATCCTGCACCACCACGGCACCCAGTATTTGGTCCTACTTCAATTGACTTTAACTCCCCCCCCCCCCCCCCAAAAAAAAAATATTACCCTGGTGCATGCCACTTACTGCTGGCATCTGATTGAAATTCAGATATTTAATTACCCATTCCAGGAGACACCAGCCTAAGGCCCAGTGCACACCAAAACCGCTAGCAGATCCGCAATATGCTAACGGTTTTGGGAGCTGATTTCAGAGCGATTCTAGGTATGTTTAGAGAGGTTTTCTAAACATACCTAGCGGTTTTGGGTGCGTTTTTGTGTAGCAGATTACACATATTGTTACAGTAAAAGCCGTTACTGAACAGCTTCTGTAACAAAAACGCCTGGCAAACCGCTCTGAAGTAGCGTTTTTCAGAGCGGTTTGCGTTTTTCCTATACTTTACATTGAGGACGAAACGCTTCAGAAAACCACGTTTGCGGCTGGGCAAAAACCTCAAACCGCCGGTGTGCACCATCCCATTGCAATACATTAGCCAAGCGTTTTTACAGGCGGATGCGGCCGGTTGGATCGCTCCAAAAAACGCTCGGTGTGCACTAAGCCTTAGGCAGAATTGTTAGCGTTGCGGAAAACACTAGTGTTTTTGCTGCTAATGAAAGTCTATGGGCCACATGTAAAAATGCACATATATGTGCGTTTTACATTTGTGCAGTTTTGAAATTGCACAACTTGCTGAAGAATTTTCAAAAGCGCATGTAAAACGCACATAATAAATCTCTATGGAGACACAGAGCAATGCGTTTTTGCATGCATTTTTGATATGTTACTTTATTTTATTCCAAACACATACAAACACACACCAAAAACATATAGCAAAAAAACTAAAATGCACAGTGCAGAAAACACATGGTTTTCTGCACTGCTTAGTGTGCTCCCAGCCTCGATCTCTGGTTATAGTAACTCTCTTCAGTCCTGGGCCAGGTAACATTTGCCAGTCACTGCCCAGAATATGTGTGTGGGTAATTTCCCATTTTATGTCACTAAACATGGTGCATAATTGCTAGGACTGGACTAGTTTCAAGACTTTGGATTTAAAGCGCAACTGAAGTGATATGTGACATGATAGGATAAACATAGTTACAGTGGGTTGCAAAGGTATTCGGCCCCCTTGAAGTTTTCCACATTTTGTCAAATTACTGCCACAAACATGAATCAATTTTATTGGAATTCCATATGAAAGACCAACACAAAGTGGTGTACACGTGAGAAGTGGAACAAAAATCATACATGATTCCAAACATTTTTTACAAATCAATAACTGCAAAGTGGTGTGTGCATAATTATTCGGCCCCCTTTGATCTGAGTGCAGTCAGTTGCCTATAGACATTGCCTGATGAGTGCTAATGACTAAATAGAGTGCACCTGTGTGTAATCTAATGTCAGTACAAATACAGCTGCTCTGTGAGGGCCTGAGAGGTTGTCTAAGAGAATATTGGGAGCAACAACACCATGAAGAAAGAACACACCAGACAAGTCAGGGATAAAGTTATTGAGACATTTAAAGCAGGCTTAGGCTACAAAAAGATTTCCAAAGCCTTGAACATCCCACAGAGCACTGTTCAAGGCTCAAGCGATCATTCAGAAATGGAAGGAGTATGGCACAACTGTAAACCTACCAAGACAAGGCCATCCACCTAAACTCACAGGCCGAACAAGGAGATCGCTGATCAGAAATGCAGTCAAGAGGCCCATGGTGACTCTGGACGAGCTGCAGAGATCTACAGCTCAGGTGGGAGACTCTGTCCATAGGACAACTATTAGTCATGCATTGCACTGTACAAAGTTGGCCTTTATGGAAGAGTGGCAAGACGAAAGGCATTGTTAACAGAAAGCATAAGAAGTCCCGTTTTCAGTTTGCCACAAGCCATGTGGGGGACACAGCAACCATGTGGAAGAAGGTGCTCTGGTCAGATGAGACCAAAATTGAACTTTTTGGCCAAAATGCAAAACGCTATGTGTGGCGGAAAACTAACACTGCACATCACTCTGAACACACCATCCCCACTGTCAAATATGGTGGTAGCAGCATCATGCTCGGGGGGTGCATCTCTTCAGCAGGGACAGGGAAGCTGGTCAGAGTTGATGGGAAGATGGATGGAGCCAAATACAGGGCAAAGTTGGAAGAAAACCTCTTGGAGACTGCAAAAGACTTGAGACTGGGGCGGAGGTTCACCTTCCAGCAGGACAATGACCCTAAACATAAGGCCAGGGCAACAATGGAATGGTTGAAAACCAAACATATCTATGTGTTAGAATGGCCCAGTCAAAGTCCAGATCTAAATCCAATCGAGAATCTGTGGCAAGATCTGAAAACTGCTGTTCACAAACGCTGTCCATCTAATCTGACTGAGCTGGAGCTGTTTTGCAAAGAAGAATGGGCAAGGATTTCAGTCTCTCGATGTGCAAAGCTGGTAGAGACATACCCTAAAAGACTGGCAGCTGTAATTGCAGCAAAAGGTGGTTCTACAAAGTATTGACTCAGGGGGCCGAATAATTACGCACACCCCACTTTGCAGTTATTTATTTGTAAAAAAATGTTTGGAATGATGTATGAGTTTCAATCCACTTCTCACATGTACACCACTTTGTATTGGTCTTTCACATGGAATTCCAATAAAATTGATGCATGTTTGTGGCAGTAATGTGACAAAATGTGGAAAACTTCAAGGGGGCCGAATACTTTTGCAACCCACTGTACATACAGTATAGTACTAGTCTTACTAAGAAATTGCCTATGTTCTATGTCACTCATTTTCCATTTAAAGAGACACTGAAGTCCTTAAAAATCCTTTTTTTATGACAAAATCCTGATTGACATCATAGCCCTACCTACCTATCCAGCCCTGGTGGCTGGAAAGTGTAATGGTTAAGGGCTCTGCCTCTGACACAGGAAGCCTAGGTTCAAATCTCGGCTCTGCCTGTTCAGTAAGCCAGCACCTATTCAGTAAGGAGTTCTATGGGCAAGACTCCCTAACACTGCTACTGCCTACTGAGTGTGCTCTAGTGGCTGCCTCGCATGAGTCCGACAGGAGAAAAGCGCTATACAAAAAAAGGTATTATTATTATTAAACTGCCGCATCCCCGCCGTTGTACACTATCTAAATCCCCCCAAACTTGCCCTCCCTCTCCCCTGCAAAATCCACGACTTTCTTGGTCGTGGATTTTGCTGCTATTGGAGGCAGAGCTATGAGCCGCAGCTCTGCCTCCACACCCGTCTATCAGCGGCAGATCTCCGCCTCTCCCCCACCCCTCTCAGGGAAGGAAGACTGAGAGGCGGCGATCCGGGCTGACAGACGCTGAGAGGCAGAGCTGCTGCTCATAGCTCTGCCTCTCATGGAAGCGCTGCCCGGATTGCCCCCCAGGGAGTTTGGGTGGATTTAGATAGTGTACAGTGGCGAGAATGCGTTGGTTTAGGTAGGGCTAATATGTTAATCAGGATTTTGTTATAAAATGAGGATTTTTTAGAGACTTCAGAGTCTCTTTAACGTTAATAAAACACATACAATTAATTATCTCATGTTTATTTTCACTTCAAGTTTACATTAAAGTTTCGGACCAGACAAATGCTGAAATATGTCTAGCAGACACAAAGTAATAGTAGGATTGGGACATGATCTGGAAAGTAGATTTTTGCTGGCAAGACTTGTCTGTTTTGTAGTCAGTGTGTTCGTCTATCAAAGGCAATGGATAGCGATTTTTTTACTGTGATTTTATTCAGGCCCCGATAATCAATGCACGTCTTTTTTCTTTACCAAAAAAAAACCTGCTCCAGCAGGTGACCGGGAAGGGCGAATGAACCCTTTAGCTAAGTTTTCACGGATATATTCCTGCATGGCCAACTTTTCGGGCCCAGATAAATTGTAGAGATGACCTCTAGGGGGCATACAACCAGACCGGAGATCAATAGGACAATCAAAAGGGCGGTGTGGAGGAAGTTTATCAGCCGACTTAGGACAAAACACGTCTGCAAACTCAGAATACTGATCTGGCAATCCTTCCACGTGAATCTTGGTCTCACCCAAGGTTACCTTCGCTAAACAATGATGAAAACAATGGGAAGACCAGCTCGTTAGCTGACCAGTGGCCCAATTAATCTGAGGGGAGTGAAGTTGTAACCAAGGCATGCCAAGAATGATCGTGGAGGTTGTCATTCGTAACACACAAAAAAACAACTTTTCTCTATGCAACACCCCGATAGTGACTCCCACTTCTGGAGTCTGTGACAGAGGACTGTTACCCTGCAGAGGGGAATCATCTACTGCAGTAACCTGAATCTGTGGTTTTTGGGGGTGACCGCAATACCCAACTTTTTTGCAAATTCATAATCCATAAAATTAGCTGCTGAGCCCGAGTCAATGAAGGCTTCAGTGACTTCAGACCTATGTTCCCACTAAATAGTACAGGGAAGAAGCAACCGTTTATCATCTAGGGGTAAAAATTGCATGCCTAGGGTATTACCCCCAACTACACCTAGGCAGTAGCGTTTCCCGACTTCTTAGGGCAATTTTGCACTCTATGACCCCCCTCTGCACAATAAAGACAGAGCTGCTCTGATATTCTGCGTTTCCGCTTCACTTGAGACAACTTTGACCGACCAATCTGCATTGGCTCCGGTGGAGGTGAAGCGGATGGAGGTGGAGTCACTGGGGGTGCAGCGTGGGACACCATTCTCACATGGTTTTTACCCCGGGTCTGTCTCTGATAGCGCAGCCGGCGATTTATCCTGATGGCCGATGAAATGGCCTCATCGATGGACTTAGGTTCAGGCTGACTTAACATAAGATCGGAGACCTCGTCTGACAACCCCGATAAAAAAAATCTAAAAGGGCAAATGTGTCCCACCTGGCCGATACTGACCATCTCCTAAATTCAGCAGCATAATCTTCAACCGGACTCTTGCCTTGACATAAAAGTTTGAGCTTCCGCTCAGAAGTCGAGGCAATGTCCGGGTCGTCGTAAATTATAGCCATAGCTTTAAAAATTTCCTCTACAGAGGTTAGGGCCTGGTGACTGATGGGAAGGCTATACGCCCAGGTCTGAGAATCGCCAGATAACAAGGTTTTAATAAAGGTAACCCTTTGGGCCATAGTTCCTGAAGAATTAGGTCTTAACTCAAAGTATGATAACACTCTACTTCTAAAATTTCGGAAGTCAGATCTGTGACCAGAACATTTTTCAGGTACAGGCATACGTATGTCTGTGCTAGGAGGAGATCGCTCTTCCTTCACATCCGTCTGGAGGGTTTGTATAGATCCAGACAAAGCGTCAATTAACGTCTGGTGGCTTCCCAGCACTTTATTGATGTTTTCCACCGAAGTGGTAAGTGTGCCCAGACGGCTGGTGAGTGCGTCCATTTGCATTTTGGTCTGCCGTTCTGTAACGATCGGTGTAACGCAGAGAGGGTCTGAGTATTGGTGATCTGCAGTATCACCAAAATACAGATATATACCTGATTATTGATGATCTGCAGTATCACCGATAATCAGATATATTACTAACCTCTGGACACCTGAGTGATATGAGTGTTTGGTGCAACAGTAATACTTTGAGGACAATATCTGGAGGACAGGTACAAAGGCAGTAGGGAATGCTGCACTAGAGAACGAGTACCTTCCAGCAGCCTGAGAATCTCCCGCAGAGCGGAGTCAGGCTGGAAGAAGGAAGGACCAGAGTGTGAGCAACACCAATAGGAGGATGTCACTGACTGATCTGTGAACTATCTCCTTAACTGGGGAGATAGTTCTCAAGGTCGGGCAAGCCAGGTCGGCAACACACGGACATACAAAGTACAAAGACAGGAAGCTGATTCGGTAATCCTAAGGCACGCAGGGTTTGGCAACAGAGTATCAGATATAGCGAAGTACCGAATCAGTGAACAGAAGAGTGGTCAGGAAAGCAGTAAGTCATAACAGATAATAAACAATGCCTAGTCTTGGGTGTGAGCTCCGTGATCATCAACACCCTGGAACTAGTCTGACATATAACAGAATGATAACACAAGTCCCTAATCTTGGGTGTGAGGTCTGTGATCATCAACACCCTGGAACTAGTCTGAAGTATAACAGAATAGTAACAGATTCTGACAAAAAGGTCTGAGTGCTTCCACGTAGTGATCGCAACGGCAGACAACCAGTGAATGACCAGCACCCGGTATATATAGTACAGCGCTCTCCAGCACCTCCCCTCAGTTCTGGACCAATGGGAACTGGTAGATTCGTCAGCTGACCGGCTTGGTCAGCTGACTCCCTTCTGGCTGTCATAAAAGTTCTGCCTCTCAGCGCGCGCGCGTCCTTCTGAACCTGTGTGGACCATCAGTCCCAGCCACACCAGACATGTGTTGTGTACCACCCGCTGCGCTGGACGCGGAACCAGCCGCACCGCTATCAGGGCATGCGGCGGTTTCTCCGCGTTTAGCCATACTGGCAGATGTAGGCCTACGCGTGCAAACCGCCGCGTTGGATGCGGAATCAGCCGCCTTGTTCTGAGCACACGCGGCGGCTTTTCCGCGTTTTCTCACAGCTTCAGCCTCTGTTTCCATTCCGCAGGGTTCCGCTTTCTGGAAAAATCGCTGTAGCACCAAACGTGCGGTTCAGTGGAGCATGCATAACGGATCCATTCACATGGACCAAGGTGCACGAATCCATAGGTTATATCACATAGGATCCACCTTTTGTGATATAGTAAACCTCTGGATATAGTAAACTCAGTGCTTAGGTTCCAGCAAATGTGTCTGTATAAATATACAGTGTGTGACCAATTCTGATAAAGTAAACTTCTGACATAGTAAACTACTGTACTTTTCCCTTGGAGTTTACTATAAAGAGATTCTACTGTATTGTTTTGTAGTGGTCCAAGCCATATCCCATAGAGCTATATCAATACAAAACATTCACTGATGAGGACCAACATGTCTGAAATGGGCTATATGTATGTTGGTTTGGTGTGGTTTTGAAAAATGTATTAGCTACAGGCTCACTATACACCAGCGGTTCTAGATCTGCAGCCTTGCTTTCCAGGGAATAAAGAGATGATTTGCATATCTGGGACTGATGCATCATGGGAAACCCAAGTTTACTTACAGTTAAATTATTGCAAATGCCTTCTGTTTTAAGGAGGCAAAATTACATTTGGAATAGATGTCCCCTTATAGGTAGCCTGGAATAGTTGCCCGCAGTATCGGTAGCCTGAAATAGTTGCCCCAAGTATAGGTAGACTGGAATAGTTGCCCGTAGTATAGGTAGCCTGGAATAGTTGCCCGTAGTATAGGTAGCCTGGAATGGTTGCCCACAGTATACAGCAAATAAGGGGGTTGCTGAGCTTGGTTTCAACTCCAGGTATGTCACCTGGGCTGCCGGTGCACAATCCCTCTGCGGATCACCACTCCGCCACAGCAGATACAAATAGAAATGAAGGAGGCACTCAACTGGCGTATAAACTTGCATTTATCAAATTAGTAGCAAACACTACTAATTTGATAAACGCAAGTTTATACGCCAGTTGAGTGCCTCCTTCATTTCTATTTGCCCACAGTATAGGTAGCCTGGAATAGTTTCCCACAGTATAGGTAGCCTGGTATAGTTGCAGAGTAAAGCGCAGCTGGAAAACGTGCTTGGCTTACTTGTTCCCTGGAGTCCACCATCAGACTTCCTGTTATCGCTCAGCTCTCCCCTACTGTCTGGCACCGCTTGCTGCATAATGCTTAGCGCTAATAGGAAGTCTGAGATCACTGAACTCCAGGGAGCAGGTAAGATACCGGCAAGGGGGTAGCACGGCAGTGCACGGAGGCTGCCAGCCAAAACACTAAGGCTGAAGGGAGTCTGGTTGTTATTCCCCCCCCCCCCCCCTGCACGCTGACACCCAGGGCGGGCCGCTTCTTGCACTACCCCCTGAGAACACCACTGCCAACCAGTAAGGTGAGAGCTGCAGTGCACTCTCTTCACTGATTTAAGTTTTATATAAAAGTATTAAATATTTTACTGCTACTCTGTGTAAGGCATGCACCAATGGGGGAAAATTTTTTTTTCAAAAAGGTGACGTGCCCAGACTCAAATCACCTGTGCACTTCCAGGTGCGTACGTTAAAAAGGGGCGCTGGGAAAAAAGGGCGCCGGGTTTTTAACGATAAGCATGGATAACGTTTAAAAATGTATTGTACTGTATTTCGTTTAAAATTAATGTTTTTTAAAGTTATAAATCATTAAATAATGTGCATTAAATCGGCAATTGTAAAAACGTTAATCTTTCGTTTAAATAGTGAAACGTATAATAACGTTTAAAAAAAAATTACTAAGTAACCCTCCCTGTACCTACCCCTAACCCCTAGACCCCCCTGTTGATGCCTAAACCTAAGACCCCCCCTGTTGGTGCCTAAGTAACCCTCCCTGTACCTACCCCTAACCCCTAGACCCCCCTATTAGTGCCTAAACCTAAGACCCCCCTGTTGGTGCCTAAACCTAAGACCCCCTGTTAGTGCCTAAACCTAAGACCCCCCTGTTGGTGCCTAAACCTAAGACCCCCCTGTTGGTGCCTAAACCTAAGACCCCCTGTTGGTGCCTAAACCTAATACCCCCCTGTTGGTGCCTAAACCTAAGACCCCCCTTTTGGTGCCTAAACCTAAGACCCCCTGTTGGTGCCTAAACCTAAGACCCCCCTGTTGGTGCCTAAACCTAAGACCCCCCTGTTGGTTTTTTCGTTTAAAAATAATGGAAAGAAAAAAAATTAAAAAAAAGTACTGTTTTTCGTTTAAAAATAATGTTTGGAAAAAAAATATTGTACTGTTTTTCGTTTAAAAATAATATTTAAAAATGTATAAATCATTATCTGCAAAAACAAGTCCAGGTATATCACATCTGGAAATCTGGTAGTTAAAGGGGGACTCAGGTGTGCGTTCTATGAACAGATGTTACACCATCTGCCCTTATCCATAAAATGTCCCTATGTCATTGCACACTGGTCACTCCCAATAGAAAATCCAGTTTAAAAAGTCTAATTTGGTAGGAAAATTGAGGACTCAGGTGTGCTCGATATGAACTGATGTTTCGCCACCTGCCCTTATCCAGGAAGTGTCCCTATGTCATCGCACTCCGGTCACACCCAATAGAAAGTCCAGTAAAAAAAAGTCTAATTTGGTAGTAAAATTGGGGACTTAGGTGTGCTCTATATGAACGGATATTACGCCATCTGCCTATATACAGGAAGAATTATAGATGGTTGCAATATTGTATAATTGATGCAATTTTACGACATGGGGGTGGGGCGGGGGGGGGGGGGGGGTTGGATGGGGCAGGGAAACTGAATTATTAAAGAGAGAGACAAAGTGGATATTTAGAATATAGTATCAATTGTTTTTATAAGTAAAAGGTGATGATTCATAAAGATCCTTGTTTTGTGCATGTTTTCTTTCTCCACTGTTTCTTCTTTCCTTGTTTTTTAACTCCTTTTTTATTCTGCAGCATTCATTTTTATTTATATTTTTTCTCTTCTTTTCCCCTGTTTTTTTTGTATTATAGAAAAGGAGGATAATGATAGATAGTTTTACTGTATATATTATGATCCAATATCAGCTGAACATACATGCATAAGTGGCATTGCAAGAAAATCTTAAAATGTGCTTTCTGTAATTTGGACACAAGATGGTGTATGTGAGCACTTTGTATTGCAAGAAAATTTTAAAAAGATGCTTTCTATATTTGAACACAAGATGGCGGGAGTGAGCACTTGATGAAAACTTTTCTATGTGGCTGTTATAAACGAAGTTTTATTTCTGTGAAAGAAACGTTTTTAACCTTTTCACCTCCCCCAGCATGAGTACCTACCTCCCTGTATTTACACAAATATAAACAAATACAAACACTTGGTTCTGTCTCTGTTTTTAGAACACACTAACTCTGTATCTCCATCTTGTGGCCAAAAAGTAAAACCACATCCAATGACCCTATTATACACCTTTCCATAGAAAAATGAAATGCATTTTCATTATTTTTAAAAACCCTTCGAGGTGAAATGGTTAATCATGGATTTTATTATTTTATAAATTCTATTAGCGTAATTTAGACTATTTCTGAACTAGCAATAACAGACAACAGACCTTTCCTATGGTCTTTTATCTTGTAAACAGAGGAGCATGTGATATTGAGGAGGGGCTTTGTGATTCATAAGATCGGCTCTCATGGCCTGCGATCAGAACCTTTTATAACATGGATGGAGGATTGAAAGGGTCAGAAATTGCTGCATGGAGGCAGCAGAGTGTTCAGGTCATGTATTCTAACTGTTGACGGGGGAGAAAGAAGTTTCGAATCAGGTCAGGATGATATTATTTATTGATTAACTTAGAAGAAAAGGAGTAAGCTTTCGGCTATGAAGGCTTCTTCAGAACGCACCGGTAACTCATATGCTTATTTGTATGTACCTTGATTGGATTGAGTGAGGTTTTAATACTTTTTGATAAAAATAATATGTTTAGGCCCGGTTCACATTAGCGTTCCCTGTCCGGATCCGCCTGATCGGATCCGGACCGTATACTGTACAAACGGAACGTACGTTCCGCATAGCAATGCAAAGGCTATTTGGACGTTCACACACATACGTTCCGTACAGTACGGAGCCGGATCGGATCCGGACTCCGGAGGCTTTTCCAACATGCGCTATTTTTTGGGTCCGGCTCATCCGGCCCACGCACCCGGAACGGATCCTGACTGCACCATGCGGATGTGGAAACCTATGGAAAACGGAAAGCACAGAACACACAGGATGCAAACACCTGACGTTCTACCCCACTTCCTATGCGGATTCTAGCGGCCATTTCGGATGGGGACACATGGGCAGCAGTGGAGCAGCAGTGACTTACGTGCTGAAGCGTGCTGGAGCTGTTTGGCAGTATGTCGGAGGTGGAGGTGAGGCCTACAGCGGAGGACCTGATTCTACAGGTGCACCTTCTGCAGACCCCAACAAGTTTAGGTACTTTTGTTGTTTTTTTTCCCCGGATCCGCATGGCAGCCGCGTTCACACCGCAAGAAATACGCATGCAAACGGACCGGATCCGCATCGCATGCGGATAGGTGCCGTACGGCTCCCATGCGTATCAGGTCCGGCTCCGATGCGGATCAGGTCCGTTTGCGTGACAGAACGCAAGTGTGAATGGGGCCTTATATATATGTTTTATAAGAGTAAATATCCTCTACTCACTCCACCTTCCTTTACTGACCATATGCTAGCAGCTGCTCATTAATAATAACACCTTAACTTCAGCCTTTGAGTCTGTGGCTCCCTTCTCCATAGGCTACCATCACTGGGCCCACCGACAACCCTGGTTCAATGCGGAGATCAAACTACTGAAATGACACTCCTGGGTAGCTGAACGGCGCTGGCAAAAAAAAAGACTAACCTGAGCACTTCCAGAGTTACAAGGAGGCTTTACACACACAGTCAGACAAGCCTTCTCAGCAGCCAAACACTTATAATTTTCCTCCTTGATCGCATCATAGTCCCACAACACTAAATTACTCTTTGCTTCCTTCAACTCCCTCCTCCAGCCACCACCTCCCACCTCGTTCCTCTCAGCTGAGGAGTTTGTCTCCTTCTTTAGTAACAAAAATCTCCAATATCTGGAAAAGTTTCACCCAGCACCCTCCTCTCTCCATACAAACCCAAACCTTATATTCTTTTTAACTGTGTTCTCCCTGCTATCTGAATTCACTGTTTCCTCTCTCATCTCTAAATCACGTCCGCATACTTGCCTTCTCTCCCCCATTCTCTCTTACCTTATTACTCACCTATCCTCTATCATTACCCCAGTCTATCCAGATAGATGGGTCAGGAATAGAGAGGAAATAGGGAAGGGAGCTATTGTTCCATAATGGGAGATATGGAAAGTATTGGCCTGGAGTGGTCTTCTTTAGGGATCTGCAAGGTTTGTAAGGCTATTCTGGGGTCCTGGAGCTCCAAAGGCAACTGGTAATACTCAAGTCTATTCCCCAGAAGGTCTTTAGGGAAATAGGGACAGGTGAGTTTCTAAATAGGTAGTTACATTTTGGGGGCAAATTCATTTTAATAATATTTGCTTTCCCCGGAGAGTCAGGGGGAGCCCTTGCCATGCCTTACATTTATCCCAGAGCACATCCATCGTTGGTGTTACGTTCAGTTTGTGAAAGTCTGTCACCATTCGAGGTAAAGCGAATACACTGGAATGGGGCAAGAACTTCCAGGAAGTACTGGGAAAGCTCCCTCCAGGTGACCAGTCTGGAAGCCCAGAACTCCATGGGGTCCTCGGTGCACATGCTGTCAAATGCACTGTAGCCAGCCACTATGCGGATCAGCCGCTGGTGTTGACCGTTGGTTTTGCCAACTCCAATATGGGCAGCTTAGACTGGTACAAGGCCCTTTTTAGACCCAGCAGATTTCCAGGACGGCTTCTGGCCATAGGCTCCTGCTGAGCTGGCTGATCAGGGACATGAAGGGTAGAAGGCTGGGGGAAGGTTTCCTCCAGTCGCTGAACAAGGTCCTCCTGCAACTCCCTTGTTTGTTCCTCTTGCCATTCTGGAGGAAGAAATTATTCCAGCATGCAACATCACAAACCACTTTAGATTGTGACGAACTGTATACCACCTGCCCCTCCCCTTCCTCACATGGGTCCTGTTATCAACATTGGAATGCTGATGCTGCTGCGGCTATCATCATCATCACCACCTCCTACAGGTGACAGGCCAGACAGAGGAGTATGTGCAACGAGCACCTGCAACTCCTGCATCTCCACACCCTGCAGATCCTGCCCATCAGGCTCCAGGGACACCTCTGCAGCCTCTAAAGCTAACAACTTCCTGAGGCTGGGCTGAAAACCAATGGGGTTTCTTCCAGGGTCCAGGGAGCTAAGGACAGTTGGGGTAGATGTTACTTGGTGGGGGGGGGGTCTGCTTCTGGCAGAAGGAGGGCTCATGGTGGAGAACTGCGTGGAACTGCCCTGCTGCTGCTGCATCAGCTCAATGACAGCCTCAACATGGCTCTCCTCAGTGGGGCAACGACCCTGTGGGGGAGGGCGAAAAATGCCTTGCGCCTCTGCACCTCATCTCTCAGCTCCCTCCACTGTAGCTGAACGCCCACTGGCTGGCAGCGGACCTAGCCAGGGAAGTGACAACTCTGCCCTTGCCCCTGCCAGACATTGTTAGTTATACAACAACTTTTATTTGTTTAAAAACGGGCTAGGTCTGTCACTGCGCATGCGCCCGCCACGTGCGCACATGTCCGCCGCGCACGCCCTGGAACGCAGAGACACTTAGGGATTATTATATATATGTGTGTAGCCATTCACTCGGTGCAAACTGAGTTGATGTTAGGTAGAAGCAGTTAGAGGTAAGTGTGGATTAAAAACAACCAACAACCGTACCGATAAACTATTACTTCAGCTAATCAAATTCAAGTACTTAAACCAACACACCTAACACAGAAAAACACTATACGGTGTGTGTGTGCGTGCGTGTGTGTACATATATAAATATATATATATATATATATATATATATATATATATATATATATATATATTTTTTTTTTTTTTTTTTATTTATTTTTTTTTTTTTGTTATACTTTTTTTTATTGATTTCCATCTTATCAATAAAAGTGTCATACAAGCTTTTAACATGGGTAGAAAAGTAATAAAACATGTTTCCAACAAATGTCATGATAACAACATATATAACATTATAGTAGGAGTGACAGTGATGCTTTGTAGTATCAACGAAAAGGGATCAGATCAAGATTAAGATAGTTTGTTTAGATGATCTCAGGAAGGAAACACCCATCAAACAGATAGCAAAAAAGGTCCAGTATGATTGGGAATGTATCTTTGGTGTCGGTGAGTTTTAAATGCTGTTCCCAACCTGGATACTGTTAGCAGGTACTAAATCTGATGTCTATAAAACACTTAACCTGTTGAAAAGGAACCATATTTTATTCTACTTTATCGAAGATTATATCAGTCCCTATAAGAGGGAAGTAAGCTATTACAGCTAAGAGAGAAATTGTAGGAGGAAGCACATGAGGGATGTGAAGGGAAACCAGATGGGGTAGAGAAAACATGGCAGTGCTTCTTGCGGCCAGGGTCATAGAAGAGAGGAAAAGATAGAAAAAAGAAGGAAGAAAAGAAGGGTTATCCAGTGCCTTTGGTTTAGGATTAGGGCCCAATGTTGTTCTATGGTATGATTAGATAAGATAATACCTCTCTGATGTCATGAGATCTCTTTGGATCCAAAAATAGACCTGCTACTGTAACTTTAAGGGGGTTGATAGATTGGGGATGCGTAAGGCCATGAGTCCCAGATTTTATGAAAATTATTTTCTGTATCTCTCAGGGAAGCTGTCAATTGTTCCATTGATCTAGTCCAATTGACTTTAAGGATTACCTCAGAGATGTCCGGTGGGGCTATTTTCTTCCAGGAGGAGGCTATGGCCAACCTAGTTGCTGTTGTTATATGGGTAATTAGGCGATTTGTGTGTTTGTTTGTCTTTGGAATAGGTTTGCCTAGAAGCATATGAAGAGGCTCCAGAGGTATCATGACACCAGTAGTGCTATGAATCAGGTCTTGTATCTTGGTCCAAAGAGGGGTGAGAAGAGGGCAAAACCAGAAAATGTGTTCTAGAGTGCCTTTGTTATTGCATCCTCTCCAACATAAATCAGATGAGCCAGGATAGGCTTTTGATAAAATTTCCGGTGTAAGATACCAACGGAATAAAATTTTGTATATATTTTCCCTAATTTGGATACACATTGAGGAGTGCTTAGCATTATCCCATATATCAGACCAGTCATCTAGAGATATGGGTGTGGAGATTGCAGACGACCATTTTGCCATATAAGAATGGTCTGGAGACCAGGATCCAGATTTAGTCAGTAACAGAATATAGATTTGGGAAATCAGGCCTTTCTGATGTCCTGCACTATCACATAATCGCTCAAAAGGAGAGAAATGTAGCGTAATTTCAGGTGTATGGATAATTGAATTGATAAAGTGGGTAATTTGGTTATGCTCCATTATCCGTTGAGGAGTGAAGGAAATTTTATTTTCAAGTTGAGTTCTAGTATATGGTTTACTTGTGAGGGGATGTATCCAATCCTTAAGGTTGAAGTAACCCCATTTATACCAAGTGCTCATGAAGGACTCAGAAAGGCCTGGTTTAAAGGAAGGGTTGCCCAGTATTGGTAATAATGGTGAAGGAGAGGACCTCAACCCGGCCATAGAAGCGGTAATACGCCAGATATGTAATGTGAATTTAATTGTGGGGAGTATAGGTTGCTGTTGTTGTATTTTAGGTACAGATTTTGCCCAAATTAAGGAGGCTAATGAAACCGGGAGCATACTTGTTGCTTCTATAAGGCCCCATTTTGTATATACTTTTAATTCGGACCATTCAGATAACTGACGTAGATGAGCAGCATAGTAGTAGTAGCGTATATGTGGTAGCCCCAAACCTCCTTGTTCTCTAGGAGAGAGGAGGATGTTTTTGTGGACTCTTGGCCTTCTATGATTCCAGACGAATTTGTGGAAGGCCGTTTGTAGGGCTGTCAATTGGGAGGATGGGATCAATACTGGGAGGGTTTCGAAAAGATATAGAAGACGGGGCAGAATGTTCATTTTTAAGGCGTATATTCGTCCTAGCCAGGAAATCTTGTAGGCAGTCCATTTGTGTAGATCTTGCATGATTCGCTGTATAAGAGATGGGAAGTTACACTTATATATAGTACTATAGGTAGGTGTGAGGTGGATTCCTAGATATTTTAAGGAGTGGGTTTGCCATTTATAGGGAAAGCTACTTTGTAAGGAAGTAAGGAGATCTGGGGGAATTTTTATGGGTAAGGCCTCAGTTTTATCCTGATTCAATTTGAAACCCGATAAGGATTCAAATAGAGATAAGGTGTTATGCAGGGCTGGCAATGAGGTAAGTGGGTTTACAATAGTCAATAGAATGTCGTCTGCGAATAAGGAGATCTTATACTCGTGTCTACCATGGTTAACTCCCTTTATGTTGACATTTTGTCTAATTGCTTCTGCGAGAGGCTCAATGCTAAGGGCAAATAAGAGTGGGGAGAGGGGGCAGCCCTGTCTCGTGCCATTGAAAATTTGAAAGGGGTTAGAGGGGGCAAATGGTAGTTTGATTGAGGCTATTGGGCTCGAATATAGAAACTTAATCAGGTGCATGAAAGGACCTGTAAAGCCTTGGTGCTCCAGTACTTTGAAAAGGAATGACCAATTCAGTCGGTCAAAGGCCTTCTCTGCATCCAAACTTAGGAGCAGAGAGGGCCTGCTGGTTCTATTCATTATGGATATTAAGTTTATGGCTCTACGTGTATTATCGCCCGCTTGGCGGCCTTGGATGAAACCCACCTGATCATTATTTATGAGTCTAATTAATATGGGATTAAGGCGATTGGCTATAGTTTTAGTAATGATTTTTAAATCCGAGTTTAGAAGGGAAATAGGTCTATAGCTTTGAGGGAGTTGGGGGTCTTTTCCATCCTTAGGGATAACTGTGATAAGTGAGTTAAGAATTGTAGAGGGTGGGAGTTCGCCTTTCATAATTTTATTGGCCATATCAGTTAAGTGTGGTATGAGAACTGATTGAAAGTGCTTGTAATATGAGTAGGGAAGGCCATCTGGACCTGGGGATTTAGAAGAGGGCAGTTTTTTAAGGACGTCTAATATCTCGGTTGTAGTAATAGGGGTGTTTAGGGTGGTACAGTCTTGATCTGTTAGTTTGGGGAGGTGGAGCTGCTCCAAGAAACTTGATATTTTTACAGAGAAGTGTGGGTTGGTGGATGGGTCCGGTAAGTTATAGAGTTGTTTGTAGAAAGAGGAAAATATACTTGCAATCTTAGTTGGGTCATAGTGGGTGGTGCCCTGGGAATCTTTCATTGCATAGATTATATGTTGGGAATTTTGCGGGTTAAGCTTTCGGGCTAAAATAGTGTGTGGTTTATTACCTCTCTCAAAAAACAGCTGTCTAGTCCATTTGAGGCTTTTCTCAAGTTGAGAAGATTGAAGAGTGCGAATATCTAGTTTAAGTTGCTGAATAGCAGAGTAGTTCTCTTGCGTAGGTTGTTGTTTGTATGTATTAAGTGCTTTTGCAAGGGAGTTATTTAATTCTTTGAGTTTGTTTGAGGTAAAGTGCTTTTTTCTAGAGCCCTGTGCGATAAAAAAGCCCCTAATGAAAGCTTTATGAGATTCCCAAATTAAGCCTAGGGATGAAACCGAGCCGATATTTGTATCAAAAAATGCTTGTAACTCCTCTAGGCATTCTGAGGTGACCCTTTTGTCTTTTAATAGGGATTCGTTTAACCTCCAATGCATTGGCTTGTGTGGGTTGGACCCCCAATCTATATCTAGTAGCACTGCTTGGTGATCAGACCAGGCGGTAGGAATTATGGAAGCATCAGCTAAAATGGGAAGGAGTTGGGCTTTGGCAAAAAAGTAGTCAATCCGTGAGTGTGAAGCATGGGGGGGAGAGAAGAATGTGAAGTCGGTCGTAGTTGGGTTGACTATTCTCCATAGGTCTAGTAAGCCAAACTTTCTGAGAAGAATACGGAATTTACGGGAGTTTCGGTCATGTGAAGCGAATGAGGATGAGGAGATATTTTTGCTTCTATCTTTGATGGAGGAAAAGGCCAGGTTAAAGTCCCCTCCTAGAATAATTGTACCCTTAGCATTTTTTTGCAGTTTGTTGAGGAAAGAGGACAAAAAGGGAATTTGTTGTGTGTTTGGAACATATACATTTGCTAATGTAATTGGTTTGCCTGCAAGGGAACCCAATAAGATCAAGAAGTGTCCTTTATCATCACGTATTATTTTTTCTACCTGTAGGGGAAGTCCTTTCTTGCAGATTAATGCTACCCCAGCTCTTTTTTTTGGCCCCGAGGCTAGGAACACATCAGTATAGTGTTTATTATGGAGGCGTACGGAGTCCTGGGAAGTCAAGTGCGTCTCCTGGAGGAAGGCCAAGTCTACGTCAAGTCTCCGTAGGTCTCTTAAAAGAGATAATCTTTTTTGAGGAACATTGAGGCCCTTGGTATTTAACGTGTACAACTTAACCATTGTCTAGAAGAAGGAATGAATTAGCATGTAGGCAACCGGTAACCCTTAGGTATAGAACCTTAGTATAGCATGGAAGTGTAAAGAAGAAAGGAAGAGAAATATATACATAAATCACATATAACCTAAAAAACACCTTTTTGGAGAAGCTGAAATTTTGATAGCCACTGTATAGGTTGTGGCAACACATAAGGACAACTAAAATTAGTTGTAGGAGATTAGGGTACCTGAGGGTGACTGGTCCTTTACAGGGCCAGGCAGTCTCGTAGGCACCTTTCCGGAGGTACATGTAGGGGCCCAAGAGAAAAAACCCTCAGAGTCCAGAGCCCGATCCCCTAATGATGAGTGTTTAGGGAGATCATAAAGTGTAGTGGGCTAGATAAGCCAGTTGAGGGTAAGCTTATGATGTCAGTCCAATTTTAACAGTTTTCCCCCTGTGGTTAGATCAGCTCGGCAGAGCTTCCATTTCGTCCTGGTTGTCAGGATAAGTAAGGCTGCGCACGGGGGTTTTGTTCCACTCGGAGATATGACGAAACTTTCGTGGGGGGGATCTGGCCGATGGGGAAAAGGAGTGTTGTATTGGCAATGCTGGAGGTAGTCGGAGACCCATTTGCTTCAAGAACATAGGTGCATCGTCTATGTCAGTAAGCGTGAACTGAGCACCCAACCTGTTAACCATAAGGCGGAATGGGAACCCCCATTTGTAGGGAATTTTTGCTTCATTTAAGAATTGCGTAACAGGTTTGAGGGCCCTTCTTTTATTCAGAGTAATAAGTGACAAGTCATTGTAAATAGACAGTTCATCTCCTTTGAATGACACTTTGGGGGTGTTGCGCAGGGCACGCATTAAGGCTTCTTTTGCTTCATAGTAATGGAGTCGTATTATTACATCTTTGGGCCGGCGTGCTGTCGATTGCCGTTCTCCCAAAGATCGGTGAGCACGGTCCATTCGCCAGAATTCGCTTGGCTGATCAGGTACTATAGAATTATAAAGTTCAGTAAGATGTGGTTTTAGGAGATCAGGTGTGATCGCTGCAGACATGCCTTTAATCCTGATGTTCTGTCTCCTATCTCTATTTTCACTGTCTTCCTGAGCAGATCTAATAGCTTTCAAGTCATTCTGGATGATATGCTGCTCATCTTCCAACTCATGGTGTTTAATAGTCAGAGTGTCCATCTTTGCCTCTAAGCTGCTAGTGCGTTCTCCTAGAGATGTAATGTCCCCCTTAAGGTCTTTTATGGCTGAGAGTATAACTTGCTGCAGTGAGTCATGTAGGGCCTGATAGTGCTTATCTAATGTTACCTCCAGCATTGCTGCAGTCAGCGGTGTCTCCCCTGTGGACTGTGAGGCCATCCCAGTCTGTTGTTGCTGTAAGGTATGGAGGGCGGATGCAGAGCCTGCAGCCTCAGCGTGGTCGGCGCCATCTTGGGAGGGAGGAGGGCGGACGAACCGATCCATGGATCCGGCTTGTGCGGGTGGCTTGGGGGCTGTTTTTGTAGCCATCTGTGCGGGGGGATGTCCGGATGCTGATCTCCGTGTCCGCCAAGCTTTTGGAGCGGAGAGGGAGCAGATAGTGGCGGTTTCAGTGCGGGGTCGGGCCGGAGCTCTGTCTCTAAGCGGCCATCCTGGATCCGCCGCGCATGCGCCTTGTTTTTTTTATTTATTTTTTTAAACACCAAGGCTGTAGACACACTATGAGTGCTTTCTGAGTGTTCAGGTCCCTGTAAAATTGCCGCAATTGTGATTTTTCAGAAAATCACAATCTCTGCAATTTTACAGCTATATTACCACAATGTTGACACACTGAGCAGAAAAAAAAGCAAAAAAAGATTTTTATTTTTTTACAAAAAACACTTAGGGCCCTTTTCCACTAGAGCAATTGCGATTGCTAAATCGCAAAATCACTAGTGATTTTTAAATCGCTAGGGTTGTTACTTTATCATAGAAATCACGAGAAGTATTTTACACTACAGTGATTCGATTTGGAAATCACAAATCGCAAACGCTTTCTGGAGCGATTTTTACAATGATAATGCAATGCAAATGAAAATTACACAAATTGCAATCGCATAACAGCAAATCGCAATCACATAATTAATGAAAAATTGCAATCACTGGTGTTTGTGATTTGTGATTGCGATTGCTAGTGGAAAAGGGCCCTTAAGGGCTCATTCAAACTAAGGGCGCTTTTGCCCTTTTTTCAAGCGCAGGCAATTTTCAAAATCACCCTAAAAACGCTTGTGCAATGATTCCTTTACGAGAGAGTTTACATCTAAGCGGTTTGTTTCCGATCCGCTCAGCAAAGTTGAGGCTGTACCTTTTTTGAGACGATTCCGCCTCAATGGAAGATATAGGAAAAATGCAAAACGCTCACAAAATTGCTTTGTGCAGCGATAGCGTTCGTGTTTTTAAGAAGAAATACATTGAATGTTTTATTTACCGGGTCAAAGAGTTCTCTTCCTGACTTGTGTCAGGGAGTGAATTAAAAAATAGCCCTGAAAAAGCACTTTTAACAAGCGGCGGGCATTACAAAAAAAAATTGCGTCAAAAAAGCCAAACGTGATCGGAACGCAATGTGAACAAGGCCTAACTGTCAGACAAAAAGCGAACTGACGGCAACAAAGTACAAGGCAACAGTTACAAGATACACAAATGAAATGACAAACTGCAAAAGAGCACAAAAAAAGAAATAACTCACAAAACCTGCCTGTCACGTGAACACTGACTATACTAGCTAGACTAAACTAATACTAGCTACAGTAAGTAAACTAGTACTAACTAATTTGCCACTGACCCCTCAAAAACAAATTCCCTGACTACTCTTTAACTGACTTAGAAAAACAATAAATATATATAGATAAACTGTAGCAGTGCTGGGCCGAAATTACGCATGAGCGTAATTACGCATCGTAATTCAATGTAAATTCACGCGTAAGCGCTACGCGTAACTTACGGTCTTACGCGTAATTATTTACGCGTAAGGAGTTAAGTGGTATCGTAATTACACTGTCTACCATAATTGCTAGGTATGCGTAATTTTACGAAGACTTACGCGTAATTTTACGCGTAATTACTAACGTAAAAACTCCCCTTTTCTAAGAGTAGCCAATCAGTCAACATCCTAAGCAACCAATAGTATCTTCTCCCGCCCTTCAGTATATAAGCGTACGTTTTGACGCATACGAATGATGTGTACGCAATAGCTGTCACATTGATGGCTATTGCGTACACATCGTCCGTATGCGTCAAAAATACGCATTAATGGGTATTACGGCACTACGCGTAACATCGTAGTGTAAGCGCCTACATTACGGTATCCTTACGCGTAACTGCGTAAGTTAACGCGTAATTACAGTGATGAACCGTAGATAATTTCCTACGCCGTAACCGTAATTGCGTAATAGCGTAAAATTACGCGTAATGATCCGTAAGCGTAGATTTTTCCATTACGACCAGCACTGAACTGTAGTAGTCAAACAAGTATCTCAGAAATACCTATACCGAGTCACACACACTGACTAGTAGTGATCAGAACAGGTTTATCCCAACAGGCAACCTAGGCAGGTGCTTGGGACCTAGTGGGTGTCAAGGGGCCTACCTGACCTCTGTTCACTTCAGCTTACCAAATGACCACAAGCGGGCCCCAAATCTACTACCTTGCCTAGGGCCCCATTACATCTTAATGCATCTCTGTTAGTGACTACTATTTCTACTACTAGTACTGTCTAAAACAATAGCACAAAAAACAATAGAACACTTTACAGACTATTAACTAAACTAACTCAATCACAAAGTCCCTTCCCTATCCTGGCCTGGACCCTAATACTACTACTATTAAATGTATGAAATCCCTGTCTCTAAACTACCACTGACTACACACTAGAGGTGGCTGGCCATATATCTAGCAATGATGGGCAGATTTGACCAAGAGACAGATCTCTCTCTGATCAGAGAAAGATGTGTCAGCTGCCCATGTACTGCAAGCTGATTCCTGATCAATTTCAGCATGAAATTATGTGGGAATCGGTCTAGTGACGTAACACACCCACCCACATTACACTGGCAACCACGTGGGGTGCATGTATGTGTGGCAGTGCAGAGACGGAGCCAGCAGCAGACACCGACAGGTAAAGTATTCATGCACAGGGCACAGAGGGGCACATTTTACACTAGGGGAGACAGCATCGGGGGTCCGTTGTGTTTGTTGCTCGTACTATTATCGCACGCCATTACAACCGTGCACCCAATCGAGCACATAGGCCCTACATCTTGCAGAATGTCTGATCGATACACGCAATTAATTTTGGCTCAAAATTGGCTGCATAGTGATTGGGCATGCTCTTAACGACACCGATTTTCAGAGACAAATGTATCTCTAATCAAATGTGGCTCATTTGATTTATCTCTAATCAAATGAAGCTGCCCATATACTGCAGGCCTATTCCTGTCCGATTTCAGCATGAAATCTTCGCCCACCCTGCCGCTGCCCCCCAATGTATAAATGTGCCCCTCCAGTGTGTGCATTTATACATTACCTGTCCTGTAGCAGCCTTTGCGCAGTGTCCGTCCCTCTCTCGGGGTTCTAACAGCCACATACACGCTGGTGGCACATAGCGTCTGACATCAGACAAAATGCGCTGCCAGCATGTATGCAATGTATGCGGCTGTTAGAACCCAGAGAGACGGACGGACACCGTGCGGAGGCTGCTACAGGACAGGTAATGTATAAATGTAGAAATTGATCGCTTTGTCTGTTGGGCATACACTTGGCTGCGCAATTTTCATCCAATTCGATTATAATAATTGAATTGGATGGTCGATCGGCCGCTAAGTCTCCTGATGTATGGCCACCTTTAGTCTCAAATTAGCACAAATCAATCGCAAATTGCAAATACACAGCACTGCTCTCTCCAGTATAAAGTCCACAGAATCACTGTGTCTCAGGCCCATAGGATGTTTAGGCTTGCAGAACCAAAATGCAGATTCTGTCCCCTTACATAATACAGGTACATTACAGGCAACACTTCCAAAGAAAGAAGGCCACAATAGGGTAGTACTGTACGATATGCAGTATGTTGGGATGCTGCATGTCATTAACGTCTCATAGGTGTTGCATCGCAGTGCATTGCTCTGTATGTACATACATATATATATAATATATATATATATATATATATATATATATATATATATATATATATATATATATATATATATATATATACTGTATATATATATAGTTGAGTTAACCATCTTTTGTGTACAGAGACTAGCAACCAAGGAGACTGTAAATGGGCCATGCATCAGGCGACTTGGCGACCATTCGATTCAATGATTATAATCGAATTGGATGCAAATCAGTACCACCAAGTGCATGCCTGATCAAAGTTGCAACCAATTTTGGGCCGCAACTGGTCACATGTATTGATTGGAAATGCTGCAAAACCTTTGGCTGACCTGCTCGGTAGGGTGCATGGCGGTAATTGCGTGTGATATCAGGACGAACGCAACAGAACCCCCGGTGGTGCTGTTAAAGTTGCGAGCTATAGAAAACTGACCAGAACTGTATATATGAGGTAACCTGATTTGTTGGTTGTGCGTTCTCAATGCTGACCATTATTGTCAACATTTTTATATAGGCATGATATGATGGGCTTGATTTACAAAACGGCGCTAACTGTTAGCACGCTGTGGAAAGTGCTTCATGCAAAATTTTGCGTGATAACGGTTATCGCACGTGTAAATTCACCTTCATGCGTTAACGTTATCGCGTGAACGCAAACAACGCATGAAAAATTCGCACCAACCCGTTTTTTCGCACGGAAACCTTTTTTTCACGCTACAACGAGCGAAAAGCTGTGCTAACTGCCGTGCTAACAGTTAGCACCGTTTTGTGAATTAAGCCCGATGTGTTTTCTCTTTTATTACAATATATTAAAAGTTATGCTTTATGACTGATACTACTCAAGTAGACAGCTAAATTATTCATGTATGGGCTTCCGGGGGGCACATTTTACACAAGAGGTGATAGCGCAGGGGGTGGAGAGGCGGCATCACTAGGCTGATTCCTGAAAGATTTCATGCTGAATTGGCCTGCGATTTATGGCAGCCAACAGATCTCTTTCTCTCCAATCATATCTGACCAGAGAGAGATCTGTTTTTCGGTCGATTGGCTGCCAAAATCACTAGATGTATGTGCACCTTAAGCCAAATAAGTGACACATTTTGCATATAGGTAATGCATACAGGCCTGCATATCATATTGCCAAAAACTGCTATTCCATATCCTTAAAGCTCTATGCATGCAGATAAATGCAATCTAATCTCTATAACTGATCTCTCAGCAGCACTAATAGACCACCCACAGTTACATTGTTTGTATAAGCATTGTTACACAATCCCTTAAGCTTAAGTACCTGTTAAAAAACAAAGCACTTATTATCAGCCAGTCTGTTTTTCAGTTGTGGGATGCAGACAGACAAGCTCATACAACTGTGTCTTCCATCAAGTTCTCTAGGAACCAATAAAGATACTGACTAATTGGGAAATAGAAAATGGGGTGCATGGCAGTGGCTTAGCAAATGCTGGGAATACACGGTTTGTACCGCTCGATTGAGCCATTTAGATGGCTCGATTGATAATTTCCGACATGTCCGATCACCCGCCCGATCTATTCCATGCTCGATACCGCATGGGGGACAATGGAAAAAGATAAGGAAAACGAGCAGAAGATAAGAGAATCTCCCGCGGGGTCGAGCGGGGAATCGATTGGGCAACAGAATCGAGCTGCGGAAACGCACCATGTATTCCCAGCATAAGGAGCTATGGGCCCCAGTGCAAGTTTTACATTGAGCCCCCCTCAAGCATGCTATACATAACAATTGATAACGTGCACTAAAACCTGCCAAGGACAACGTGGTTGGGTTTGGGTGTCTGTGCACCCTCTAGGAAAAAAAACACAGGAGACAAGGACGGGAGCCCAATAGTGTAATATGTCAAAGGAAGAATTGGATATAGAGAATGGAAACAAGACTACTCACAAAGGTGGGTTGCAGTGGGGCAACCGACCACAGGAAGCAGGTGGAGACAATGAACCCGACTCCACTCGGGGTGACCCCTAGGGATCTGGATGCGGTCGCTCTCCTTGGAAAAAGAAGGGAGACAGATTTCTACCGTGGTTACCCACGTGTATTCTGTCTCAACCCCTCAGACCATAAGGTATGGGGGTATGGAATGCACAATTGGTTGAAAGAGGCGCCCTGGTGGTTTATATAAGCACTTAAAATCAGTATAAAATCGACAAAATATTTTGAGGTGGCTTACCTCAAAGAACCAAAAATCCTTGATGAAAACGAGAGATTTTATTAGTAGCACAGGCAACGCGTTTCACGGGTCTGAGCCCGCTTCCTCAGGCCAAATAACAGTGCCAAACTACAAAGATATGGTCAGCATAGGGAGCCTGCCAAGGACAACCACAGTGTTAGAGTTGCAAAAAGGGGATGGGGGACAGTTTGTTAAAGTGGACCTGAACTCATGCACAGGACACAAGGAAAATACAGATTCATCCTTCCTGTATGTATTTGAATAGAAGGTTTATGCACTGAAATCCTCTGGAGAATCCTGCACTTGGATTTTTGCAGGACTCTGGAAGCACCAGCAGCTTCAAATATGTGTTTGCTGCTTTGTAATGGCATTTTAGCAGCTGTTGTCTTAATCTGTTGTACAGTAGCAATAAAAAGTATGTGAACCCTTTGGAATTATATGGATTTCTGCACAAATTGGTCATAAAATGTGATCTGATCTTCATCTAAGTCACAGCAATAGAAAATCATAGCCTGCTTAAACTAATACCCGGTCCCTTTGCTACTCCCTTGGAATGCCACTTGTTGTGTGAGTCCTTTCACGTAAACCATCAGCAATACCTGGGGAGGGAGCCACCTGGTGGTGAAGGTGCCACAGTGTTGGTCTGGATATCATATTGTTGTTTTGGCATTCAACTTGATACTCAACAGATTCTTATCTGTGTAAAAACTTGCAACCTTTTGCAACTCTAGACATGATCAGCTGAACAGCCATTGGGATCACTGAGGGGCGAGAGGTGGGCTATTTACTCAGCAGAGGATGGGTGTTGCATAGTGGTGCTCAAATACCCCTTTTTAAAATTCGAGTTTGGTCGAATTCGAATAGTAAATTATTCGAGGTCAGTCGAATATTCGAGTCGAATAAATTTTACTATTCGATTCGACCTCGGACTTCGAGCTCACTATTCGAGTCGGTATTCGAGCTCATTATTCGAGCTGACTATTCGAATTGGCCTTAAATAGCTTCCCAACACTTGTTTTGAGGGTGAATGATGCAAGAAACATATTTTTTTCCAAGTAACAACAGCAAGTGATTATGTGGGGATGTTCCTTTAAAAAAAAAAAAGGTGAAAAGAGAAGTTGTGTCCAGAATTTTGTTCAGTACTGTATATACTTCTTCTTCTTCTTCTTCTTCTTTATCTTCTATATCTTCTTCTTCTTCTTCTATATCTTCTTCTTCTTCTTCTTCATCTTCTTCTTCTTCATCTTCTTCTTCTTCATCTTCTTCATCTTCATCTTCTTCATCTTCATCTTCTTCATCTTCTTCTTCATCTTCTTCATCTTCATCTTCTTCATCTTCTTCATCTTCTTCTTCATCTTCTTCATCTTCTTCATCTTCATCTTCTTCATCTTCTTCTTCATCTTCTTCATCTTCATCTTCTTCTTCATCTTCTTCATCTTCATCTTCTTCATCTTCTTCTTCTTCATCTTCTTCTTCTTCTTCTTCTTCATCTTCTTCTTCTTCTTCTTCTTCTTCTTCTTCTTCTTCTTCTTCTTCTTCTTCTTCTTCTTCTTCTTCATCTTCTTCATCTTCATCTTCTTCATCTTCTTCTTCATCTTCTTCATCTTCATCTTCTTCATCTTCATCTTCTTCATCTTCTTCTTCATCTTCTTCATCTTCTTCATCTTCATCTTCTTCATCTTCTTCTTCATCTTCTTCATCTTCATCTTCTTCATCTTCTTCTTCATCTTCTTCATCTTCATCTTCTTCATCTTCTTCTTCTTCTTCTTCATCTTCTTCTTCTTCTTCATCTTCTTCTTCTTCATCTTCTTCTATATCGTCTTCTTCTTCACTTATTTCTCTTTTCATTTTTTTTTTTTTAAAGAAATGCAGCTTTTTTTGAGCGTAACAACAAATAGCTGGTGGCGCACGCATGTTGGAAGCGCCATTGTATGTGCTCCCTGGCAGTGGAAACACACAGACAGCAGGAGGTAAATTCAGCAGCAGGAGGAGGAGGATGAGTGTGTGGCAGCATGCAGTCAATGAGGCAGGCAGCGTGACATAATAGCCCTGGTACCTAGCGGTGATACCAGGGCTGTAAATAAACACAACAGGAGGTCCCAGACAGCGGTCGTGCAGCCCACATTGTGTCCAATACACAACTGGGACAACACAGTTTTCAACCCGGGCACCTCAGAAAAATTAAACCTTTTTTTGTAATGGTTTTGTAGTTTTGGTTTTACAACCAATTACACAGATATATAGCTATTGTTTGACGTAATAGCTGGTGGCAGAGTGGCAGCAGAAGGTAAATCTGTGTACCCTGGCGGTGGGAAACACAGACAGACAGCAGCAGCAGCAGGAGGAGGAATGGAGGAGTAATTATGTGAGCAGCTATTGTTTGACGTAATAGCTGGTGGCAGTGTGGCAGCAGAAGGTAATTCTGTGTACCCTGGCAGTGGGAAACACAGACAGACAGCAGCAGCAGGAGGAATGGAGGAGTAGTGTGAGTGTGGCAGCAGGTAGGCAGCGTGACATAATAGCCCTGGTACCTAGCGGTGATACCAGGGCTGTAAATAAACACAACAGGAGGTCCCAGACAGCGGTCGTGCAGCCCACATTGTGTCCAATACACAACTGGGACAACACAGTTTTCAACCCGGGCACCTCAGAAAAATTAAACCTTTTTTTGTAATGGTTTTGTAGTTTTGGTTTTACAACCAATTACACAGATATATAGCTATTGTTTGACGTAATAGCTGGTGGCAGAGTGGCAGCAGAAGGTAAATCTGTGTACCCTGGCGGTGGGAAACACAGACAGACAGCAGCAGCAGCAGGAGGAGGAATGGAGGAGTAATTATGTGAGCAGCTATTGTTTGACGTAATAGCTGGTGGCAGTGTGGCAGCAGAAGGTAATTCTGTGTACCCTGGCAGTGGGAAACACAGACAGACAGCAGCAGCAGGAGGAATGGAGGAGTAGTGTGAGTGTGGCAGCAGGTAGGCAGCGTGACATAATAGCCCTGGTACCTAGCGGTGATACCAGGGCTGTAAATAAACACAACAGGAGGTCCCAGACAGCGGTCGTGCAGCCCACATTGTGTCCAATACACAACTGGAACAACACAGTTTTCAACCCGGGCACCTCAGAAAAATTAAACCTTTTTTTTTTTAATGGTTTGTTTGGTTTTGGTTTTGCAACCAATATAGCTATTGTTTGACGTAATAGCTGGTGGCAGAGTGGCAGCAGAAGAAGGTAATTCTGTGTACCCTGGCAGTGGGAAACACAGACAGACAGCAGAAGGGCAGTACACAGCAGCCCACTGTAGGTGTAAAATGTGTGGCTGCAGGCGACGTAATAGTCAAAGTGAACCAGGCTGGCTTAGTGAGCAGGAGCCAGGAGGTGGTAAAGGGTGGTAAGGCACATTAACGATGGTTCCGGCAGCCAGTTCATGTCCCCCTCTCGCCGACAACAGGGGCCAGGAACTCGCCTTCCACCCACGCCTGGTTCATCTTCAGAAACGTCAGTCTGTCCACAGCGTTTCTCGGTGACCACGCCACCAGCTGCACTGAAGCAGCGCTCGGACAGCACGCTGGAAGGGGGGCAGGACAGCACTTCCAGGGCGTACTGCGCTAGCTCGCTCCAGATCTCCATGCGCTTGACCCAATACTCCATGGGATCAACAGGGGCATCGCTGTCAAGCCCGCTGTACGACCCCATGTAGTCAGCCACCATGCGGGTCAGGCGCTGGCTGTGACCGGAGGAGGATGCTGCTGCATGCATCTCCTCTCTAGTCACTGCTGCCGGAGCCTCTACAGTCCTGTAGAGCTCGTGGCTGAGAGACAGCAGGTCTGTGGGGCGCTTGCTGCTGCTGGATGCAGGCACCTGCTGCTGCCTCTGTGCTGGCTGCTGGACAGTGGGGGTGGAAGGCTGGGGGAAGGCTTCCTCCAAGCGCTCAACAAGGGCCTGCTGCAAGCTCCTTATTTGTTGCGCTGGGTCTCCTCCTGCAGGCGGCAGGAACTGGCTCAACTTCCCCTTGAGGCGTGGGTCCAACATCATGCTGATCCAGATGTCCTCCCTCTGCTTCATCTGGATCACCCTGGGGTCCCTGCGCAGGCACGTCAGCATGTGCGCTGCCATTGGGAAGAGGCGGGCCACGTCTGCTGGCACATCGACGTCAGTGCTGTCCTCATCCTCCTCCTCTGCCGCCTCATCCTCTCTCCACCCCCACACCAACTCAGCTGCGCTGTGCTGATCCCCCTCATCAGCAGCCAGGTCAGGGACCTCCACCAAGTCCTCCTCCTCCTCCCCCTCAGAGGTGGACTGCGCAGCTGGTTGCCGCTCCTGCTGGTCCAAGGCTGCCGCTCCCTGTTCCAGCAAAGCATCGAGGGCCCTGTTCAGCAGAGAAACCAGGGGCACCCACTCGCAGACCATAGCATGGTCCCTGCTCACCATGTTTGTGGCCTGCAGGAAGGGAGCCAGCACTAAGCACACCTGCTGCATGTGCCTCCAGTCATCATCGGGGACGATGGACGGGATGTTGCTGGTCTTGTCCCTTCTCTGAGCTGCGGAAACAGTGGCCAGGGCAAGGTACTGTTTGACAGCGTGCCTCTGTTCAACCAGACGCTCCAACATCGCCAGGGTGGAGTTCCAGCGAGTCGGAACGTCAAGGATCAGCCGATGGCGTGGCAGATCCAGCTCCTTTTGCACGTCTTCCAGGCTCGCACAGGCTGCAGCCGAGCGCCGGAAGTGACGCACAACATTCCTTGCCGTTTCCAGCAGTTCGCCCATCCCCTGGTAGGTGCGCAGGAACTTCTGCACCACCAGGTTCAGCACGTGGGCAAGACAGGGGATGTGGGTCAGGTTTCCCCTGTCTATTGCGGCAACCAGATTGGCCCCATTGTCGGCCACCACCTCTCCGACTCTGAGGCCTCTGGGGGTCAGCCAAATCCTCTCCTGCTCCTGGAGTTTGGCCAACACATGGGTTGCCGTCAGCTTGGTCTTCCCAAGGCTGACCAAGTGCAGCAGCGCTTGGCAGTGGCGGGCCTTCACGCTGCTGCTGAGGCGGGGGGTTTGGCCAGGTGTGCCGGAGGATGGCAGAGGATCGGAGGAACCTGCTGCAGTTCCCCTGACCCTGCGGGGTGGCACCACCCACTGTGTTGCTGCTGCTGCTGTGCCCGCTGCTGCTCTCCCATCCTCACCCCCTTCCACCAAGCTGACCCAGTGGACAGTGAAGGACAGGTAGCGGCCTGTACCGAAGCGGCTGCTCCAGGAGTCCATGGTGACGTGGACCCTTTCACCAACCGCGTGCTCCAGCCCTCGCTCCACATTGGCCATCACAAAGCGGTGCAGTGCAGGAATGGCCTTGCGGGCAAAGAAGTGTCTGCTGGGGAGCTGCCAGTCTGGGGCTGCGCAAGCAAGCAGCGCACGAATGTCGCTCCCCTCCTGCACGAGCGTGTACGGCAGGAGTTGGGAGCACATGGCCTGTGCCAGCAAGCCGTTCAGCTGCCGCACGCGACGGCTGCTGGGAGGCAGAGCCCTAACCACCCCCTGGAAGGACTCGCTCAAAAGGCTCTGGCGTGGCCTTTTGCTGACACGGGAATCAGCAGACACAGCAGAGGAGGCCACTGAGGACTGGCTGCCAGAACAGGCCTCAGTGTCGGCGGCAGGAGTTGCAGAGGGGGGAGGAGCAGTGCGTTTCCGCACTCCTGCTGGTGCTGCTGGAGGAGCAGGAGGGCGGGTGGCTGCTGTTGCTGCTGCTGCTGCTGAAGGCTGTGCAGTGATGGGTGTGGTGCCACTGCCAGCAGCAGATGCCTTCAGCCTCTGGAACTCCTCATGCTGGTGGAAATGTTTAGCCGCAAGGTGGTTGATGAGCGAGCTGGTGCTGAACTTTAAGGGGTCTGCACCTCTGCTCAACTTCCGCTGACAGTGGTTGCAAGTGGCGTACTTGCTGTACACAGTGGGCATGGTGAAAAACCGCCAGATTGGTGACAGAAACTTCCCCCTACGGCATGGAAGCGCTGCTGCCTGTCTCCCTGTGGTGGTTGGGGGGGGGCTTGGGTGCGGCTGGTGGTGGTACTGGCTGATGCTGCTGCTGCTGCTGCTGAGCCTGAGACACCAGCAGGCTGTGGGACGCTGCCAATGCTTGCAATGATGCGCCTCCTTGCAAGGCCCACAAGCGCATCCTCCTCCTCCTCCTCAGAGCTGCTGAGGACGACATCCCCTGGAGGTGGTGGCACCCAGTCTCTGTCTGTCACCGGGTCATCATCATCATGCCCCTCCTGAAACATGTCCTGCTGGGATGATGACCCCCCAAACTCCTCTCCTGATGCATGGATGGGACGCTTGACTGTCGCCACAGTCTTGCTGTCCAATCCCTCCTCCCCCAAAGTGCCCATCAGCATCTCCTCCTCAAAATCGCCAACAACAGCAGACAATACCCTGATGGTGCCTGGGGTAAAAAGACTGCTGAGTGACAGGTCGGCGACTGATGGTGAACTGGCCTCCTCCCCAGGCCCTGCTGGGCGGCTGCTGCGAACAGGGGTGGTGGTGGTGGTGGTGGTGGTGGTGAGGGTGGAGGCCTCGGATGCAGAGCTGATGGCGGGCTGCTCATCCTCCGTCATGAGTTGCACCACAGTGTCTGCATCCTTTTCCTCAATGGGACGTTTCCGACCCGGCTGGAGGAAAATGGGAGCAGGTGCTACACGCTGCTGCTGCTGTGTCTCTGCAGCGTGAGTTGCAGATGCTCCTGCTGGGCGGCGCCCAAGGCGTCCACGGCCAGTGGCTATGGGAGGAATGTTAGCCACTGACGCTGCTGCTGCTGCTGCGGAACTGTGCATGGTGGCGCGCCCGCGGCCGCGGCTTGCCACAATGCTGCTCCCTCTCCTCCTGATTCCCTTGCTGCCCTTCCCCTTGCCCAAACCGCGCTGGCTGCCACTTCCAGACATCTTCAATGTTCTGGGCGTATAGACAAAAGTTTTTTAAAAGGGCGGGTGAAAAGTGGGGTACTTTAATGGAGTGGGTTGGTTGGTGAGGTGACTGAGTGAGTGTCCCCTAGTACAGTAAGTAAGTAGTAACAGTCAGGAAGTACAACTAGCAGTTACAATAATCAGTAGTAATCACAAGTAAATTTAGTGTGTGTACACTCAGACAGTGAGTGCACGCACGCAGGAGCTAGTAGCCTATGAACACAGTGACTGAGTGTCCTAGACTCCTAGTACAGTAAGAGTAAGTAGTAACACCAGTAAGTAGAACTAACTAATTACAATAATCAATCAGCGATCAGAAGGAAATGGAGTGTGGGTGTGTGTACACTCAGACAGTGAGTGCACGCAGGCAGGAGCTAGTAGCCTATGAACACAGTGACTGAGTGTCCTAGACTCCTAGTACAGTAAGAGTAAGTAGTAACACCAGTAAGTAGAACTAACTAATTACAATAATCAATCAGCGATCAGAAGGAAATGGAGTGTGGGTGTGTGTACACTCAGACAGTGAGTGCACGCAGGCAGGAGCTAGTAGCCTATGAACACAGTGACTGAGTGTCCTAGACTCCTAGTACAGTAAGAGTAAGTAGTAACACCAGTAAGTAGAACTAACTAATTACAATAATCAATCAGCGATCAGAAGGAAATGGAGTGTGGGTGTGTGTACACTCAGACAGTGAGTGCACGCACGCAGGAGCTAGTAGCCTATGAACACAGTGACTGAGTGTCCTAGACTCCTAGTACAGTAAGAGTAAGTAGTAACACCAGTAAGTAGAACTAACTAATTACAATAATCAATCAGCGATCAGAAGGAAATGGAGTGTGGGTGTGTGTACACTCAGACAGTGAGTGCACGCACGCAGGAGCTAGTAGCCTATGAACACAGTGACTGAGTGTCCTAGACTCCTAGTACAGTAAGAGTAAGTAATAACAGTAAGTAGAACTAACTAATTACAATAATCAATCAGCGATCAGAAGGAAATGGAGTGTGGGTGTGTGTACACTCAGACAGTGAGTGCACGCAGGCAGGAGCTAGTAGCCTATGAACACAGTGACTGAGTGTCCTAGACTCCTAGTACAGTAAGAGTAAGTAGTAACACCAGTAAGTAGAACTAACTAATTACAATAATCAATCAGCGATCAGAAGGAAATGGAGTGTGGGTGTGTGTACACTCAGACAGTGAGTGCACGCAGGCAGGAGCTAGTAGCCTATGAACACAGTGACTGAGTGTCCTATACTCCTAGTACAGTAAGAGTAAGTAGTAACACCAGTAAGTAGAACTAACTAATTACAATAATCAATCAGCGATCAGAAGGAAATGGAGTGTGGGTGTGTGTACACTCAGACAGTGAGTGCACGCAGGCAGGAGCTAGTAGCCTATGAACACAGTGACTGAGTGTCCTAGACTCCTAGTACAGTAAGAGTAAGTAGTAACACCAGTAAGTAGAACTAACTAATTACAATAATCAATCAGCGATCAGAAGGAAATGGAGTGTGGGTGTGTGTACACTCAGACAGTGAGTGCACGCAGGCAGGAGCTAGTAGCCTATGAACACAGTGACTGAGTGTCCTAGACTCCTAGTACAGTAAGAGTAAGTAGTAACAGTAAGTAGAACTAACTAATTACAATAATCAATCAGCGATCAGAAGGAAATAGAGTGTGTGTTGTGTGTGTACACTCAGACAGTGAGTGCGCACACGCAGGAGCTAGTAGCCTATATGAACAGTGACAGTGAGTGTCCCTACGGGTACAGTAAGAGTAAGTAGTAAGTAAGTACAACTAACAATAATCAATCAGTAATCAGAAGGAAATAGAGTGTGTGTACACACAGACAGTGAGTGAGTGCACACACGCAGGAGCTAGCTAGTAGCCTATAAACAGTGACAGTCAGTGAGTGTCCTACTCCTAGTACAGTATAACTACAATACTATTAGTAAAGGACAGCAGAAATACTGGTATAGATGAGAGAAATAAACAGAGGACAGCTGCCCACAGAGGCAAGGCCCCCCTGAGGCCTAAACCTGTAAGCTTGCAGCAGCTGCCTGCAGTTCTCTAATGTAACACACAAGCTACTAACTAAAATACAATGTCTATCTAACTAACAACAATATAGGTGTATATGGCAGGTGTAGGTGAGCAAAAACGCTAGGTAAATGACCACAATAGAGCACTTGCTAAGCCAAAGCACAAAGGAGCAACTCTCTCTCTGTACAAGTCTCAGGCAAGCATGGAAAAACCGAACATGGCGGCCGCTATTTATAGGGTAGGGGCTGGCCAGGGTCCCCCTCTGTGATTGGCTGCCGTCAGAGGGCCTGGGAGCCCTCTGATTGGCTCTAAGGACATCAATCTGGGCTATGACGCTATTCGAGCTCGGCACCGAGCTCGAATAGCGCCGGTTTGCTCGAATAGCTCGAATAGTGAATGGGCTATTCGAGTGTACTCGGATAGCCCATTCGAATAGCTACAGCTATTCGGAGCTCGAATACCGAGCTCGAATAGCTGAAAAAGAGCTCGAATATTCGAGCTACTCGAATATTCGAGCTCTGCTGAGCACCACTGGTGTTGCAACAGGACAACAACCCAAAGCATAGAAGTAAATCAACAACAGCATGGCTTAAACAGAAGAAAATACGCCTTCTGGAGTGGCCCAGTCAGAGTCCTGACCTCAACCTGAGATGCTGTGGCATGACCTTAACTGACGCAGTATAAATCTACGTCGAGCGGGTGGCGCTGCGGTTCTGACCGGACGTAAACTCTACGTCTCATTCACCGTGCACCCCCGCCCGTTCCCGCCGCTCTTGCCGCTCTGTCCCCGCCGCAATCTGCTGCACTGCCGCCTCTATGACGGCAGAGCACTGTGAGCCAGGCAGGAGCCGTTTTCATTGAATCCTGGCCCTGTCATTCCTGTAAGCCAGGTATTCGTCGGTATGCGCGTTTTAGCGTAACAGCAGCCTCTGGTCCTTAAGGGGGCAGAGGCTGCTGGTACTGAAGTGGTTAAGAAAGCGATTTACACCAAACATCCCAAGAATATTGCTGAACTGAAACAGTTCTGTAAAGAGGAATAGTCAAAAATTACTCCTGACCGTTGTGCACATCTGATCTGCAACTACAGGAAACGTTTGGTTGATGTTATTGTTGCCAAAGGAGGTTCAACCAGTTATTAAATCCAAGGGTTCGCATACCTTTTCCACCTGCACTGTGAATGTTTACATGGTGTGTTCAATATAAACATGGAAACATTTAATTGTTTGTGTGGTATTAAGGTCCGTACACACGCCGGACTTTAGGCAACGACGGGTCCGTCGTTGCCTCCCGCTGGGTGGGCGTGCCAGCGACAGTCCGGCGTGTGTACGCTCTGTCGTCAGACTGATACGGCTGTTTCTGAGCGATCCGCCGGGCGGATCGCTCAGAAACAGCCGTATCAGTCTGACGACAGAGCGTACACACGCCGGACTGTCGCTGGCACGCCCACCCAGCGGGAGGCAACGACGGACCCGTCGTTGCCTAAAGTCCGGCGTGTGTACGCTGCTTTAGTGTAAGCAGACTGTGATTGTCTATTCATGAAATATAAAAGCGATCATGCCTTGTCCAAGGCATTCAACTATTTCTCACTTTTCGGCAGCAGAGAGATAATTTTTCTTTCTCATATTGCTTGATAATTCAATTCTTACATGAATTGGTCTTCATTGAGGTAAGCCACCTCACATTTTTTATTTTTATTTGTTTTTAATGCATTTTATCTTCATTGGGTGCCTCCTCACCTTTATCTCGTTTACATGGTGTGTTCAATAAAAACATCAAAACATTTAATTATTTGTTTGGTATTAGTGTAAGCAGACTGTGATTGTCTATTGTTGTGACTTAAATAAAGATCAGTTCACATTTTATGACTAATTTGTGCAGAATTCCATATAATTCCAAAGGGTTCACACAATTTTTATTGCTACTGTATTTGTTTGGCAGAACCCTTCCTCATTTTGTTTTTATCTGCACAAAACTGTGAGCACTCTGAGTCAGCCACAAATCTTTTAACAATACAATGATCAAGTTTTCATGAAATATAAAGGCGATCATGCCTTGTCCAAGGCATTCAACTATTTCTCACTGCTTTGGGCAGCAGAGAGATCATTTTTCTTTCTCATATTGCTTGAAAATGGCAAACTAGTTATCAGAGGTGTTCGAGATTGATTTCAGTGATCAAAAGAGCTTTGAGACACAATACCATCCATGAGTGTAATTGAAAGCCAAAAAATCGAATGCTTGTGACACTTAAATCAAATTTGCATAATAATTAGGATATATATATATATATATGTATATGTATGCATGGCCGGCCTTTGACCTGAGTGACCGGAGAGGTCGCTCAGGGCGCAGGCTTCCAGGGGGGGCGCACGTGCATTCATGTACGCTGGACTGGCCCTGGCCGCATTTCTACCTAGCTGTGGGCTCTGAGTCCGTCTGTGGCTGCTGCGAGTAACTCCGTCTCCGCCCCCTCTGTGCCGCTAAGGGTGATGGGGGCGAAGACTCCAGGAACCTGCTGCTGCCTCTTGTGGAGTGTGTGTGAGCCGTGTGTGCTAGTAGTGTCGCCCCTCGTTCACAGTCAATGTCTGATTGGATGGCTCAGCCTGCTTCAGTGGGGGATGCAGACTGCTCCGGAGCTGCGCTGCCTCAAATCAGATACTTGTCACTCCTGAGTTCTGGCCATCTTCTGTCCCCAGCTACACAGTGGACAAGTCAAGCAGAAAAGTAAGGTACCCCAACTGCCTCCCGGTTGGGGAGGGGGGAGGGGCAGTCAGAGCTGCCTATATATACACTAAAGGGGATCTGTCTATATGTACACTATTTATCTGTCTAGCCTATATACACTAAAAGGGGATCTGCCTAAATACACTAAAGAAGGGATCTGCCCATATATATACTAAAGGGGGGATCTGCCTATATACATTAACCACTTGCCGACCGCCCACAGCCGATGGGCGTCGGCAAAGTGGACGCCGAAAGGACCGCAATACGCCCAAGGGCGTTGCGTCCTTTCGGCATGCCGGGGGAGCGATCGCGTCATTGATGACGCGCGCTTCCCCCGGCAACTGGCTCCGCCCATCCGCGACGACAACCAGCCGGCCGTTCGGAAGCGCCGGCGGGTTGTTAACCACACGATCACCGCTACAAAGTGTATAATACACTTTGTAATGTATACAAAGTGTATTATACAGGCTGCCTCCTGCCCTGGTGGTCCCAGTGTCTGAGGGACCACCAGGGCAGGCTGCAGCCACCCTAGTCTGCACCAAAACACACTAATCTCCCCCCCCCTGCCCCCTGATCGCCCACAGCACCCCTCAGACCCCCCCCCCCCTGCCCACCTTCCAGACCACTGTTTACACCCAATCACTCCCCTAATCACCCATCAATCACTCCCTGTAACTATCTGTTAACGCTATTTTTTTTATTAGGTCTCTAACTGCACCCTGGGGACTCCTGATCACCCCCCCCCACCACTCAGACCCCCCCCCCCCCTGTGTACTGTATGCAACTATCCCCCCTGATCACCTGTCAATCACCCATCAATCACCCCCTGTCACTGCCACCCATCAATCAGCCCCTAACCTGCCCCTTGCGGGCAATCTGATCACCCACCCACACCATCAGATCACCCGCAGATCCGACATCAGATCACCTCCCAAGTGCATTGTTTACATCTGTTCTCTACCCTAAACACCCACTAATTACCCATCAATCACCCATCAATCACCCCCTATCACCACCTGTCACTGTTACCCATCAGATTAGACCCTAATCTGCCCCTTGCGGGCACCCAATCAACCGCCCACACGCTCAGATTGCCCTCAGACCCCCCCCCTTATCAATTCGCCAGTGCATTATTTACATCTGTTCTTCCCTGTAATAACCCACTGATCACCTGTCAATCACCTGTCAATCACCCATCAATCACCCCCTGTCACTGCCACCCATCAATCAGCCCCTAACCTGCCCCTTGCGGGCAATCTGATCACCCACCCACACCATCAGATCGCCCGCAAACCCGCTGTCAGATCACCTCCCAAGTGCATTGTTTACATCTGTTCTCTCCTCTAAACACCCACTAATTACCCATCAATCACCCCCTATCACCACCTGTCACTGTTACCCATCAGATCAGACACTAATCTGCCCCTTGCGGGCACCCAATCACCCGCCCACATGCTCAGATTGCCCTCAGACCCCCCCTTATCAATTCGCCAGTGCATTATTTACATCTGTTCTTCCCTGTAATAACCCACTGATCACCTGTCAATCACCTATCAATCACCCATCAATCACCCCCTGTCACTGCCACCCATCAATCACCCCCTGTCACTGCCACCCATCAATCAGCCCCTAACCTGCCCCTTGCGGGCAATCTGATCACCCACCCACACCATCAGATCGCCTGCAGACCCGCTGTCAGATCACCTCCCAAGTGCGATGTTTACATCTGTTCTCTCCTCTAAACACCCACTAATTACCCATCAATCACCCCCTGTCACCACCTGTCACTGTTACCCATCAGATTAGACCCTAATCTGCCCCTTGCGGGCACCCAATCACCCGCCCACACCCTCAGATTGCCCTCAGGCCCCACCTTATCAATTCGCCAGTGCATTATTTACATCTGTTCTTCCCTGTAATAACCCACTGATCACCTGTCAATCACCTATCAATCACCCATCAATCACCCCCTCTCACTGCCACCCATCAATCACCCCCTGTCACTGCCACCCATCAATCAGCCCCTAACCTGCCCCTTGCGGGCAATCTGATCACCCACCCACACCATCAGATCGCCTGCAGACCTGCCGTCAGATCACCTCCCAAGTGCATTGTTTACATCTGTTCTCTCCTCTAAACACCCACTAATTGCCCATCAATCACCCTCTGTAACCACCTGGCACTTGTGATGATCGCTGCTGCAGCAGCTGTTGCTGGAAGTAGTAGTGCTGCAGCTCAGGCAGTTCTGATCTATTTCCATGCAAACTGCATAGCTTTGTCTGTCTTTCCCTGCTGTCAGCTTGTGACTGATTATCATTCACCTGTGTGGGAATCTGCATGTCTGCTCCCATTGGATGACCTCAGTATAAAGATCTGCTTCCTGCAGGGTTTCCTTGGGTTTTCATAGCTTCAGTTTAAGCCCGTCTTGCTGTCGCTTCAGCCCCCGATCGTGTTTCTTGTTCTAAAGATACTTTGCTGGTTTTGCATCATATATTGGTTCATTGCCAATATATATGCATACCAGCACGTTTATTATTTTCCTTGTATTCGTGTTACGTTGATACATCAGTGTCGCTGATATATACGTACACGAACTGTTTATTTCCTGTGTTCAGTTAGTCAGTTTTCCAGCACGTTTTGGTAGTTTGCGCGTACCGTGAGCACCCGTGCTGAGCTAGTTATCCTGTTCCTGGTCCTGTTTGTGGATTGCGTTCATCTCTGCGAAGAGATAACGAATCCTTCTGAATCCTGTTCTGTTACTGTTTGTGGATTGCGTTCATCTCTGCGAAGAGATAGCGAATCCTTCTGAGTCCTGTTCCCTGTATTACTCCAGTCCTAGTCAGCGTTCCTGCTTATGTCATATATCGGTTCATTGCCGATATATACATATGTTAGTCAGACGTTACAAATAGTTTCATTGATAGCTGTAATTGTAATACGCTAGGAAAACATACTTATTGTATATTTATCTGTGTTACGTTCATCTATCTCGATCCTGCTATTTCCTGACTATCCTGTCCTGTCTTTGTGAGGCACGCCATCGCCGCAACGCATTGGCTGCCTCATTCCAGTCTGTCTGGTTCATTCATTCTGTCTACCTGTCCTGATCTCCTCAGTTCTGGTTTATGCGCTCAGCGCTACTTTGCGCTGAGACGTTATAACGAAAGCATTGTTTGTGGCTGTCAGATCTGCACCGGCTCTGTGCGCCACAATCTCCTATTGGAGTCAGTCCTCCCCTCCACTATACTAGGGATAGCCTGTTTCTTTGTACTAGTGTGTGTACCTCCTCCACGTCAGCTCATGCGTTGCATGCTGACTGTGGAGAATACACCACCAAGCCTTACAGCACTGCTACCAATCAGATTAGACCCTTATCTGCCCCTAGGGCACCCAATCACCCACCCACACCCTCAGAACCCCCTCAGACCCCAGCCCTGATCACCTCGCCAGTGCATTGCTTGCATCTATTCCCCCCACTAATCAGACCTTGAGACACCAATCAATCACCTCCTGTCACCACCTGTCACCCCCTAGCACACCTACCCATCAGATCAGGCCCTAATTTGCCCCGTGTGGGCTCCTGATCACTCGGCCAAACCCTCAGATCCCCCTCAGACCCCCTTCCGATCACCTCCCCAGTGCATCAATTGCATCTATTTTCCCCTCTAACCACCCCCTGAGACACCCATCAATCACCTCCTGTCACCCCCCTAGCACTCCTATCCATCAGATCAGGCCCAATACAACCTGTCATCTAAGAGGCCACCCTGCTTATGACCAGTTCCACAAAATTCACCCCCTCATAGACCACCTGTCATCAAAATTTGCAGATGCTTATACCCCTGAACAGTCATTTTGAGAAATTTGGTTTCCAGACTACTCACGGGTTTGGGCCCGTAAAATGCCAGGGCAGTATAGGAACCTAACAAGTGACCCCTTTTTAGAAAAAAGACACCCAAAGGTTTTCTGTTAGGTGTATGACGAGTTCATAGAAGAATTTATTTTTTGTCAAAAGTTAGCGGAAATTGATTTTTATTGTTTTTTCACAAAGTGTCATTTTTCACTAACTTGTGACAAAAAATAAAATCTTCTATGAACTCACCATACACCTAACGAAATACCTTGGGGTGTCTTCTTTCTAAAATGGGGTCACTTGTGGGGTTCCTATACTGCCCTGGTATTTTAGGGGCCCTAAACCGTGAGGAGTAGTCTAGAAAACAAATGCCTCAAAATGACCTGTGAATAGGACGTTGGGCCCCTTAGCGCACCTAGGCTGCAAAAAAGTGTCACACATGTGGTATCGCCATACTCAGGAGAAGTAGTATAATGTGTTTTGGGGTGTATTTTTACAAATACCCATGCTGGGTGGGAGAAATCTCTCTGTAAATGGACAATTGTGTGTAAAAAAATCTAAAAATTTACAGAGATATTTCTCCCACCCAGCATGGGTATATGTAAAAATACACCACAAAGCACATTATACTACTTCTTCTGAGCACGGCAGTACCACATGTGTGGCACTTTTTTGCACCCTAAGTGCGCTAAGGGGCCCAAAGTCCAATTAGTACCTTTAGGATTTCACAGGTCATTTTGCGACATTTGGTTTCAAGACTACTCCTCACGGTTTAGGGCCCCTAAAATGCCAGGGCAGTATAAGAACCCCACTAATGACCCCATTTTAGAAAGAAGAAACCCCAAGGTATTCCGTTAGGAGTATGGTGAGTTCATAGAAGATTTATTTTTTTGTCACAAGTTAGCGGAAAATGACACTTTGTGAAAAAAAACAATTAAAATCAATTTCCGCTTACTTGTGACAGAAAATAAAATCTTCTAGGAACTCACCATACTCCTAACGGAATACCTTGGAATGTCTTCTTTCTAAAATGGGGTCATTTGTGGGGTTCCTATACTGCCCTGGCATTTTAGGGGTCCTAAACCGTGAGGAGTAGTCTAGAATCCAAATGCCTCAATATGACCTGTGAATAGGACGTTAGGCCCCTTAGCGCACCTAGGTTGCAAAAAAGTGTCACACATGTGGTATCACTGTACTCAGAAGAAGTAGTATAATGTGTTTTAGGGTGTATTTTTACACATACCCATGCTGGGTGTGAGAAATCTCTCTGTAAATGGAGAAACCTTGGCGTGTCTTCTTTCTAAAATGGGGTCATTTGTGGGGTTCCTTTACTGCCCTGGCATTTTAGGGGCCCTAAACCGTGAGGAGTAGTCTTGAAACCAAATGTCGCAAAATGAACTGTGAAATCCTAAAGGTACTCATTGGACTTTGGGCCCCTTAGCGCAGTTAGGGTGCAAAAAAGTGCCACACATTTGGTATCGCCGTACTCAGGAGAAGTAGTATAATGTGTTTTGGGGTGTATTTTTACACATACCCATGCTGAGTGGGAGAAATATTTCTGTAAATGGACAATAGTGTGTAAACAAAATCAAAAAATTGTCATTTACAGAGATATTTCTCCCACCCAGCATAGGTATGTGTAAAAATACACCCCAAAACACATTATACTACTTCTCCTGAGTACGGCAATACCACATGTGTGGCACTTTTCTGCAGGCTAACTGCGCTAAGGGGCCCAAAGTCCAATAAGCACCTTTAGGCTTTACAGGGGTGCTTACAATTTAGCACCCCCAAAAATGCCAGGACAGTAAACACACCCCACAAATGACCCCATTTTGGAAAGTAGACACTTCAAGGTATTCAGAGAGGAGCATAGTGAGTCCGTGGCAGATTTCATTTTTTTTTTGTCGCAAGTTAGAAGAAATGGAAACTTTTTTTTTTTGTCACAAAGTGTCATTTTCCGCTAACTTGTGAGAAAAAATAAAGTCTTCTATGAACTCACCATGCCTCTCAGTGAATACTTTGGGATGTCTTCTTTCCAAAATGGGGTCATTTGGAGGGTATTTATACTATCCTAGAATTTTAGCACCTCATGAAACCAGACAGGTGGTCAGAAAAGTCAGAGATGCTTCAAAATGGGAAAATTCACTTTTGGCACCATAGTTTGTAAACGCTATAACCTTTATATACACTGAATGGATTTTTTTTTATCAAAGACATGTAGCAGAATAACTTTCGCGCTCAAATGTATAGGAAATTTTACTTTATTTTAAAAATGTCAGCACAGAAAGTTAAAAAAGTCATTTTTTGGACAAAATTCATGTCTTTTTTGATGAATATAATAAAAACTAAAACTCGCAGCAGCAATCAAATAGCACCAAAAGAAAGCTGTATTAGTGACAAGAAAAGGAGGTGAAATTCATTTAGGTGGTAGGTTGTATGACCGAGCAATAAACCGTGAAAGCTGCAGTGGTCTGAATGGAGAAAAAGGCTCTGGTCCTTAAAGAGTAACTGTCAGGCTGCAGAAGCTAATTTAAACCTCTATTCTCCTGTGTTAAACAGTTTAGAAGGAAGCTCAAAAGCCATTAGTGAAGATAAACATTTCAGTTACCTTTGATGTGTGCTTATCTTAAAGTCTGTTATAGACCCATAAAGACGCAAGCCGCAGCTAAACTGCAAAGCATTCTGGGGCCCTCCCCTCGGCTGCTAATGAGACGGTACAGCAGCTTGTGTAATCAGTCCAGAGCGTAGCACTGATAAATCTCCGGGCAGACTACACTGCAGGAGTCAGCTATTGTTCCTAGCCACATGGCTCATTAATATTCACTGCACACCGTGTTGTTCAAGAACGAGCTTATCTGTGATCAGAAGCAGGCAGGACATGAGGACACATTTGGCTTCACAAACATGGAGCCTGCCATGAGCTGTCAGGAGCATCTATCTCTGCATATACTATATACAAATTCTGTGAAATCCAAACGTGGACAGTGAAATGCATATGTAATGTAAGTACAGCCAATCTTTAGCTACTGATATATGTGTTTATTTTCTCTGAGACCCTATACCTAACAGCTCCTCTTTAAGGGGTAGAAAGACTGTGGTCCTCAAGTGGTTAAAGGGGAGTATGGGATCTGCCTATATTTACTAAATGGGGGGATGGGATCTGCCTATATATACTAATGGGGGTGTACACTTAAGGGGGGGGGGGGGGTATCTGCCTTTATACACTAAAATGGGGATATGACTATATATACTAATGGGGGGGAACTTAATAGCACTTTTTCACCAACTTTGAGGTACTTTTTCAATTGCTAAAATGCTGAACAGTTATTTTAAAGCGGAAATGAAAATTATCTCCAAGGAGATAACTCATGAGAAAAGGGAAATTGCATATGGGCCTTTGTGCATACATGAAAAGGATGAATGGGGGGGAACCAAAATCTGGTTTCGCTCAAGGCGCTGTGAAACCTAAGGCCGGCCCTGTATGTACACACACACACACATATATATATATATATATATATATATATATATATATATATATATATATATATATATACATACATACAGTATACTGTATACATATATATATGTTTGTGTATGTATGTATGTATGTATATGTATGTATATATCAGCAGTATAGCCCGGTTGCAGCACATTTGCATGCATTATGAGGGGCGAGGAAGGGGGTACTATGTTGAGGATGCAAGTGGCAGGAGAAGGGTATACCAATACCTGAAACATTACAAGAATAGACATGACCAGACCACTTCATTGTCATTACAGGGGGAGGGGCAGGGCATTAATACACTGTCAGGATTATTTTACCCTGCAAGTTGCAATTCTGTTTTGCGATTCCGATTTGCGATTTTCACTGGATGTAAAAAAACACATAATGAAAAACTATGCAGGAGAACAGAGGCGCCAAGAGGATAAAAGGAAGCTAAATGAGCTTAAAAAACAAATTCTTGGTAAATAGAGGAGGTAGTCGTGGACTTACCTCCTCCAAGTAGACACACAACGACTGTAGTAAAGACAGTCAATTTTTTTTTTTTTTTATGAACTCCAAATATGCAACGCATTTCGCAGGTTTGATTCTGCTTCATCAGGCAATAACAACGGAGCAATACCATATGTGGTCAGTAGAAGAGCCAGGCAACTCACATAAAATATTTTTGAAGAGACAAAAAAAGTTTCAAGATGATCCTAAATTTTAATGTATCAAAAAGTAGCTTCTGTAACAAAAACGCCTGGAAAACCTTTCTGTTCTTGGGTTTTTCCAAGTGGTTTGCATTTTTCCTATACTTTACTTTGAGGCAGAAACGCTTCTGCAAACCGCAAAAGTGCTGCAGGACCCACGTTTGCGGTTTGCTAAAAACCTCTGGTGTGCACCATCCCATTGAAATACATTAGCCAAGTGTTTTCACAGGCGGAAGCGGTTTGCGGAACGCTTCAAAAAACGCTCGGTGTGCACCAGGCCTTACACAGAATCATTCTGCAGCACAACCAGAGCACACCAACATTAATCAATGGTCTAGTTCACATTTGACCGGTGCAGCGCTTTGTGCATTTTCTCTTTGGCTGGAAGTGGACTTCTCTGTGCTTTTTCTGTGTAACATGTGTGTCTGTATGTGGGAAAAGTTTTTGTGCTTTTTTTTTTTTTTACACAGCAACTAATGTAGTTGAGAGAGAAAATGCACATAATGCTTCACGGATGTCACTTTTTTTCTCTGCAAGGGAAAAACACAATAAAGTGTGATCTAGCCCATGGAATAAAATTGGTTCTTAGGTTTTTTGTGCAGAAAACACACACAAAAACAGTGTGAGTGTGCTCCCAGCCTATCAATTGTATTGGCTTCTGAGAAATTATGCATTCATTTTCCTATATGCAAACACATACGGTTTGCAGAGAACACGTAGAAAAACATGCACAGAAAACTGACAGACAAGTGTGCGTCCAGCCTTATATAATATGTGTATGTAGCTTTAGAAATGCATGTTAACATGCCCAATGTCCATCATTATATTTTTCAGCCATGAATTTACCATTGTATTGGATTAATACCAGTGCTGTATAAATAAGTCTACACCATGGCTCCTAGGATCTTTACAGATAGTGCATGTGTCCACTTTGTACCATTATCCCTAGCATTTACTATAATGGGCCTTTTTACGGTATTAAAAGATTTGTGCAGAGTAATTTTCCCAAGGCCTGAGTGGACAGTTAGCTGCCCCTACTAATGTGCTATGATGATTCCACTAATGTGTGACATTGTGATAAGCCTGTAATGATCAACTCAACACAGCAGTAAAATCACAAACCGGTGATATGGATTGTGTAGCTGGTATCACTAATCTCTGAGGTGTTATGTAACAGTCATGGATTTCTTCTGGAAGCATTATGAATACCAACTATGTATATTCCTTAATAGCTATGTGAAGAAGGGTTCAATAGCATTCATGAATAAGTGTGAAAAAGTTACAGAAGAATATTTGAATAACAGTGGTAACGCAAACCTGTCGCATGACAGAAACTGAACGTATAATGGTCTTCCGAAAAATAACAGCTGTTTTTCAATTAATTAAAGAAACATTGTATGCATTTTATTTTAGATTCACTGTGTTTTCTGATTATGTAGCCACTTAAAGAGACCTGAAGCGGAAAAAAAAATGACAGCGTAGTAACTACCCAACATAAAGCACAACAGAGACTCTTCTTCCTCCGCCAGCTGAGAAAGTCTGGCATGACTCAAGAAATTCTAACCAGCTTTTACTCCGCCACCATTGAGTCGATCCTTTGCTCTTCCATCTTGGTGTGGTATGCTGGCGCCACTGTAAATGATAGGGACAAACTACAGAGGGTCATCAGGTCAGCAGAGAGGATCATTGGGTGCCCCCTCCCCTCACTTGCCCTACTGCACAACAAAAGACTAAAAACCAGGGCATTGAGGATTGCAAATGATCCCTCTTACCCAGGCCACCGCTACTTCAGCATTATGCCCTTGGGACGGAGGCTACGAGCCATCTCCACTAAAACCATGAGACACAGGAACTCATTCTTCCCCTCGGCAGTCAGCCTCCTTAACTCCCTCCACATTCTACCATCAAAGCAAGCTTCATCGAGCGGCAAGGTCGGCAGCGCTACGGCCGCACAGCTGACCAGCCCACAAGACTAACTATTAGACATCTCAGTGACACTCTGGGAATGTGATGTGTTTACAATGTAATGTTAATCTGATACCTGTCTCTTTCTATGTACTCTTCCTGAGCTATTTGTATTGTGCCAAAAACAATTCCGGGCATGACCCCTCATGCTTGGCGAAATAAATGATTCTGATTCTGAACTACGCTATTCTTGCCTCCACCCTTGGTGGAGGGGGATACCTCCTTTTTCCTTTCTACAGAGAGCGACTTCTTAATCCTGAATGAGGACAGGTCAATCTCCTCACCTGCTTATACAGTGGTTGCCTTAGAGGTAACCCTGGTTTGCGAGCATACATTATTGTACTCTTTTACATCATCCATTTACCGGTACATACTACACTATATTGGGCTCTCAGTATCACTTCTTTTGAAAAAAAAGACGATAGAATGATTTGTATGTGTAGTACAGCTAAGAAATAAAACATAAGGAGCAGAGACATAAGTCTAATATTGTTTCCAGTACAGTAAGAGTTAAGAAACTCCAGTTGTTATCTATGCAAAAGAGCCATTGAGCTCCACGACTTTCAAAGTCACAGAGAGATCTGTCTTCTGAAGCTTGTTATCTCAACTGTAAGTCACTATATTTTCTTTTTCTCTCCAGAGGACAGGTCAATAGTTCACTGGCCTGCTCTGTAAATTGCAAATATTAGAGAATGATGCAATGTTATTAAAAAAAAAAAAAAAGGACTGAATTAATTAAATATTTTTTCAAATGTCAATACATAAATGCTGTTAACGCACCTGGCCATATGGAATTCACTTTTTCTCCCGAGTTTTCTCCTAACATATCATTTTTCATCTTATCTTTAAAATAACTTTTCAGCACTTTGCAATTGAAAAGCACCAAAAACTAGGTGAAAAACTATTAAAATTATTTTGAGTATTTTCTTGCTTGTTGGTTGTTTAAAAAGTATTTAATTGACAAGGGGGCCGATTCACTAAAGCGTGATAACTGCTATCACAGCAGTTATCACGCAATCTGCCACGCACAAACCTTTACTCGCGCATGTAATGATCTGCTCAGCTGCCTGTGCAGGCAGGCAGCTTTTTGACCATTGTTCAGGTCTGTATGCTGCAGGTCTCTGGAAGAGAGACCTTTTGTCAGTTTTTCAGTTTGCTGCTGCTGAAGAATTTGCATACGTTTGTCATGCAAATTGCCTAGCCACATCCCTTGTAGGCTTGCTCTATATATACCATGTGATATCACAGACCTTCGCTGGTCATAAAGAATTCTTCCTGTGAAACACTCTGGAGAGTGTCAGCCTTGCTCATTGATTGAATATCAGCTTAGAGTAATTCCTGGGACTGCACTCAGCAGGTTCCCTAGTGCAGTTAGGATTGCTTATCTGTTTTGTTTGTCTGTTGCGATTGTCCTGTCCCAGCGGTTGTCGACAGGAAATTGTTCTGTGTGTCTGGGTGCTAACCAGAACAGCCGGTTGTTACTGGTAGCCCCTTCTGATCTGTCTTCCTGGATCGCACTGGCCTCTTTTCGCTGGTGCTGTGGATCCTTCTGTTCTGCTACTCTTACCTGGATCGCATTCGCCTAGCGCTAGTGCTGTGGATCCTTCTGTCCTGTTTTCCTGGATCGCACCAGCCTCTTGCGCTAGTTCTGTGGATCCTTCTGGTCTGCTACTCTGTACTTGGATCGCACTAGCATCTTGCGCTAGCGCTGTGGATCCTTCTGTTCTGTCTGCCTGGATCGCACTCGCCTAGCGCTAGTGCTGTGGATCCGTCTGATCTCCATCTCTCTGTCTCCCTGGATCGCACTGGCCTCTTTTCGCTAGTGCTGTGGATCCTATCTCCCGCCTGTTCCTGTTTTCGTGTGTCTGTCTTGTCTGCTACGAACGCCTGCTGGAGGCTCGGTGAGGTAACCGTTAAGCAAGCGCTCGCGTCCTCTGTTTCATGTTTGTCTGTCGGTGGTTAGTTAGGCGTGCTTGTCTCTATTGTGCTTATCACGTGGAGACCACGCATAAACGCGTGCACTGTTGCGAATGAGTGCGGTGTTCGCGTTTAGCTAGCGTTTGTTATTTTCCGTATCTTCTCATTGTATGATTTGCTGTGCCTTTGCTACTCTCGTGCTCTGCCTTGCTATAGCCTTGTGTCACGTCTGGCGATCGCACCTCTCGCGATCGCGTTCCTACTTCATATCTGCTTTGGTGCACACACTTGCAATCTGTCTCTGTGCTCATTCGCAATCGCCTCTCTTGCGATTGCGTTTCTGCCCTTCGTACAATTCCTGTCTGGTGTGTGTGGTAGGGCAGAGGAGATGTTCCTCTGCACTCCACAGCTCCCCCTGTCGACAGGAATTTCCCTCTACAGGTGCATTGCACCTTTTGCTGGGTTCCCGCAAATTATACGCTTGTGGAGGATTTCCGCAGTGTCAGCGCACGTCTTGTACGCTGATCACGGAGGGAATTCCACAATCGTTACAGCGCAAAAGGTAACTCCGCGTGTTAAGAGGAGGTTTGCACGCAATCACGTGCGTGCTTCACATGAAACGCACACGTGATCGCGTGCAAACCTCCGCTTATCACGCAGAGTAAGCTTTTGCACGCGCAAAAGCAGATCACGTAATAACTGCTGTGATAGCAGTTATCACGCTTTAGTGAATCGACCCCCAATTGTGTAACTATCACCTAGAAGAAAAGTCAGGAGAAAAAGTTACTGTATTTTCTGCTGTATAAGACACTCCGGAATATAAGATGCACCCAGGTTTAGAGGGCAATAATATATATATATGTACAAATATATATATACTAAACCTAAGGTATCCATGTTTCAGGAGCGTCTTGTACATGTTCTCCCCCAAATGGTGTCCTCCTGTACCCCCATGTGTCCTCCTGTGTCTCCTCCACTTGGCACTCGCCGCATGTCACTGGAGAGTGGCATTAGTCGAACATCCCCACGGCGTATATTAGCTACTTACAAATGGCACCCTTACAATCTCCAGCTACTGAAGCATCTCAACGAGGATGACCCAGATTGGCGCACTGAATTTGCAGAATGTGCAAAACAAAAATTGGAACAGGACCCACCGTTTACGCAGAAGATTTTGTTCAGTGATGAGGCAAACTTTTATGTGAATGTGAATGGTGAAGTTAACAAACAAAACCACCGCTATTGGTCTGACACTAACCCACATTGGATAGGTCCCTCCAAGACTGTTGGAACAAAAACATTGATGGTATGGTGTGGTATATGGGGTACAAAGATAGTGGGGCCATTCTTCATCAATAGAAACCTCAAGGCCATTGGATATGCTAAATTGCTACATGATGATGTGTTTCCCTCTTTATGCACTGAAGCTGGCACGTTCCCTGAGTTTTTCCAGGAAGATGGTGCACCACTACATTATGGGTCTCAGGTCCAAGCATTCCTAGATGAACAGTTTCCTGGAAAGTAGATTAGACATCGTGGGCCAGTTGAATGGCCCCCAAGGTCCCCCGATCTGACCCCCTTAGACTTTCATCTGAAGGCAATTGTCTATGCTGTGAAGATACGAGATGTGCAGCACCTGAAAATATGGATACTGCCAGCCTGTGCTGGCATTTGTCCTGCAGTGTTGCTATCAGTGTGTGAAGAGTGGGAGAAGAGGGTTACATTGACAATCCAACATAATGTGCAGCACATTGAACACATTTTATAGGTGGTCAGAAACTTGTAAATAACTCATGAAAGAATTAAGTTATGTTAAAACCAGTCACACCATTGTTTTTCTTATGAAATTCCCAATAAGTTTGATATGTCACATGACACTCTTCCTATTGAAAAAACAAAAAGTTGGATTCAAAATGGCCGACTTCAAAATGGCTGCCTTGGTCACCACCCATCTTGAAAAGTTCCCCCCTCACATATACTAATGTGCCACAAACAGGAAGTTTATATCACCAACCATTCCCATTTTATTAAGGTGTATCCATATAAATGGCTCACCCCCTGTATAGTAATGACAGCACCTATGAGTTAAAACTGATGTTTTAGCTGTCATTTGAGGCCATACAACAAATTGACAGGTAAGAAGCCCAACTATTCAAAAATGAACATTTTTGGATCAGAATGTTTTGAATACAAGCATGATAGGAAAAAGCTGTATTCAAGTGCAAAAAGGGAATTTTTTGTAGGATATGACAAAAATAGTCCCTCATACCTGGTGTATTCCCCAGATACCTAAGCTTCTCTAGCCGAGAATACACAGGAACTTGAGACTGGGCATTGCTGACAACATTTGGATGTTTCTAATTGCGCTGTCGCACTATATGCGTTATGTACCGTATATACTCGAGTATAAGCCAAGTTTTTGAGGCAAAAAAGTGGCCCAAAAGTGGGGGTCTTGGCTCATACTCGAGTGCCCCCCTCCCCTGTGTGCAAAAGAAAAAGCCGAGCAGCGCTAACGATCGTGTGCCCTCTTACCCCGCTTGCCACTATGTGTCCTGTAATCCGTTTCCCCCCTCCTTCCGATTGCCGGTATGCATAAAGTAATCTGCATGTGTAAAGTACAGTAGTCTACAGGATATTCCCTCTCTGCCAGACTGTCCAACCTTTGAAGTGTCCTCCGTGTCTCCCGGGTGTCAGATAATGCAGCCGCGGTGTGAGTGATTCTTTCCGATCCACGCTGTGATGGGATGCCTCTTCCTGTCTGTCGCAAGTTGATAAGAGACGCCACTAGCAACGAGCCTGATGGACAGGAAGAGGCATACCAACACAGCGCAGACCGGTAAGAATATATCACCGCTGCATATCCTGACAGCCGAGGGACACGGAGGACACTTCACTGGGTGGCCATACACTCCAGTCTGGCGGAGAGGGAATATCCTGTGGATTGCTGTATTTTACACATAGCGGCAAGTGGAGGAGGGGGGAGCATGTGGATTACTGTATGCATACCGGCAATCGGGGGAGGGAGACACGGATTACTTTACACATAGTGGCAAGCAGGGGAAGAGGGGCACTCGATCATTAATGCAGCTCATCTTTTTTTTACACATTGCACTGGGGGTGCACTCGAGGTGGCTGTCATTACTGTAAGAAAAGCATCCCTGGAGATTACATTAAGAGGTTAGAGCTTTTCTTGTTTTTTATGGACTGTGTCACTTTGGGTTCAAAGTTCCCTTTCTTCCTGCCCCTTGGGCATCCATGCACCTTTAGCTAAGTTTAATTACTTTGGTTATGGTTGTTGTTGTAGTATATAGTAACCATTATGGTGCTTACATTAAGATATAGATTAAAGCTACACAATTTGATCTGTTGGGACTTTTTATGGCTGGTTCACACTGATCCCAATTGCAATCACCTACCAAAGGTGACATTACTGCAGCACTTTGCACATGGCTGGGGGCATGTGATAACAGCTATTTTATTGTACAAAATATGGATAGAAGTGAGGGTGAGTTAAGTCCTCACTGGGTCTACATGTTTTTTTGTACAGTGTTTCTCTCTATATGTACTGACCTAATGGTGTTGCATTGCCTACCCTCGGCTTATACTCGGGTCAATCATTTTTCCCACGATTTTTATGTAAAAGTTGGGGGGTTGGCTTATACTCGAGTCAGCTTATACTCGAGTATATACGGTATGCTAAGGGTCCCTGTTGAAAGGACCCCTGAAGTAAGTGAATGTATACGGAATTCTTTTATGGATTTGAATACATTTGTGGTTTTATTTGAGCAATAAGTGACCAATGCAGTGTAATGCAGCCAAGTAGCGGCATTTGTAACCCTTGGCATATCATCATTTGACATGCAGTGGTGTTATTTTTCCTTTATGATTAATCATGGCTGAAACAGGTTGCATGAGTCACACAGCTGGCTCCCCTGCAGCAACATAGACCAAAATATTTACAAACAGCGGTGCACGCAGGCTCACTAGCAACTTCCCGCTCAGGAATCCGGCAGAAATAGGGGTAAGCCTCTTTAGGATCAAGAGGCTTCCCCCTCCCATGGTAAGAACACCTTAGGGGAACTTTTTTTCACTTCAGGTACACTTTACTGCAGAGGCTTCTGGAAGAGAGGGTGTGGTGACCAGAAGCTTCTGGGAGCTGGGACGTGGCTGACGTGTCTTCAGCCTCTCAGAGAGTTCTGGAGTTACTTGGAACTGAGTTTTCAGGCCTAAATCCAGCAATCTGGCCACCTTTGGATTGCCGAATGTGAAGGCGGCATCCTGGGAGAGAGCTTTCTTCACACTATGCTGCTGCTGACCCTGGTGGAGGAATTCAGCTGCCAGATCAGAAATTAGGGTACCTGTGAGGTTGGTGGAATCTACAAGCCATGTGGACTTCAAGAAAACCTGAAGATGGGAGAGAGAAAAAAAATATACATACCTGGGACTTCCTCTAGCCCCCTCCAGGTTGATCATTCCCTCGCTGTCCTTCTGCGCCACCTCGATCATCCGCAATTCTGCCTCGAAAGTCCACCAGTCTGGGGCATACTGCACATGCACGGAGGAGCAGAACGCTCCTGGCTATGGGAGCACGACCATGGAACTGTAGCTACACTGATATGCAGCTCTCAGCAGGTTTACTATGCATGGCTCTCTGTCAGAGTACTCGTATGTTCTGTTTCAGTATTACTGTGAGGAGATCATGGAAAGCGTACTGACCACCACTCAGCAGGTGATCACGTACATGATACGGGGAAAGGTTAAGTGAGTGTGCATGAGTGAGAGAAGCAGAGAACACTTGGATTATAAAGTACAGCAGTGTCACTAACGTGTGTGTGAAAAGTTAAAGAAGTATTAAAGAGCCTAGTCATGAATGTCAAACAAGAAAGTACCAAAGCTGGTCTACTGCTTAACATCAAGAAAACTGAAGTCATGTCATCTGTGCTAATGAACCATCTGCAAATAGATGGAAAAAGTAGAAGTTGTAACAGATTTCTTCTTCCTGGGATCAAAGATCTCTGCAGATGGTAACTGCAGCCATGAGATCAAGACACACTTGGAAGGAAAGCTATGGCAAATTTAGACAAAATACTAACAGATAAAGATGTCACTTTACCTACAAATGTCAGGATAGTTAGAGCCATGGTCTTCCCAGTAGTAACAGATGGCTGTGAAAGTTGGACTATAAATAAGGTAATGCGTAGCAAAATTGATGCTTTTGAACTGTGGATGTGGAGAAAATTAAGAGTTCCCTGGACTGCTAGAAGATGTAACCAGTCAATACCTAAAGAAATAAGGCCAGAGTGTTCACTAGAGGGGCTGATACTACTATTAAAACTCAAATACTTTGGTCACATAATGACAAGCCCGGATTCTTTGGAGAAATCCTTTATGAATGGAAAAATTGAGGGAAAGGAGAAAAGGGTGACAGAGGTTTAGATGGAAAGACAGCATATGTGATGCTATGAACATGCCTATGCAACAGCTGAAGTTAGCAGTGATTGACAAAGACATCTGGTGTGCATAAGTACCGTACATGTGGTCACGAAGAGTCGGAGTTAACTTGAGTCAACTGAATAAATTTGGAGGATAAGTTGAGTGGGAACCCGACCATGTGTTCATCCATCACATCCTCCACATTGCAAATGCATTCATTAAGTTCTCCAATAGCAAGTCTGTAGCCACAATTTCTCACTGATAACCTATGCTGTCATCATTTTCCCAAATAGCACACAGTATATAGCTGTCATTTTCTTTAAAAGACACTAATCAATGCAGACTTTGCACAAGGAAGTAAACTGAATAGTACAGCATATATTAGCCAGGGGGTCCTCTTCTCTGCAGTTCAGCAATAACATCCTCTCTGCTTCTGATGTCTATCATTTAATTCAGTCAAATGACCAGTGAACTGCAGAGAACTAGGTTAGCTCATGAGCAAACACATATAAACTGTTCAGGCAATGGAGAGGGCACTTAAGGATGGGTAGGGGAGGAAAGACCACCCAAGTGCTGTCACCTCGGCTGCCTCTGTTTGGACTATTTATAAATTCATTAGTCACCATGCGTACTTGGTAACTCTGTGGACTCCACCACTGCTTTGTACTCTGGCACAAAACTCCAGGCAGCAGCATATAAAAAAATTGAGGGCGGTGAGTGGGAAAGGTGTTTGATTCTCACCTGGTCACAGCTGTTGGTAAAAATATTGCTATGAAGTTACCCTGTGTTCCTGCAGTCATTACAGCATGTACAACACTGTAAGATTTCTATCTGCCATTGGGTTTCTAATTAGACACACCTACAATATCACAGATTATTACCCATACGATAAACCAATTTAATGTCACATTGCAGGAAGCAAGTGGAATTTGTTGCAGGGAGGCTAAATTCAGTGACTTCAAACAAAGTTTTCTGCCAACAGGTGTGTTCCTGTAAGCACAGGTGTAACTAAACATCAACCCCCCCCCCCCCCATCCCCCCCAACTTTCACAACTCTGGGCCTCTCTGCAGTCGCATGGGCTCCTTCTCTATAGTTATATCTCTGCCTGTAGGTATGAAATATACAGTACTTTTGGATTTGGAAGGATTAGGCACCAGTGCCAGGTATTGGTACATGATTCCCAGTTATTATGTAATTCAGCTATATGGTATAATCAGCTATGTGGTATAATCACCCCTTCCTAATGCTGACAGCATTCTTGACAACTAATTTTAATCACTGCCATTAACATAAATTCCCAACCTGAAACTACTAGCCCTAACAACTACGGTATACCTAATCTATGCGTACACCACCTAGGGCCTGTTTCCAATACATGCAGATTCTGGATGCAGGAAACTGACTCTAATTAATGCCTTTCCGCTAATGTGTTCATTGTATGGGAAACGTTGCCTGATGCAGAAATCAGCAAATTGTGTTTAGTGGAAACAGCCAGGCCTATAGGCTTTCATTGGAGTCAGTTTTTCTGCATCCAGAATCCGCGTGTAGTTGAAACAGGCACTTAAAGCGGAATGAAACCCAGCAATTCTTCTTTGCTCTAATAGATTATTTACAGCATATTATATACAACCAGCATATTTTTTTTACTAGAACAGCATTCAAATGGGTTATGCCGGGAATACACAGGACCAGGGCGGGGACAAGGTCTATCACCAACAGAGGCTGAGCTGCCCAAGTGCGCCCCCCCCCCCCTTTCATCGGCCACATCTCAGTTATTGTTCCTCTTTACAGGCTGGTGTATATAGTGAGCTGCTCCACAGGACTGCATTTGGCACGCATACAGTAATCATCACAGTACTGGAGATCACTTGAAGTCTTTTTTTGCTATGAGTTTTAGGTAGGTATAGGTGCCCCCTGGTTAGGTAGCCAGGTACAGGTGTAGGGGCCCCCAGTATCACTCGAGGTATAGGTCCCTCCAATATAGGAAGCCAGGTATAAGTGCCCCCAGATTTCATTCAGATACTTCATATTCTCCTACATCTTCAAAACATACTGGTACAAAAACATACAAGTCAACTGGTTTCCCCCAAACAATCCTGTAGTGAAAATATTAGTCTATGACTATGGCAGGGATTAGATTGTGAGCTCCTCTGAGGACAGTCAGTGACACGACTATGTACTCTGTACAGTGCTGCAGAAGATGTCAGTGCTATATAAATACATAATAATAATAATATGTTAGGACATTACACTATGACTTTGGCAGGGATTAGATAGCGAGCTCCTCTGAGGACAGTCAGTGACAGGGCTATGTACTCTGTAATGTGCTGCAGAAGATGTCAGTGCTATTTAAATACATAATAATAATAATAATAATATGTTAGGACATTAGACTATGACTATGGCAGGGATTAGGTTGTGAGCTCCTCTGAGGACAGTCAGTGACATGACTATGTACTCTCTACAGTGCTGCAGAAGATGTCAGTGCTATATGAATACACAGGGCCGGATTTCTGCAAAGGCCAGAAAGGCCACGGCCTAGGGCGGAAAAAAATCAGAAGGTTAAAAGGGCGGCAGGACCTGAGAGAGATAAGAGGCTGCATGTCAAAATAAATCATTTCTCCTGCTCCGAAGCGCCCGGCTTTGCTGCACACACAGTCAGAATTCCAGAGCTCTGTGTATTTTACTTACTTCGTGGTGTGCTATCTCCTGAACATACAAGCTTCAGTTTATTGCCAGGGGTGAGAGAAACATGGATCACTATGTAGATACAATTTCTGATACAGTAAGGTAAACATTTTAACAGAATTATTTCCACTTTACAACTCAAGCTGGGCTAAACAATGTATTGCTGGTCAGACTCTGTTAATGACTTGGGCCATTCCTTCTCCTCTCTCCCCCTGGATTGTAAATCTTAAACAGAAAGATAAGGTTTTTTTTTCCTTAGAGAGATTTATGACAGCCCCTTCTAAGCTAAATCTTAACCCCTTGCTGGCTCATTTTAGAGGCAGCAGTAGTCTAGTATGAGATAGAAAACTTCTCTATAATTATAATTGCAAATGTACTGTTGTATACTTTTGTATTGTTACATTCTGTTTTGTATACCAAAAGTAATAACATACACTAAAAATTAAAAAATATATATATTTGTACCGTGTTGGCAAACAGTAAAAAAACACCTGTGAAAGAATCAGTACAATAAATACTATAAAATAAATGCAACAGATCTGTGATTACAGAAGAGCAGTGAGGGAGATGAACGCCGCACTGCTACTTCATGCCTGGTACACACCATGCAATTTGCCATCAGATAGATGGGTTCGAATTAATTATTTCTGACAGGTCTAATCTGATTTCTGATCATTTTTCTAATCGACTTTGTATAAGTAATCGGAAAATCGATTCAACCCATCTATCTGGTGCGTACCAGGCATTAGGGACTCACTGCTCTAACAGGAAAAACAATCCTTCATCATTTTTCAGAGAGAAAACATTTATAGGTATTCACGAGTCACTAAAACAGGCATTTCCTCCTGCAAACAAGTGATCGTTAAGGCTCATACACACATCAGACTATAGTCTTTGTAAAATGAAAGATCACAGACCAATCTTACCACCCTTCATGTAGTATGAGAGCCATACTCTACACAGTCTATTTTATGGAGCTGAACTCCCCATCAGACAGAAATCTTTGCAAGATGCTGCACACAAAGATGCTGTAGACATTCAAAAGATCACTATCTGCAAAAGATCTGTTCCTGCAAAAGATCAGTTCCTGCAAAATGCATTCATAGTCTATGATATCTGCAGATCCTCATACACACCTTGTTTAACAGACATTCATCTGCAGATCAGATCCACCAGGATGGATTTTAAGACTGCAGATGATTGTCTGATCTGCAGATGAATGTCAGTTAAACAAGGTGTGTATGATGATCTGCAGATCTCATAGACTATGAATGCAATTTGCAGGAATGGATCTTTGGCAGTAACATATCTTTTGCAGATACTGATCTTTTTTGTCCGTACAGCATCTGTGTGTGTAGCATCTTGCAAAGATTTTTTTCTGATGGAGAGTTCAGCTCCATGGAAAATACTGAGAAGGTATGGCTCTCATACTACATAGAAGGGGGTAAAATTGGTCTGTGATCTTTCATTTTCAAAAGACTATGGTCTGATATGTGTATGTGGCCAAAGACTATGGTCTGATGTGTGTATGAGCCTTTAGTCAGGATGTTGGACAGAATGATATTGAGTGAACGTGCATACACACATCAGACCATAGTCTTTAAAAAATGAAAGATCACAGACCAATTTTACCCCCTTCCATGTAGTATGAGAGCCATACCTACACAGTCTATTCTATTAAGCTGATCTCCCCATCAGATAGAAATCTTTGCAAGATGCTGAACACAAAGATGCTGTACACATTCAAAAGATCAATATCTGCAAAAGATCCGTTCCTGCAAAATGCATTCATAGTCTATGAGATCTGCAGATCCTCATACACATCTTATTTAACAGACATTCATCTGCAGATCAGACAATCATCTGCAGATCTGAAGATCCACCCTGGTGGATCTGATCTGCAGATGAATGTTTGTTAAACAAGGTGTGTATGAGGAGCTGCAGATATCATAGACTATGAATGCATTTTGCGGTAACGGATCTTTTGCAGGAACAGATCTTTTGCAGATACTGATCTTTTGAATGTCTACAGCAGGGGTCTCAAACTCGCGGCCCGCGGGCCATTTGCGGCCCTTGATACAATATTTTGTGGCCCTCGCCGGCAAAAGCTTCCTTATAGTTCGCTTCAGTGCTCCCAAGTAATCTGCCGCATCCCTGCCGCTAAACGAGGGCTGCAGAGCCCCCAAATCGCCCGGGGGGCAATCCGCCGGCAGTTCCTGGAAGGGGCAGAGCTTACAGCTTCAGCTCTGCCCCTCCTGACGTCAATCGCCGCCTCTCCCCGCCCCTCTCTGTGAAGGAAGAGTGAGAGGGGCGGGCAGAGGCGGCGATGTGCTGTCATTGTGAAATTCCTTATGCGGCCCAGCCTCATCCTGACTTTGCCTCCTGCAGCCCCCAGGTAATTGAGTTTGAGACCCCTGGTCTACAGCATCTTTGTGTGCAGCGTCTTGCAAAGATTTCTATCTGATGGGCAGTTCAGCTCCATAGAATAGACTGTGTAGGTATGGCTCTCATACTACATGGAAGGGGGTAAAATTGGTCTGCGATCTTTCATTTTCCAAAGACTATGGTCTGATGTGTGTATGCACCCTGAGTGTGTGTGTGTGGGGGGGGGGGGGGGGGGGGAGGGGGAGGCGGTTGGTGGTACCGGGCCTAGGGCACTGGGAAGTTCAAATCCGGCCCTGTGAATATATAATAGTAATATTGTAGGGTATTAGACTAGGAGTATGGTAGGGATTAGATTGTGCTCCAACAATATCCTGCGCCCAAACTATGTTGCTTGTATACCCTTGACGGGGAGCCAGTGGAGAACAATATCCTAAAGTACAAATTTCAATACGCCACTGTCTGCTATACAATGCACTTTATTGATGTAGCTAATACAAAACCCCCACAACCCATTAAAAAGCAGATCTGCAGTGTACCTCCTAAACTGACTATCAGCCGGCTGTGTCACTCATTCAGACCCCACTGACCACCACATGCGCACATATAGGAAGTCCTATTACTCCCGGGAGTAGCACACACACAACCCTGCTTCAAGCAGTTTCCGTTAGTGCTCCAGAGTTACAGGGACCCCTTCTGTGGCAGCAGTATGTTGTGTAATCACACCTGGGACCACCATTCCGTTTGCTGGCAGGCTGTATCAGGGCTTGTTAGTAAGCGCTTGTGGTTGTTGCTATTGGACAGCGTTAGTTCATGCAAAGCAATACACGTTTGCCACCGAGGGCTCTCACCACCTCTTCTTGCACAAGGCTCCCTCAGATGGTCTGGTACACAGGCCTCTCATAAGTGCATGCCGCTCCTGCTCAATCCACTCTGCGCTATCCCAGCCTCAGCGTCTCACAGACATGCCGCGCGATGTATCCGTTTCCCAGCGTGTAACAACTCCAACCATCGGGGAACTGGAAGTGACGTCACTGCTCTGCTCTGCTCATCACTAGTATCGGCCGCCCACCGGCCTTCGTCAGATGATAGACTACATCGCGCGGCATGTCTGTGAGACGCTGAGGCTGGGATAGCGCAGAGTGGATTGAGCAGGAGCGGCATGCACTTATGAGAGGCCTGTGCACCAGACCATCTGAGGGAGCCTTGTGCAAGAAGAGGTGGTGAGAGCCCTCGGTGGCAAACGTGTATTGCTTTGCATGAACTAACGCTGTCCAATAGCAACAACCACAAGCGCTTACTAACAAGCCCTGATACAGCCTGCCAGCAAACGGAATAGTGGTCCCAGGTGTGATTACACAACATACTGCTGCCACAGAAGCGGTCCCTGTAACTCTGGAGCACTAACGGAAACTGCTTGAAGCAGAGTTGTGTGTGTGCTACTCCCGGGAGTAATAGGACTTCCTATATGTGCGCATGTGGTGGTCAGTGGGGTCTGAATGAGTGACACAGCCAGCTGATAGTCAGTTTAGGAGGTACACTGCAGATCTGCTTTTTAATGGGTTGTGGGGGTTTTGTATTAGCTACATCAATAAAGTGCATTGTATAGCAGACAGTGGCGTATTGAAATTTGTACTTAGGGATTAGATTGTGAGCGCCTCTGAGGACAGTCAGTGACATGACTATGTACCCTGTAATGTGCTGCAGAAGATGTCAGTGCTATATAAATACATAATATTAATATGGTAGGACATTAGACTATAAGTATGGTAGGATTAGATTGTGAGCTCCTCTGAGGACAGTCAGTGACATGGCTATGTACTCTGTAATGTGCTGCAGAAGATGTCAGTGATTTATAAATGTGAAAGAACAAGAAAAGGACACCAAAATAGCATATGACCAGTAATATGTGCTGGTGACCCAATAATAGGCCAACAACTATATATTCATGGTGATAAAAAGGGATAACAGTAAATTAACCAGCATGCACCTTGTCAGCAAAATAAATAGCAACAATATGTAGGGAAACAACTGACTCTTGGGTGCATACTGGAAATATTTTAATATAGAAAATTTCATATACAAAAACACATATACACATCAACAAAAACTAGAAACCCACCCACTACATAGACCAGATTAAAATAGGGACGCTACGGCCCTAAAAAACGCCATATCACCCACTACCTAACTAAATTCTCTTGGAGGCTGCAGTCCTCCGGTAAACTAGGACACGTCCAGAACTCTTTATGAATGAAATATAGTTCTTGAGTAGAAATTGCATGTAAACAGTAGACTCAATCGCAGTCGTGTGTGACGTCTGTAGCCACCAGTTAAATACATAAACTGGACTCATTCGCAGTCCTCCATATCACGTCAACATCTCCATTATTTGATATGTGCTGTACATCAAACAGTAGCTTAGAGTGTGGAACATGCACATCCACGGATCAGCTGTAGCAAGGTAGGAGCCATGCAAACATGATAGAACGGCAACTGTGACTGTCCTCAGTATGGCAAACAGGCAAGCCTTCAATGTTATTGTGTACAGAGCTTAAGCGTTTTAAATCATCAGCATCCACCTGCAGTAGATGAGGTGCAGCCAGCAACTGGGATATAAAGTTCATAGGTTCATAGTTACCACACCGCTGAGTATGCGGATTCCGGATAATGATGTGCTGCCACGATGGAGATGGAATTATAGGTTCCGGGCTCCGGGTAGTCCTAGTAGGTGGTTATAGGTAGTGGTGAATGGCGTCAGACGCTATTACATCTGACATGTTTCGCTGTCTGCCTAACAGCCTCTTCGGAGATTAGCGTCTATTTCTTACTAACGCCACTACACGGGTATTCATGGCGTCCACCCGGGGACCGCCCACTTCCCTCATAGCTGCCGTAGCCAATAGGGAGCGGCCCAGCACGAGCGCCGAACTCCGCCCACCGCACGCCGCGCTTGGCGGCGGAGGTGTGCGCGTCACGCGCTCCAACGCAGGGCCGCCCACCTCCCCCACAGCCGCCACAGCCAATGGGAAAAGGCCCAGCACGAGCGCCGAACTCCGCCCACCGCACGCCGCACTTAGCGGCGAAGGTGTACGCATCATGCACTCCAACGTGGGACGCAAATAGGAAGCGTCCCATCAGCTATAGGGAGAGGGGCGCCACCACGGGAGACCCAGAGCATCCAGAGTAGCGTGTGTATTTCAAAATGATTACACCAGACTAAACATAATTCCACTCGTACTTCAACTGTAACTCAAAAACATTAATAAAAGTCCTCTACGACTATACTGCATATGTAAACCCCAATAAACTTCTATTGAAAAATACAGCAGAGCGAGCCCTGCCCACATTGTACACTCTATAAAGGAATATTTATAAATAATAATATTGAGGAGAAAAAAGATATATTTAATGCTATAATGTTTCATGAAAAAACATAAACAAAAACAAACACTTGGGAAAAGGCCCAAGTGAAAGATATTAATAATTAATACTCGACTGGAACCCCCATGACTGAGGAGGGGGGGTGAGCCCTAAGAGAAAAATGAGAGGGAAGAGAGAGAAGGAAAAGAAAAAGAATATAGCCTGTAAGTCAACAAGAGCTTGTTATACAGGGAGAAAGGCTCCATAATGAACTGCGTCATTGAGACCCTTACCCCTAGTAGCATCCAGGGTGAAGATCCACCTTAATTCCATCTGCAGAAGAATTCTATCTACATTTCCACCCCTTTCATGTGGATGTACCCTATCCAAGCCCACAAAGTGGACAAAACTAGAGTCACCACCATGTGTTAGATGGATATGTCTAGAGATGGGGGATTTGAAATTGCACCCCCCAATATCACCAATGTGTTCCTTGATGCGTTCCTTGAACGCCCTATATGTTTTGCCTATATAGAAGCATCCACATCTGCATGTCAACAGATAGACAACGCAGATGGTGTTGCAATTTACAAAATGCCTTAGCTTCCAGGTGCGTCCATTGGGGAGTGCAACCTCGCCACCCACCTGTAGATATCTACAGTACACACACCCCCCACAGCTATAAGTCCCCAACACTGTACAGTGCTTGGAGGCTGATCTGGGATGAAAATGGCTGGTAGTCAAAGAATCCCTTAGGGTTCTTGAACGTTTATAAGTCACCATAGGTCTGGGGGGTACAAATTCCTGGACCGAAGGGTCAGAGCAAAGCACGTGCCAATGACGACTTAGGATCTTATGAATTTGATCTTCCTGGTCACAATATCTAGTGATCAGGCGTACTTTCTGATCATTCTCGTTTTTAATCTGCTTCCTATCTGATTGGCCCAACAGCGTTAATCTGTCTGTCGCCCTGGCGCGTTTATATGCTTTCTTTAGCCATTTATCTTTATATCCCCTCTCGAGGAAACGTGCACGTAAGGCTTTAGCCTCCTTTTCAAAGTCCGCATCTCTAGAGCAGTTTCTACGAATTCTTAAATACTGCCCAATCGGAATGCCACGTATGGTGTGTTTAGGATGTTGGCTTTCTGCTCTTAAAAGAGAATTGGTTGCTGTTTCTTTTCGAAATAGTTGTGTAAAAATATATCCGTCCGCATTTACACTGACCATCAGGTCCAGGAAAGGCACCGATTTCGGGTTACAGTGCATGGTGAATCTAAGGTTCAATGCATTTCCATTGAGCCTCAGTACAAATTCATCGAGGAGATCTCTACCCCCCGTCCAAAACATCAAGATGTCGTCTATGTACCTGTGCCACGACACTATGTGGCACAGGTACATGACCAAACTGTCGTCTCCAAAAAGGCCCCGTTCCCAATCCCCCAGGTACAGGTTGGCGAACGAAGGAGCACAGGTTGTGCCCATCGCCGCCCCCTGCACCTGGAGGTAATGGGAGCCATCAAACAAGAACACATTGTTACTCAAGATAAATGACAAAAGTTCCAGAATGAAACGATTGTGTTCATACTCAGAAACGTCCAACTCAGACAGGAACCTTCCCACTGCAGCTACTCCCTTGTCCTGTGGAATGCTCGAATACAGAGCCTCCACATCCAAGGTGACTAGGAGAGAACCAGGGGGCAGCTGTGAGCCCTCCAAAATAGTAAGGAGATGTGAGGTGTCTTTAACATAGGATGGGAGACCTAAAACATGTGGCTGTAAATGTTGGTCTACATAGACACTGGCCTTCTCAGTGAGGGCTCCACATCCCGACACTATTGGGCGTCCAGGGGGCTTGATTAGATTCTTATGGACCTTGGGTAACGCATAGAAGGTCGGGGTGACCGGATTTTTGACTTTAAGAAAATCTGCTGTTTGTGGGCTAATAACCCCAGTTTGTACAGCTGTATCAATAATCATCTCCAGTGCCACCTGGTTCTCAGTCACCCTGGATGGGGAGACCCTACAGTAGCACTCTCTCTGACTCAAAATCCTGTGGCACATATACATATATTGTTCAGTTGACATGATTACCACATTTCCCCCCTTGTCCGAGGGTTTGACCACCAAATTGGTCATAGTGGCATAATTGCGTAGGGCATTTTGCTCCTGGGGATTCAAATTCGAAGAGAGGCTGGGCTCAAGCCACAGCTGTCGAATATCCCTTTCAATAAGGTTGATGAACGTTTGAACCCCCGGACAAAGGGAAAAAGGCGGAAATGAGAGGGATCTCTTCTTAAACCTATTCCTATCTACCACAGGCTTCGAGGGAACCGATGAGTCATCCGCTGGAATCCATCCAGCCTCATCACCTAACTCAACAAGGGTCATCAAAGTTCTATAATCCTTATTTGTCCACTCCTTCCACTCCTTGATTATCCCCCCTAGAGGAGCCTCCGTCTTCTTTTTATGTAGACTCTTTAATACTAGGTTCCGACAGAACATATTTATATATTTAAATAATTCAAAACGATCTAGGGTACGATTGGGGCAAAACCCAAGACCTTTATTAAGAAGTGTTTCCAAACCGGCCTCTAAGAGGACCCCTGATAAGTTAATAATTTGCATACATTGACGGGTGTCCCCTGGGGGCAAATCAAGTGAAGGACAGGGAGGGAGTGGAACTGCATGTACACATTCTAGGTGTTTCCTGTTATCAAGATGTTGCTGGCTAAAAAAGAAACTAATTCTGATGAGGACTCTGATCCAGCCGAGGCCCCATCCACCTCCTCGCACACATCCTCTGAGGTGCATCCTGATAGGTATTTATTAATGGGGCCCTCCCTTTTAGGATATTTTTTCTTTTCTTTATTCTGTTTATACTCTGTCTCTGGCGGAGTTCGGCGCTCGTGCTGGGCCTTTTCCCATTGGCTGTGGCGGCTGTGGGGGAGGTGGGCGGCCCTGCGTTGGAGCGCGTGACGCGCACACCTCCGCCGCCAAGCGCGGCGTGCGGTGGGCGGAGTTCGGCGCTCGTGCTGGGCCGCTCCCTATTGGCTACGGCAGCTATGAGGGAAGTGGGCGGTCCCCGGGTGGACGCCATGAATACCCGTGTAGTGGCGTTAGTAAGAAATAGACGCTAATCTCCGAAGAGGCTGTTAGGCAGACAGCGAAACATGTCAGATGTAATAGCGTCTGACGCCATTCACCACTACCTATAACCACCTACTAGGACTACCCGGAGCCCGGAACCTATAATTCCATCTCCATCGTGGCAGCACATCATTATCCGGAATCCGCATACTCAGCGGTGTGGTAACTATGAACCTATGAACTTTATATCCCAGTTGCTGGCTGCACCTCATCTACTGCAGGTGGATGCTGATGATTTAAAACGCTTAAGCTCTGTACACAATAACATTGAAGGCTTGCCTGTTTGCCATACTGAGGACAGTCACAGTTGCCGTTCTATCATGTTTGCATGGCTCCTACCTTGCTACAGCTGATCCCGTGGATGTGCATGTTCCACACTCTAAGCTACTGTTTGATGTACAGCACATATCAAATAATGGAGATGTTGACGTGATATGGAGGACTGCGAATGAGTCCAGTTTATGTATTTAACTGGTGGCTACAGACGTCACACACGACTGCGATTGAGTCTACTGTTTACATGCAATTTCTACTCAAGAACTATATTTCATTCATAAAGAGTTCTGGACGTGTCCTAGTTTACCGGAGGACTGCAGCCTCCAAGAGAATTTAGTTAGGTAGTAGGTGATATGGCGTTTTTTAGGGCCGTAGCGTCCCTATTTTAATCTGGTCTATGTAGTGGGTGGGTTTCTAGTTTTTGTTGATGTGTATATGTGTTTTTGTATATGAAATTTTCTATATTAAAATATTTCCAGTATGCACCCAAGAGTCAGTTGTTTCCCTACATATTGTTGCTAGTGATTTATAAATACATAATAATAATAATATGGTAGGAGATTAGATTATGACTATGGCAGAGATTAGAAAGTGAGCTCATTAGAGGACAGTCAGTGACACGACTATGTACTTTGTAAAGTGGTGCGAGTGATGGATGCGACAAAACCCCTGGTGCTGTTCCCCCAAATGTATAAATGTGCCCCCATGTGTGCATTTATACATTACCTGTCCTGTGTCGTTTACCACATGGTGCCCATCCATCTTCAGCTTCTTCCTGTTCCATTTGTGGCTCACATGCCACCAGCATATAGTGTGTGACGCATGTGTGATGTCACGTGTGCTAAATGCCAGCGGTGTGTGAAGCGCAAATGGAGGAGCAGAAGACGTATGGGCACAGCACGGTGGGCAACACAGGACAGGTTATGTATAAATACACACTGGGGGCACATTTATACACAAGGGGGTGGCGGCGGATGCAGCAGAAGCAGGGGACTCGTCTGATTCCCAAGAGATGTCATGTTAAAATCGATGGTGAATCAGTCTGAGGTGTGTGGGCACCTGACAGATCTCTCTTTAATCAGATTGGATAAGAGAGAGATTTGTCTCTTAGTGAAATCTGCTCATCATCGCTAGATGTATGGCTGCCTTTACTCTAGTATGGCAGCATTAGGACACTGCAGTGTCATTTCTGTAAGTTCAGTTCCTTTTCAGTACTAGTAGGAGTGAAGGGGGGTAGGGAGAAGCACAGAAGCCTTTACAGCCTACAGTCTCCCTTACTTCCAGAGTACAGGTTCAGGATGGATAAAGGGCGCAGGGCTTCTCTCTCACATACACACACACAGCACAAATACCTTTCTCTTTCCTGGTTAGAATTCCATTCTCCATCAGCCAGCCATGCATGACTAAGCTGCTTCCTGGGGGAGCAGCTGGATGACATCACTGACAGAAGTCAGCAAAGAAGAGATAAAAAAACAAACAAGGAACTGTCTACCAATCTTACTGTCTAAAACTATGTATGACTCCTTATTAGGTGCACTCTTTCAGAACAACTGTGCAAAGAGCTTTTTATCTCCACTCCCTTAGCTGTGTCTCGCAGGACAGTGGAAAAAAAACTTTTTTTTCCTTAGCTGTCTGAAGATTGGAATGTCTTTGAAAGCGCCCCATTCTGACCTGATGACCTGCCGCTCAGAGGCTCCCGCCTTTCCGGCCTCTGTGTTGTCCCGGCCCTGCACGGGACGTTTCCGCGGCTCGATTATGCCGCCGAATCGTCCATGCGGGCGATTCTCTTATCTTCTGCTCGTTTTCTTTATCTTTTTCCATTGTCCCGCCCGTGGTATCGAGCGCGGAATCGATCCGGCAGGTGATCGGACACGTCGGAAATTATCAATCTGATGGCTCGATCGAGCCGCGGAAATGCACCGTGTATTCCTGGCATTACACACAGGACTTCCCTGCCAGCAAAGCTGGATGCATCCGAAGTTGTAGATAATGTTATCTTGTGTTTTATTGTATCAAGTGAGGAATTTAAATAAACACTCCTCTGACACTGCCGGGTCTCCTGAACAAAGTCAGACAATTTAGAAAGCTTTTCTGTTTGTAAGAACATGAATAAAGCAGTTGTAAATAAAATGCAAAATAAGCTTTCAGAGCAAAAAAGTGTACTATGGGAACATATAATTTCTAAATGAATACTAATACTTATGCACAAAAGCAAATATGATAAACATATGGCATATAAAAAGTAGAAAAACATGTTTTTATTGAATATTATGTCAGGGTTTTATACCGCTTTAATGTATCTACAACTAGATTTGACCAAGAACATTTACCCATACTTAATTTTCATTGTAAAATTTGGCTTAGCACCCTACCCTAATCTGTTGAAATAATTCCATCTTTAACACTCTTTAACCACTTGCCGACCGCCCACAGCCGATGGGCAGCGGCAAGGGCTGGGCCCAAACGACCGCAATACACCCATCAGCGGCGGCAGCGGCATGCGTGGTTAGGCGGCGATCGCGTCATCCATGACGCGATCTGCCGGTGGCAACTGGCTCCGCCCACTCTGCGCCGTAACCCCCGACCAATTAGCTGCGCCGGCGGGTTTCAAATGCGGCGATCCGGCCAATCAAAAGTGTATAATACACTTTGTTTATGTAACTTCGTCGTGCGACCATCAGAGAGGACGGCAGCCCTGCAGATAAGTTAAAAAAAACACACTTTCACCCACGCAGATCGCCCACCCAAGCCCTCAGAACCCCCCCTGACCACCCCAGCACACCACTGTTTGCACCCAAGCACCCACCTAAAAACCCATCAATCACTCCCTGTCACTAACTGTCAACGCTATCCCGTATATTAGGTCCCTAACTGCCCCCTAGGGCCCCCTGATTACCCCCCCTACCCTCAGATCCCCCACAGACCACCCCCCTGTATACTGTATAAATTTGTATACAGCTGCCTTACCCACTGATCACCTGTCTATCACCTATCTATCACCTGTCTATCACCTGTCTATCACCCCTTGTCACCACCACCCTTCAGAGCAGACCCTAAACTGTCCCTTGGGGGCACCTGATCACCCACCTAGACCCTCAGATTGCCCTCAGACCCCCCCTCTTGATAACCTCCCCAGTGCATTGTTTACATCTATTCTCCCCTATAATCCCTCACTGATCTCCCATCGTCACCCCCTGTGTCTGCCACCCATCAGATCAGGACCCAGTCTGCCCTGTGCAGGCACCTAATCAACCCCCCACACCCTCAGATCACCCTCAGACCCCCCCCCCCCCCGCCCCAATCACCTTCCCAGTGCATTGTATTTGATTGTGCTGTAATTGTATTTGATTGTGCTGACATTGTATTTGATTGTGCTGACATTGTATTTGATTGTGCTGACATCGTATTTGATTGTGCTGTGATTGTATTTGATTGTCCCGTGATCGGCTTTGATTGTTCCGTGATTGGCTTTGATTGCCCTGTGATTGCCCTGTGATTGGCCTGTGATTGGCTGTGATTGCCCTGTGATTGGCTTTGATTGGCCTGTGATCGGCTTTGATTGTCCCGTGATCGGATTTGATTGTCCCGTGATTGGCTTTGATTGGCCTGTGATTGGCTGTGATTGCCCTGTGATTGGCTTTGATTGGCTTGTGATTGGCTTTGATTGTCCCGTGATTGGCTTTGATTGTCCCGTGATTTGAGTGCCCTGTGAATGGCCTGCGATTGCTCTGTGATTGCCTTTGATTACCTTTTGATTGGCTTTGTTTTCTCGTGATTGGCTTTGATTGTCCTGTGATTGTTTCTGATTGCCTCTGATTCCCACCACCATCGCCACCACCCCCCTGTCACTATCCTAGTGATCTAAAAACAGTGATCAGTGAAAATTGTCACTTTTTTAGTATCACTAGTGTTAGCAGTTAAGCCACTTAGCTAGGCCCCTTTGTTAGTGTCAGTTAGTGCTCAGCCCACTGCACCACAGTCACTAATTAGCGTCATCACTGTCGCTAATCAACATTGGTACTATATAGTATCTGTAAGTGATCATTACTGTTAGCAGTCAGATCTATTAGGGTCACTAGGATCCACAAAAAAACGCAGTGTTTGCCCGATCAGGCCTGATTGTTCATCTGCACTTGCGTTCAGCCCACCCCTCCGCAGTGACAGAATGTTTTTTTTCTGATCACTGCAAAAAACACTGTAAAATAGCTGTGGCCCTATAAAGATCAGTTTTGATTTTTTTTTTTATCAAAACTTAGTGACCACAGCTTTCTGCCCCTCAAGTACTCCCTTTTGCTAGGTAGGTGCTCTTTTTTCTGGGTAGTCTCAGAGGAATACTCCCCTAAATTTAGCAGTCCACCCTGGTAAGAAAGGGGTATTCTGATGATGAGGCGTACAGGTACATGGTCGAGTCGGATGAGGACGATTGGGACGCCTCATTCGACGAATCTTCTGGGTCAGAGTTTGAACCTGTAGAGAGCAGTGGTTCACTGACCGATAGTGATGACGAGGTTGAGGTCCCGGCTAGAGCCAGGCGTACCACACCCCATGTCGTTGGACCGCAGGTGGCGCAGGATCAGCCTCAAGGGCAGCAGTGGTGCTAGTGCTGGTCTGAGATTTCATGGTGGGGCAGGCACCAGCAGCACAGCATCTCCTGGACCTAGCACCAGTACTTCTGTAGACCCTGGTGAAGTGGTGAGCACCAGCATCGAAGTTGAAACTGGTTCGGTGGCACGTGCAGTAAGATCCCAGTCGCAGCCACCAAGAAGACGGGCCCGTACTACCCCTAGTTTACCAGAGGTGCTGGCAAATCCCAATTGGCAATCCCCTGATTCCGCCGCACCCGTACTGCCCCCTTTCACTGCCCAGTCTGGAGTCCAGGTGGAGACAGATAATCTAGGATCAGTCCTAGACTTTTTCTATCTGTTCATCACCCAGGATCTCTTAGACTTAGTCGTGGCAGAGACCAACCGTAAGGCCACACAATATATAACCACCAATCCAAATAAGTTCCTTGCCCAGCCTTTTCGGTGGAAACCAGTCCAAGTTTCCGAAATTAAAATTTTTTTGGGCCTTCTCCTTCACATGGGACTAGTAAAGCAGAGTGTGTTGCAGTCTTATTGGTCTACGGACCCAGCATATCACGTTCCCTTGTACTCTGCTGCCATGTCCAGGACACGATTTGAGAACATCCTGCACTTCCTGCACTTCAATAACAATGAAACCTGTCATCGAAGTGACCACCCTGCTTATGACCGGCTCCACAAAATTCGGCCCCTCATAGACCACCTGTCATCCAGATTTGCAGATGCTTATACCCCTGAACAGGACATCTGCGTAAACGAGTCCCTCATATGTTTTACCGGGCGCCTTCGCATCAAACAGTACATCCCAAGCAAGCGCGCCCGGTATGGGGTGAAACTGTATAAGCTCTGTGAAAGGGCCATAGGCTATACATCTTATTTTAGGGTCTATGAGGGAAAAGACTCAAAATTGGAGCCAGTCGGATGCCCTGACTACCTGGGGAGCAGTGGAAACGTTGTGTGTCACCCTTGTTCCAGAAGGGTTACCATCTTTTTGAGGACAATTATTACACATGTGTGGCCCTCTTTCAGCACTTAAAAATAAAACAAATCCGATGCTGTGGCACCGTGCGGCCTAGTCGCCGGGGCTTCCCCCAACGGCTCATTACCACCAGACTTGAACGGGGCAGAGGTCCGCCTTGTGTGCTGACGTCCTGCTCGCGGTGAAATGGAAGGACAAGAGGGACGTTTACTTTCTGTCCACCATTCACGCAGACACGACAGTCGAAATTCAACGGTGAACTGAGGTCATTGAAAAACCCCTTCACGAGTATAATACTAACATGGGAGAGGTGGACTTCAATGACCAGAGGTTAGCGCCCTATTTAATTTCCCGAAAAACAAGACGCTGGTATAAAAAAGTGTCTTTTTACCTCATTCAATAGGCAATTTACAACAGCTTTGTTCTCTACAGTAAGGCTGGGAGAACTGGGTCGTTTCTTCAATTTCAGAAACAGATCGTGATAGAACTCCTGTTATGATCGCTTCTGCAGCGTTTACTGCTGACTGCACTGGTATTGCAAACCAAGCAGTTCTAATGTCATTACATGCATTTGCTTGCATAGTTTGGTTTGCACTTAAACTAGTTGCTGATTCCATCTGCAGTCGCTCTGAAGTTTATGACAGTTTAATATGCTTTTGTGTAAACAAACATTGTCTGCTGCAGTGGAGGGGCGGTCCCTTTCCTGCAGGCTGCATATCATTGTCTGCCTTTTCCTGCTATCAGCCTGTGATTAATTACCATTCACTTGTGTGGGAATCTGCAGGTCTGCTCCCATTGGATGACCTCAGTATAAAGAACTGCTTCCTGCAATGCCTCATGGGCTATCATAGTTTCAGACTCTATCTGTTACTCTGCTCGTGCCCCACCTCGTTCCTGGTCCGTGTGGACTGCGCTGACTCCTGCGAAGGGGTCAGCGAGTCCTCCTAGTTCTGCTCTTGTTCTAGAAGTTGTTACTTGCTTGTCTTGTGTCATATATTGGTTCATCGCCAATATATACGCATACTTGCGCATTTTGTTATTTTCCTTGTATCCGTGTTACGTTGATATATCAGTGTTGCTGATATATACGTACACGAACTGTTTATTTCCTGTGTTCAGTTAGTCAGTTTTCCAGCACGTTTTGGTAGTTTGCGCGTATCGTGAACACCCGTGCTGAGCTAGTTATCCTGTTCCTGGTCCTGTTTGTGGATTGCGTTCATCTCTGCGAAGAGATAACGAATCCTTCTGAATCCTGTTCCTGGTCCTGTTTGTGGATTGCGTTCATCTCTGCGAAGAGATAGCGAATCCTTCTGAGTCCTGTTCCCTGTATTACTTCAGTCTTAGTCAGAGTTCCTGCTTATGTCATATATCGGTTCATTGCCAATATATACATATGTTAGTCAGACGTTACGAATAGTTTCATTGATAGCTGTAATTGTAATACGCTAGGAAAACATACTTATTGTATATTTATCTGTGTTACGTTCATCTATCTTGATCCTGCTATTTCCTGTCTCTCCTGTCCTGTCTTTGTGAGGCACGCCATCGCCGCAACGCATTGGCTGCCTCATTCCAGTCTGTCTGGTTTTGGACGCTTGCTGTCGCTAAGTAATCGCTAGCTGGCAAGCGTTCATTCTGTCTACCTGTCCTGATCTCCTCAGTCCTGGTTTATGCGCTCAGCGCTACTTTGCGCTGAGACGTTATTACGAAAGTGTTTGTGGCTGTTCAGATCTGCACCGGCTCTGTGCACCACGATCTCCTATTGGAGTCAGTCCTCTCCTCCACTAAACTGGGGATATCCTGATCCCTTGTGCTGGTGTGTGTACCTCCTTCACGTCAGCTTATGTGTTGTATGCTGACTGTGGAGATTACACCCCCAAGCTTAACAACTCCTGTATCCAGAAGGTGCCGTGGCCCAACCCCAAGATGCAACTAGCCGGCTGCATGGAAGGCATTACGCCTATCCAATTCCGAGTACCCCAGGTCACCGAATCCGAAGAAAACGTTGTCGTGTCTGCAGCAGGGCTGGAATAAGGCATGACACCACTGTTTATTGTCCCACCTGTCCTGACCAGCCTGGCCTATGCCTAGGGGAGTGATTTGAGAGGTACCACGAGCAGGTACACTATTAGAGAGTAGGGAACTCCAGACACAGCAGTAGGCACACATGGGTCTCTCAGTGCTATTTCACACTGCTGCCATGCGTTAGGGCAAATTGCCTAGCGAAAGTCACACTTTGCGGTCCCCCCTATGCCGGAAGTGCTTGACTTAACGCTAGTGCATGCCTACGTTACTGCGTGGCTTCTGCGGCAATTTAGGTCGGCCCGGAAGTCATGTTAGTCTCTGGCGACGCAGTTCATTACTAGGCCGAATACTACTCTTGTGGTATTCCCTGAAGGTATGTTTTGGGCGATACAGTGCGGCGGGCTCGACCCACTGGATATGCCAATATGCAGTGTGAAACCAAACATCTGGTTTCGAGAGACCCTAATACACAGGCAGGGGCGGACTGGCCCGGGGGGACGGGAGGCAATTGCCCCCCGGGCCGCCCTGGTTCTAAGTAATTAGGGCCGGTGAGCTGTGCAGGATAGATGCAGACCGCATCGCAGTGACAGAGAGCCTGTGTGCGCAGCTGCAGCCTCGCAATTAGTGTACTACTGCAGCCGCGCCTCTCACTTCAAAGCCAGCCCCCTGCCTGGCCCGCCCCCGTCACAGACTTACTGTTTGTCTTTGGCCGGTGTAGTGAAAATTTTTGCTACCTATCATATTTTGCAACTTGCCATAGAGGACAGTGTATGACTGTGTAGGCGTGGCTTCTCTCTGTTAACACGCCTGTAATTTTTTGCAACCACAGATCCCATTGAGCTAGAAGGGGGATTGTTCCCTCCAGGGGGGGTTATTAGTTGAGCAACAGGGGGGATTGTTCCCTCCAGGGGGGGTTATTAGTTGAGCAAGAGGGGGGATTGATCCCTGGGGGGGGGTTATTAGTTGAGCAAGAGGGGGGATTGTTCCCTCCAGGGGGGGTTATTAGTTGGGCAAGAGGGGGGATTGTTCCCTCCAGGGGGGGTTATTAGTTGAGCAAGAGGGGAGGGTTCTGTGTGAGAATAGGGTTTGGTTGGGTTGCATTTTCTGATACAGATAGGTTAAAGTCAATGGCTAGGTTGCACTTTCTGATAGCTATACGTATAAATAAGTGCAACCGGTTGCAAAATCTGATAAAGTTGCAAAAAATTTCACCACACCGGTCACCGGCTCAGTCCTCCTGGCTGTCAGGAATAGTGTACTGCAGACACACCCGGCTGGCTCTAGCTGCAGTGACCACGATCTCTCTCCCCCTGACTAGCAGCCTTCCGATTGCTGCAGTACCAGGCGCCAGAACAGGTTTAAAAGTTGAACACACGCAGCCACTCTTCTTTCTGGTGGCAGATCTGTGTGATGGGCTGAGCGTGCTCCAAGAGTTGTGAGGCTGACTCTGGCTGTGCAGTTGTTCTGCTCTCTCTGCGCTCTGTTTAGCTTGGAGTCTCTAGGGCTGTTAGGCTGTATACGTTACTACTTTATAGCTCAGCCTCACAACTCTCTGGTCCTGTCCTCTTATCATCAAGGTCTCCTGTGCTATTCAGCACAGGCAGAGATCGCTGTCACCCGACCCTGCAAGGCTAAAAGGAATGTTTATTGAGAGAAGTTTTGTGACGTGGAGTAGCTGAGAGAACGCAGGCATCCCTATAGAAGTAGATGATCCTTCCTGAGGGTGCACAGGCTTGCTCTGCATATCAAATCAGCAACTAACACTGGTGAGCAACCTGTTTGTTTCATTAATCACCAGAATATTCAGTATGTTAAGCAAGGTTTGTTACCTGTGTAGGCTTTTGGATGCCGTGTGTATTTACTAAGTAAAATACTTATGGGGGCTGCTTAGTACCCCCCCCCCCCTCACCCCATATGGAGGCCTCCATTTTATGGGTCTCTGTGCTGCAGGTTGAAATTCCCACAGTGACATTCTGTGTCCCTGGCAGCCACAATGCATGCTGGGAATTGTAGTTAATTGATGCAGTTACAGCTCCCAGCTTGTATTACACCTCCTAGGTATGCATTACGGCTGTCAGGGACATCACTGTGGTTCTCTGGCAAGGTGAGAGACAAAATGGAGGCCTCCATATAGACTGGGGGGTGGCTACTAAGCTCCTGCTCACACCCAAAAGCCCACACAATTAAAGGATACCTTAGCCTTAATTTAAATCTAAAAATAATGCCCTGTGTGTAGGGAGGTGCACCTTTTGTCCATGACATACTGCCCTGCACATGCGCAGTATGTCCTATTGGGCTTTCTGTGACGGCACCGGTGGAGCACATACCGGGCATGTGCTGACGAGTGCCATCACAGAAAGCCCAATAGGACATACTGCGCATGTGCAGCACAGTATGTCCAGGTCAAAGGGTGCCAACCAGAAACGTGAGGCACAGCGGGTGAACCGTTGAAGACGCACGGCCACAAGAGATGTGGTAAGCCTATGCGCCCCTCCCCATACACACAGGGCATCATTTTTAAATTAGGGCTAAGGTATCCTATAACGAACCTCCCTTAGGAAGAGTTTAGTTTAAAAAGTTTTTAAAAATTGGTACAGAGTCCCATGGGGAGCACTCGACACCAGGGAACTGTAAAGAGGAGGGGGTGTGCAGCTTGTTAAATTGTGACATGGTTAAAGGTATAGGTCAGGTGTTGGTGTCCCTTTTTTATGGCTCCAAAATTTGGGACGTGTGTGTAAGACGAGACAGCCAGCTGTGACCTGGCTGAGAGACGCGAGGAAGTGGAAAGCGGGACCCTTGCTTGCTGCTGGACACCGGTCAGGTTGTCATAATGGCTATGTTTCTGCCGCCTGTCAATTCCTGTGTGTGTTGTGGAGGTGTCATAGCGAAGCGAAATAGTATTGGGAGGAATGAGTATGTGCAGTCTGTGGATCATAGTGAAGTGAAATCGGGGGGGGGGGGGGGGGGGGGAGGAATGCAGGCTGGGGTTAGGGGTGCAGGATTGGGTCCTAGTGAAGTTAAGGGGGGGGCTTGTGCGCAGGCTGGTGCTGCCGTGAATGGGCCTCTAGGTTGTGTTGTCCCCCCAGGCCAAAGGGTTCCAGTCCTCCCCTGTACACAGGGCTGCCAGAAACCTCTCCTTTCACTTGGGACAAAATGCGTGATGTACTTCGCCACAACTCTGTGCGATTTGCACTTTGCACATTGTCTCATGGGGGAGGAGAGGTTTGTACTCGTAAGGTAAGTTAAAAAAAAACACACACAAAAAAAAAACAGGTGAGCAAAAGAGCTAATGTTTGGTTCTCAATATCAAGGTTTTGTTTGAAGAAGTTTATAAATGTTAATAAAGTTATTGCTTTGCTGCTTGCTTGGTTTTTTTTTTGGTTTTTTTTTGTTTTCTCTTTTTTTCCACAAGTTAGCAGAGAATGACACTTTGTGAAAATAAACAATAAAAGTCAATTTCCGCTAACTTGTGACAAAAAATAAAATCTTCTATGAACTCACCATACTCCTAACGGAATACCTTGGGGTGTCTTCTTTCTATAATGGGGTCATTTGTGGTGTTCCTATACTGCCCTGGCATTTTAGGGGCCCTAAACCGTGAGGAGTAGTCTTGAAACCAAATGTCTCAAAATGAGCTGTGAAATCCTAAAGGTGCTCATTGGACTTTGGGCCCCTTAGCGCAGTTAGGGTGCAAAAAAGTGCCCCACCTGTGGTATCACCGTACTCAGAAGAAGTAGTATAATGTGTTTTGCGGTGTATTTTTACACATACCCATGCTGGGTGGGAGAAATATCTCTGTAAATGGACAATTGTGTGTGAAAAAAAAAGGCATTTACAGAGATATTTCTCCGACCCAGCATGGGTATATGTAAAAATACACTCCAAAACACATTATACTACTTCTCCTGAGTACGCCGGTACCACATGTGTGGCACTTTTTTGCACCCTAACTGCGCTAAGGGGCCCAAAGTCCAATGAGTACCTTTAGGATTTCACAGGTCATTTTGATACATTTGGTTTCAAGACTACTCCTCACGGTTTAGGGCCCCTAAAATGCCAGGGCAGTATAGGAACCCCACAAATTACCTCATTTTAGAAAGAAGACACCCCAAGGTATTCCGTTTGGAGTATGGTGAGTTCATAGAAGATTTTATTTTTTGTCACAAGTTAGCGGAAAATGACACTTTGTGAAAAAAAACAATAAAAATCAATTTCTGCTAACTTGTGACAAAAAAATAAAATCTTCTATGAACTCACCATACTCCTAATGGAATACCTTGGGGTGTCTTCTTTCTAAAATGGGGTCATTTGTGGGGTTCCTATACTGCCCTGGCATTTTAGGGGCCTAAACCGTGAGTAGTCTTGAAACCAAATGTATCAAAATGACCTGTGAAATCCTAAAGGTACTTATTGGACTTTGGGCCCCTTAGCGCAGTTAGGGTGCAAAAAAGTGCCACACATGTGGTATTGCCATACTCAGGAGAAGTAGTATAATGCATTTTGGGGTTTATTTTTACACATACCCATGCTGGGTGGGAGAAATATCTTTGTAAATGGACAATTGTGTGTAAAAAAAAATCAAAAAATTGTCATTTACAGAGATATTTCTCCCACCCAGCATGGGTATGTGTAAAAATACACCCCAAAACACATTATACTACTTCTCCTGAGTACGGAAATACCACACGTGTGGCACTTTTTTGCAGCCTAGGTGCGCTAAGGGGCCCAAAGTCCAATGAGCACCTTTAGGTTTTACAGGGGTGCTTACAATTTAGCACCCCCCAAAATGCCAGAACAGTATACACACCCCACAAATGACCCCATTTTGGAAAGTAGACATCCCAAAGTATTCAGAGAGGGGCATGGTGAGTCCATGGCAGATTTCATTTTTTTTGGTCACAAGTTAGCAGAAATGGAAACTTTTTTTTTTTTTTGTCTCAAAGTGTCATTTTCCGCTAACTTGTGACAAAAAATAAAATCTTCTATGAACTCACCATGCCTCTCAGTGAATACTTTGGGATGTCTTCTTTCCAAAATGGGGTCATTTGGGGGGTATTTATACTATCCTGGAATTTTAGCACCTCATGAAACATGACAGGTGCTCAGAAAAGTCAGAGATGCTTCAAAAAGGGAAAATTCACTTTTGGCACCATAGTTTGTAAATGCTATAACTTTTACCCAAACCAATAAATATACACTGAATGTTTAGTTTTTTTTTATCAAAGACATGTAGCACAATAAATTTGGACAAAAATATATAAAGAAATTTTACTTTATTTGACAAATTTTATCACAGAAAGTAAAAAAAAAATCATTTTTTTTGACAAAATTCATGTCTTTTTTGATCAATATAATTAAAACTAAAAATCGCAGCAGCAATCAAATAGCACCAAAAGAAAGCTGTATTAGTGACAAGAAAAGGAGACAAAATTAATTTAGATGGTAGGTTGTATGACCGAGCAATAAACCGTTAAAGCTGCAGTAGTCTGAATGGAAAAAAAAAAGGCTCTGGTCCTTAAGGGGCGAAAAGACTGTGGTCCTTATGTGGTTAACATCTCTCGAACTCTGAAGGCATCCTTTGTAGCTGGTGACTTTCCCCCATGCATCCGAGAATCAGACGCTAGGAGCGCTAATGTCTGATTTATTTTAAGGACACTAAGTGAAGATGCCCGAAAGAGAAGGGGCTTGATTCAGAAAAGGGTGCTAAGTGTTAGCACACCAGTGAAAAGCCACTTTGCATGTTCTAACATGCTTTGCACATGCTAAGTAGTTAGCACATGCAAACTACTTAGCACCGTAGTTAGCACATGTAAACTACTTAGCACCGTAGTTAGCACATGTAAACTACTTAGCACCCTAGTTTTTTTAAAAAAAAAATCAGTGTTTATTCAACAAAGAAAAGGAACATATGACAGAATATGCAGTGTAGCAGTGCGCCTCCTAACTTTTCCAACAGTAGCTTCAGCATCAATTATCACTGTGGGAGATGAGAGGTATTGTTAACAATAATATAATGATCGTCACATAATATATAGAGCTCAGATTGAATTTAAATTTCCAAATATTCTATCTTTTACAAGATCATAATTAGCAAGACCCGGGGTATCTAACCATGGAGCTTAGCACCCTAGTTTGCACGGTGCACAGTAGTACTTTGCATGTCCTAACTACGGTGCTAAGTAGTTTGCATGTACTAACTACGGTGCTAAGTTTGCATGTGCTAACTACGGTGCTAAGTAGTTTGTATGTGCTAACTACTTAGCACCCTAGTTAGCACGCCCAAAGCCTTTAGGCGTGCTAACTGGGTTAGCAACGTTTACTGAATCGAGCCCAAGAGGTCTGCAAAATCTGGACACTATGCGGCCGGAGGTGAGTACTGCCTGACTCTGCCTGGGTGACATCTGGGGCACCCCAGAATCGATCCGGGGTGCGTGCCACTGATATTTTGGGCTAGCAACCCCCTTGCTCTGGCTACCTATACTGAGGGGGGTACTTCTGGCTACCTATACAGGGGTCATCACTGTCTACCTAAAATGAAGGGGGGGGGGGGAGGTATGGCTACCTGAAATTGCTACAGCTACAGCCTACTGGTATTATTTTCTTGCAGCACTTGACAGATCAGTAGTTATTGGCAGTGGCAATCTGCTGACTACTTAATTTTCCTCAGAGTACATGTTTAAAAACAGTCTAAGCTGCAGCAGACATAGAGCAGATGCCTTTTGAACTGAGGGAGCACACATTTTGAAATGAGCTGCAAATTCTGTCTTAAAATTTTGGTCAAATGACCTGAAGCAGCTCAGTTCAGGCTGTTATATTCATGCTATGTGGTTTATACTAGGCACACAAGATGCAATTTTGTAACAGATTTACTGTCAGATCGACTATTTCAAACATGTCCGTTCTGATTTCCGATTGATTTTCTGATTGATTTTCCATAGAAGTGAGCAGAGGACTGCCTGGAAAATCAATCAGAAATCAGATCGGACATATTGGAAATAGCTGACCCGACAGTAAATCTGTCAGAAAATCGTATGTACCTAACATAAGGCTGATGATTCTTAAAGAGTAACTGTTAGCCCCCAAAGTGAAATTTAAATCTCTACAGCAATGTTTTATTTAGTATTAAAGTGATCCAAAAATCCAATGCAGAACTTAAAAATCAATATAATTTTGTTACTATGTAGCCTTTTGCCCAAGCTAATGACGCAAAGCCGCATATCTGATACTGATGAGCATGCAGAGCATGCCTATGTCTGCCCGACCCCCCTCTCCCCCCCCAGGACCAGGTGCCGATCTATTCGCACCACAAACAGCTGACCGCTCTGACAGGGAGAGAGAGCGGCAGCACTTCCGGCACAGCCACGGCAGAGCAGCCGCCACCGTGCATCTCTCTCACATGTCTCACATGTGACTCGGTGGCGGCTGCTCTGCGTGGCTGCGCTGGAAGTGCTGCCGCTCTCTCTCCCTGTCAGAGCAGTCAGCTGTTTGTGGTGCGAATAGATCGGCACCTGGTCCTGGGGGGGGAGAGGGGGGAGAGGGGGGTCGGGCAGACATAGGCATGCTCATCAGTATCAGATATGCGGCTTTGCGTCATTAGCTTGGGCAAAAGGCTACATAGTAACAAAATTATATTGATTTTAAGTTCTGCATTGGATTTTTGGATCACTTTAATACTAAATAAAACATTGCTGTAGAGATTTAAATTTCACTTTGGGGGCTAACAGTTACTCTTTATGGCTCATACACACGTCAGATTTTTCCATACGACCTGTCGTTTGGACGTCAAATCGGGTGTGTGTACGATCGGTCGTTCAGCTGATAATACTGGATTATCAGCTGAACAACCGATCTTAGACATGCCCAATTTGACGTTCAAATGACCGGACGTTCATACGTCCAAACGACAGGTCGTATGGAAAAATCCAACGTGTGTATGTACCTTAACCTCCTGGGGGATACAATTATATCGCCCAGGAGGTGGCGCAGCACTATTTTTAATTTTTTTTTATTTTTTAAATCATGTAGCGAGCCCAGGGCTCGCTACATGATAGCCGCTGTGCAGCGGCATCCCCCCACCCCCTCCGATCGCCTCCGGCATACAAAGCAAACAGGAAATCCCGTTCAGAACGGGATTTCCTGTTTGGCTTCCCCGTCGCCATGGCGACGATCGGGATGACGTCATCGACGTCAACGACGTCGTGACGTCAGAGGGAGTCTCGATCCACCCCTCAGCGCTGCCTGGCACTGATTGGCCAGGCTGCGCAGGGGGTCTTGGGGGGGGGGGGGAGCGGCACGGCACGGCGAGTAGCGGCGAATCAGCGCGGAGCGGCGGCGATCGGTATATACACGCAGCTAGCAAAGTGCTAGCTGCGTGCAACAAAAAAAAAATTATGCAAATCGGCCCACCAGGGCCTGAGAAAACCTCTGTGGCGGCTTACCCCGAGCTCAGCTCGGGATTATCCCCCAGAGGGTTAAGGTTGCATCATTCTACAGTTCAGAATGAAAAGGGGTAGGCAGTGATTAAATCTGTCTCTCTCTTGCTGCTTATAGCAATGATACTCTAAAGGCTGCCATACACTGGTCGATTGCCACCAGATTGACCAACAGTTAGGTCCCTCTCTGATTGAATCTGATCAGAGAGGGATCTATTGGCTGGCTGCCCATACACTGCACACAGATTTTGAATTGATTTCAGCATGAAGTCGATTCACAACCTGTGGAGCTGCCGCTGCCTCTGCCTGCCTCGCCTCCCCCGGCCAGCAGCAATACATCACCTGTCCGCCGGCACGAGTCCCCGACCCAGAGTGGTAGCTACATGAAACACCACTAGAGGGCGCATGTGTCCCTCTAGTGCGATCGTCGCCGGCATCTATAGCAAACAGGGGAACGCGTATATAACGCGTTCCCCTGTTTGGCTTCTCCTGTCGCCATGGTGACGATCGGAATGACGTCATGGACGTCAGTCGACGTCCTGACGTCAGACGCCTCAGATCCAGCCCATAGCGCTGCCTGGAACTCATTGGTCCGGGCAGCGCAGGGCTCTGGCGCGAGGGGGGCCCTCTTCCATCCACTGCATGCGGGCGATCGCCGCAGACTGGCGGCGATCAAGCTGTGCGCGCGGCTAGCAAAGTGCTAGCTGCGCGCACAGCACTTTAAATGGGGCGAATCGCCCCACCAGGGGCTGAGATATCTTCCTGCTCGGCATAGCCCGAGCTCAGCTCGGGCTTACCGCCAGGAAGGTTAAAGTGATTGGACTCGCAGGGGCTCAGGGCAGGAGGAGTGGAGCTCTCGTCATTGCCAATTAGCAGGCATAATGCTGGGAATACACGGCTCGATTTTGAGCAATTTAGATGGCTCGATTGATAATTTCCGAATTGTCTGATCTGCCCGATCGATTCTGCGCTCGATTTTGCATAGGGAATAATGGGAAAAGATAAGAAAAACAAATGGAAGATAAGAAAATTGCCCACATAATCGAGCGCGGAAAACGATCGGGTGCAAAATCGAGCGGCAATGCTATTTGTCTAAAGGTAGCCATACACTGGTCGATTTGCCATCAGATCGACCAACAGATAGATCCCTCTCTGATCGAATCTGATCAGAGAGGGATCGTATGGCTGCCTTTACTGCAAACAGATTGTGAATCGATTTCAGCATGAAATCGATTCACCATCTGTGGATCTGCCGCTGCAGCCGCCCCCCCCTCCCCCCAGCTATACATTACCTGCTTCGGCCGGCGCGAGTCCCCTGGTCTCCGCTGTCTCTTCTCTGGTCTGGGCTCCTCCAGCTTCACTTTACTTCCTGCCGGGGGAAGTTTAAACAGTAGAGGGCGCTCTACTATTTAAACTTCCTGCCGGGACAGGAAGACGTGAAGCCTGCCGGACTCGGAGCCCAGCGCGGAGACGGAGCAGCGGTGACCAGGGGACTCGCGCTGGTGGAATAGGTAATGTATTGCCGCTGTATTGCGCCGGTCGTCGGGCATTCGAACGCCGATATCGACGCACTCCCGACCCGCCGGCGATCGAGCGAAATCTTCTGCACGGACAGGAACGACGAGAATAGACGAGAACGATCGATTTCGGACGGAAATCGATCGTTCGGTCAGTGTTTGCACGACGATTTCACGGCCGATTTGATCACAGTGATCGAATCGGCTGTGTATCGGTGGGAAAATCGGTAAGTGTATTAGTGAATCAAGCCCCTTGTTTCTATAATTCACTTTTTCTCTGAAGTTTTTCTCCTAGGAGATAATTTTCCATCTTCTGCGTAAATAACTTTTCAGCACTTTGCAATTAAAAAAAATACCAAAAAGTAGGTGAAAGCACTGTCAAAATTATTCTGAGTAATTCCTTGCTTGCTGTGGCTTAAAAAGCATTTTATTAATAAGTTTTGTAAGTATCACCTCGGAGAAAACTTAGGAGAAAAGGTGAGTTGCAAATGGCCCCATGTATGTTTGTATGTGGGAAAACATGCTAGTTTTTTTTAACAGCTAATGTAACTGATAGAGAAAATGTACACAGCTGTCAGTTTTTTTTGTATTTATTTTTCTGCATTGAGGGTAGGAACACACTAGGCAGAATCGCATATGCGTTTTCCACTATGTGCTATGGAAAACGCATATGTGATTCTGCCTAGTGTGTTCCTAACCTGAAAAATGCATTCAAGTGTGCAGTAGCCCAATGAATAACATTGGTTGTCAGTATAAATGCGTTTTCCTATACAGGAAATGAATAAGTGTGAATGCTGCCTTACCCTGTTTAACATTGCTTCAGTTTTGTTTTCACTTGTGCCCAGTGAGCAAAACCAATTTTCTGCCACATTGCCTACTAATCTAATAGAAATATATAGGGTAGGTGCACACATAACATAACATCAAAGGCTGCATTTTATGTCATGTGCATATTTTTTTATGTGCATTTTTTTGTGCATTTTTGCTGCGTTTTTCGTGCGTTTGCGTTAGCGCTTTTTTTTTTTTTTACCGCAGATGAGTTTTTCAAGCGTTTTGCGTGTGTTTTAATGCATTTGCGGTTTGCATATACAAAACGCATAAACGCATATGCGTTTTGTATGCGTTTTTCATGCGTTTTACAATTGCGTTTTATGCAAATCAATAGGAAGACAACAGGAAGCGGAAATACATCACAAAACTAATTTTTTCTTACAAAAACGCATATAAAACGCATGTAAAAATTGCGTTTCCATTGATTTTATTATATGTGTTTTTGCACATCATGCAACAAAACCAGCGTTTTTGAAAATGCATGCATATAAAATGCATATGCGTTTTTTATATGCATTTTTTTCCTGCGGCCCATAGACTTCCATTAGCTGCAAAAACGCAGCATTTTCCGCGAAACTAGCGTTTCTGCTACGTGTGCACCTAGAAGGACAAACATCTCAAAGGTTATGTTGCTGGAAGCAGTGCCATGGTATGTCGCTGTTGATAGCCCACTTGCTTGACCAATCCAAAAGGGAAAATGGAATCATCAGGCAAAAGTGAGACAAGCTTCCCTAAAGTGATCAAATGGGCCTGAAAAATGAATGTGTTTGGCCAATATTCTTCAATCCTGTTTTTATTTTATATTCAGTCACTTCTCTCTCTGATACTCCATTAACACAATCAACTGTCATCATAACCTATTGCCAACAGTAAAAAAAAAAAGCTAATTGGGAGCTGAATATCCCCCCATTCTATCTACCTGAATTAAAAGTAACAATAGATAAGTAAACAAGAACATAATGATTGAAAATATTGGGTGTCACCGCCCCCCACACTGCTAATCTGGATCCTTAAAAAACAATTACACTGATATGTCAGCATGAGGCTATGCGTCTTGTGCCACAAGCCATTGTCTCTGCCCCAACCACATTAACCACTAAATACTCTTATGAAATAAATGCTGCATTTTCAGCAGCTTTAGACTAATAGCATTAAAGGATTAATTTATTTATTTCCTTAGAAAGGAAAAAAAAAACTTTTTAAATGAGATTACTTATTACTTGAGTGGTTTTCCACAATACAGCTCAGTAAAATTGAAAAATTAAGAAAAAAAAGCGATTTTATACATTAATGGTTTTGAATAAAAGAGGAAGGAGACTGCGCTCTTCTGCTGGAGAAAGTTGAGATCTTCTGGCAGGGAAAGATAACACTGTCCTCCTAGGTGACCCCCCCTAGTGTCCCCATTAGCTGCTAATTACTTGCCAAACAAATAAACAATTAACTCGTCTTGCCTCTTGGTGGGAGAGTCTTCATTGAGATGCTAAAGACTTTCTAATGAGAGATTTTAATTAATGAGGTTGTAAATCCTGCCCCCTTGTTAGCACAGCTATAAGGAGGGCCATAAGACCCATCTTCTAGCATTCTAGTCTTGTAGGATCTTAAGGAAGGTTGTGATAATGTCAGCTGGGTCTCTGTGTGACGGTGGCCCAAGAATGTCTGCTGAACTCCAAAAAGGTGCTTGTTTTCCTAATGCCAGAACCTCAGCCTGCTCATTTTCTATAGAAAGCATCCTTGGGCTTGATAAGAAAAGGGACTTTACTTCCTCTGCCGCCAACAGGCATCATAGGCCTTGGATGAATGAGTACTGTGGTAAAGGTAAGCCTGCTAATAAAATGTATGTTCCATATGTTATTAGTAATGTCAGCCTTATCTGAAAAAAAGAAACACTGTTTTGCATTATTTGTCAGTAGCATTTTCTATTTATATACTGCTGAGGAACAGGCATACCTTTTTGTCTTGAAAACAATTTATTCAGTTGTATTACACATTTAAATAGCACTTTACACAGAGCATTGAACAGCTGACAGCATTCACTGCATCTCCGCAGAGCTCACAATCCAAAGTCCCGATCACACTCTAGGGCCAATGTTTGGAAGATTGTTAATATTCCATTCTGGTATCCGGGAATTTTTAGAACTTGACCTGGAATAAATGCATACAAATCCATGAAGAACATACAAACGTCGTGCAGAGAATGCCCTGGGAGGGATTTAATCCTGGTACTCCAGAGCCGCATGGCAAGAGTGCTAATCACTCACAGAGAATGATAATGGCCAGCACAAGGATAAGTTGCAGTGTCGCCTTCCAGAGCCAGATACTTATGAGCATGACTGAAGGATGCATGAGGCAACATGGTGGATAAGTAGTTAGCACTCTTGCCGTGCAGCACCTAGCCAGGATACTATTGGCATCCAGTTCTCCCTGTGCATGTACGTTTCCTCCCACAACACCATTTTCTGTGGCAAATTGGTTTTGCCCAAGTTTAGGACCCTAGACTTTTGGAGGGATACTATATTGTGAGTCTCTTTGAGAAATGGTGAATGATGCAAATTGTTAATTCATTATGCAGAAAAAGCTGCTGTATAGATATTGGGCAGCACGGTGGCGTAGTGGTTAGCGCTCTCGCCTTGCGTCGCTGGGTCCCCGTTTCAAATCCCAGCCATGTCAACATCTGCGAGCAGTTTGTATTGTATGTTCTCCCCGTGTCGGCGTGGGTTCCCTCCGGGCACCCCTGTTTCCTCCCACATCCCAAAAACATACAGATAAGTTAATTGGCTTCCCCCTGAAATTGGCCCTAGACTACAATACATACACTACACATATATATATATACACTACAATACATACACTATACATATGACTATGGTAGGGACTAGATTGTGAGCTCCTTTGAGGGATAGTTAGTAACAAGACTATATATGCTCTGTACAGCGCTGCGGAATATGTCAGCGCTATATAAATACTATACAATAATAATATTGGGGATGACAAAGCTTGAAGTCCTTCTGCATTTAAAAGACAGATGTTGCCCAATCCCAATGCTGGCCATACACTCCTTAAAGTGGATCCGAGATGAACTTTTACTCATTGCATATTTGTGTTCCTTACATATAGTTTATAGGGCATTCCTCAAGCCAAATACTTGTTTTGTTTTGTTTTAATACCCTAATTTCCTATAAACTAAACAAGCCACACCCACAGCTTCTCCAGAGTGCCTTGGCGCTTGCAAGGGATTGTGGGATTTCAGTCTGGGCAGGTGAAAAAGATGTTACTAGCTATAGATTTCAGAGGCAGAGTTTTCACAATCTGAGAGCTGCAGTGCAGATACAGATCAGGTGCCTGTGTAATGGAGGAGATAAGAGTGGAGTTTTCACAGAATATGCAGATTAGCATGCCTAGATAGAGCTTCTAAGGGTACAATGGTTAATTTGCATATATTCAGCAGTGGTGCCTGGGAGACATCTCAAGCTCCTTCCAACCTGAATTATCGCAAATTCTTTCTGTTTTAGGAAAGCAAACTTTTGTTTTTCTTAACATCTTAGTAAGGGGGCTTTTAGGACCATTGTAGTCCCTTACACACCCCAATGAGTTCTGGGTCACCATGAGCTTGCTGGTTAGTCTGTGCCTCTCGGATTTACAAGCCCTACTCCATAGAGCCAAATTAATCCATGCCATGCACTGATGAGGATCAAACAATCCGAAACAGTCTGTATGCATGTTGGATTATTATGGCTCTGTACATATTAACAAGCTGACACATCACTGCATTCCAGCGGTTCTGGAGGTGTGTTTAGCTTCTAAGGGTACAATGGTTAATTTGCATATATTCAGCAGTGGTGCCTGGGAGACATCTCGAGCTCACTCCAACCTGAATTATCGCAAATTCTTTCTGTTTTAGGAAAGCAAACTTTTGTTTTTCTTAACATCTTAGTAAGGGGGCTTTTAGGACCATTGTAGTCCCTTACACACCCCAATGAGTTCTGGGTCACCATGAGCTTGCTGGTTAGTCTGTGCCTCTCGGATTTACAAGCCCTACTCCATAGAGCCAAATTAATCCATGCCATGCACTGATGAGGATCAAACAATCCGAAACAGTCTGTATGCATGTTGGATTATTATGGCTCTGTACATATTAACAAGCTGACACATCATTGCATTCCAGCGGTTCTGGAGGTGTGTTTAGCTTCTAAGGGTACAATGGTTAATTTGCATATATTCAGCAGTGGTGCCTGGGAGACATCTCGAGCTCACTCCAACCTGAATTATCGCAAATTCTTTCTGTTTTAGGAAAGCAAACTTTTGTTTTAGATACAGATAAGCTTGCCTGTGTGTGTAATTGTGTAATAGTGACAAGCAGAAAACATGTCTGCTCCCATTGTATTACAGGAAAAAATATTAATATACTGTTGAAGCTGTTTGAAGATAGATTTGCTGTGTAAACTATCTAAACTTTAGATAAGATATACAGACAAGTCACTTGTTATATTTAGTTTTTCATCTCGGATCCGCTTTAATATTTGCTATACTAAAGGTGCCCATACACTCGTCAGATTGGCAGCAGACAGATAAGAAATGCATCTGATGATCTATCTGATGCGTTTTTAGAACATTTTTTACCAGGATAGAATTCCAATAGATTTCAGTTTGAAATCTGTTGAAATTCGATCTGATGGCATTTTTTTGCCATCAGATTTCCATTAAGGCCAATGCAAACTGATAAGCAATCTCATCAGATCGACCTAAATTTTCCACCCTGCTAGTTCGATGGAAATCCATCGAAATCGATCGAAATCGGCCGTCGATCGGTCGATTGGCCAACCGATTTGCGATCGATCGATCGATCGATCGATCGCGATCGATCGGTCGGCCAGAAAATCGGCTGAGTGTATGGGCTGCTTAAAAATTCTCCGTAACTGAAAATTGAAGAGTAGTGATCATGTTACTGTCTTTCTACATCCTATTGCAGTCTGATTTTTGTCACCTCCACCACTGATAGATGGAAAGGCCTTTTCCAATCAAGTAAATTGATCTACTGTACACCTAGCTTCTTTTAACTGATTTATGCTCCATTCAAGCTTTTTTTTGGATTAAAGGTCTAACCATTAAATATTGCCTAAAATGTGCTTGAAATAGTGCACAGCAAGCCCCAGTTTTGTGTAGTCAAGCTGGTATAGCTAGGAATGTGGCTGCACTGAAAATTACCCAACAACAATGAACCAACAAATCTATGATTTGCTGATTGATGGACCAGATTTGTCTACATGCTTATCTGTGTTTACCTTAGTGATAATACATGTTATAGAAACATAAGTGAAACCTCAAAGGATACAATACAATGCTTTATTAGCTAGAAGGCATATGGGCAAGGTCTAGGCTAATAACACAATGCTGAATATTTAATTTCTTTTTTTGTGTTTTATTTTAAAAGCTGGAACACCTTGCTGGCGCTTTCCTATCTTCAGTTATGAAATACCTCTTCAAGTTCACAAAGTGTGCCGCACCTCAGAGAAAGAAACTGTTGGGAGGTATGACAAATGCTGTTCAAGTACTGAACGCCTGACATACAGGAGAGAACTCAGCTGGTACAGAGGAAGGAGACCCAGAACTGCCTTCACTAGAAGCCAAGTAAGCACACTCTTCACTGAACTATTATTATACTGTATTGTTAGTGAGCTATATCTGGGTCATATGAGCACAGTTCTCTCATTCATATTCATTCTCTCTCTCTGTCATATAAAGGAATTGTAGTGTACAGTATTAGGAGACAGTAGATAACTGAAGTTAAGTTAGAATTGTGAAAAGAAGTGAAGTTATGAGGGCTCACATGGCACCAGTGCACTACAACATTTTGTATTGAACAGTAATGACAAGTTGGATTTTTTAAATGTTATTTATTTTCATTGTATAACTCTTAAAGGACCACTATTACAATTGTTTTAAAGACATGTTTATGCATACATATAATATGCACCAAAATACTTTATAATTACAGTAGGTAGTAAAAAAATCTTAAAATCTGACTGGTTTGAACTAATCCATTTCCTCATGGGGGATTTTCGGATTTCTTTATTTTCAAAAGCAGTTGCTCAATCCAGCTCCAAGAATAGTGTGCAACTGAACCAGGTAGGTACAACGTCCTTGTATAGATCCTTTACAGGGAGTGCTTTGATAATGAATAAAATAAATACTAAGAATTCCGCCTGAGAAGATGGACTAGTCCAAAACCTGTCAGATTTGTTAGATATTTACTACCTTCTGTAACATAGGAAAAAAGGTAATTTATAGTGCATTTAACTGTAAATGTACTTCAAATGGACAGTATATGTATTTACATTTTACAGTTGTTCGCTATAGTGGTCCTTTAACTTTAGGTTTTATTATTTCTTCAATTTCCATTCATCGGATTGTACAACAAGATTGTATTGTGCATGTCCATCCTATGCTAATATGATAATTTTATACCCCTCTTCTCAATGATAAGAAGTACATATTGAAGTTTGTTAGGTTAGTGAATGTTGCTGATTGCAACTATGATTCAGTTACATTTTAATGCCTGGTACACACCATGCAATTTCCCATCGGGTTGAATTGATGATTTCCGTCATGTCAAATCTACTTCCAGTCGAGAATGAGATTGATTTTCAGATCATAATTGCACAAAATTAGATCCGTTTTCTCTTGGAAGCAGATCTGACATGACTGAAATTCAACCTGTCGAGCTGACGGGAAATTTCATGATGTGTACCAGGTATTAGAAATGCTACTTTTTTCAATACAATTGAGGTTCGTTTTTCAAACATCTTTGTACTTTGGTAAATTAGAAATGCTTCTCACTGACTTAATACCAATGGATTTTTTTTGTTATTAAAGTTCAACTTCAGGCATAATTTTTTTTGCTAGTTTTTGTAGCAGTTACTAGTGACTTGACTTCCATGGGAGTTAATGGAAAACCTAGACAGGAGTCACTTTATCAGATCATTTCTGCAACACAGATTCCCAGAGCTGCAGGCAGCAAACAATGACCCTGCTCTGCATAACCAGCATGCATAATGGTTTTCAACCAAGCTGTATCAGTAGACCTGCAGACACAGTCTGTTTACTCCTTCAGATGAGCTGCTTCAGGTCACATGGCCTCATTTTTCAGACATAATGTTTAGTTACCAGACCTGTTTTTTTTTTCTTACACCAAAGGTAATATTTTAGCATTCTGCTTATTAAGACATCAGAGGACATATTTAGATACTGTTTATGATTCTCCATCTATTCAACACCTACAGATTGAAATTCTGGAGAATGTGTTTCAAGTTAATTCATATCCGGGTATTGATGTGAGAGAAGAACTTGCCAACAAGTTGTCGTTAGATGAAGACAGAATCCAGGTAAACAAATATGTACATATTTAATGTATGAAATAAAAGCCATATAACGAATGTTTGATACTGCTGTTGGTGGCTTCTAGTTAATTATACGGTAATAAACAACGTAGATGTATAAAGATCCGGCACTGCTTCTAGCTTTAAAAAGAGCTTTATTGCCAGCGGCTCTTTCAATATGCAAAAAAGTTTCCAACAAGGTGATCAAAAAATATTCATGCGGTAAAAACATGCAAGGTGCACATACCCATGTGTAAATTGCATGTTTTCTTTACCATCATTCAAGTAGCCCATAAATTGCATAAACATCTCATAAGTCCCGGACCAAAACACCAGCACGTCATCCACGTATCTGGACCATCTCCTGAGGCCTCCCCCATGGGGAACATCGGTACCATACACATACCTCTCCTCCCACCATGCCAAAAAAAGATTGGCGTATGTGCATGATACCGAGGTCCCCATAGCTGTGCCGGACAGCTGCCAGTACCACCTACCATCGAACATAAACGCATTGTGCGTAAGTACAAAATAGAGGACTTCCGGAAGTGTGCGCATTCTCCATTGACGTCATTACGCATTCATGCGTACGTTAGTGGGAGCATGCGTACTTTTGTACGCGTAGAAGCGACAATGCGACCCGGAAATGATTCTCCATACAGTATTTAACCCGGAAACGGACAGTCGTGAATTGCCACACTGCCTCTGAAGACGCTACTGAAGCGAAACGGACGTTAGGCGGGCCGTTCTCACCACCATGCCCCACAGCCTTTACTAACCACAACGGATATGTGCACCTTGCATGTTTTTACCGCATGAATATTTTTTGATCACCTTGTTGGAAACTTTTTTGCATATTGAAAGAGCCGCTGGCAATATAGCTCTTTTTAAAGCTAGAAGCAGTGCCGGATCTTTATACATCTACGTTGTTTATGAGCTTGATATCTTTGTTTCTTGATCCTGAGCACGCTGTGCTGTACATGTGCGGATACCTGGTGGAATCTATGCCTCTTTGTTTTGCAAGCTGTGACATATTTTGAGTGCCGCCGTAGTGCCAGTCGCTGTACCCTCCATTGTATACTAATTATACGGTAAGCCTGGCTGCCATTCTTCTGCAATAAGTATGCAGATCAGGAAAGTCTGAGGAAGGTTACCTTATCTTTATACTTGGTTCATATCAATGTGTAAGGTGGGGTTCACATCTGAGAACATTGTATGCGTTTCCCCCGCATGCAGAATTGCACCAGGTGTGACAGCCCATATTCATCAGTGGGCTCATTCACATCTAATGTACGGAAAAAACTTGCCGCCTAATATCTCACACTCCGTGGGATTCCTATTGCCGACTGTCAGCTGACTGTGGGCGATGCGCACATGCAATGCAAACAAAGTAATTGTCCACAGAGAACCGCAGTCGTTTTTTGCAGATGTAAGTGTGAACCTTCCATTAAAATAAGAAGTAATATAGCCAGAGAATCGATATTGCAGCCAGGAAACTGGTATCTAAGCCTCTGTATTTGTGCTACTACTTGAATTACAGATTGCAAGGGTGCATCAACTAGATGTGCCCCATTGGTTTTACAAACTGTAAACTTACAGGTAGTTTCTAATGAGTGTGCAATTCTGTTATAATTAAGATATTTTAAAATGGCCAATCATTTTGACTGGCAAACAAATTCAATGCAATGATATAATGATTTTGATTGGCCCAGTTTCTAGTTTTTTTTTATTTATTTATATAGCGCCGACATATTAGGGCTGGTTCAGACGTCTGTGTGGCGTCGCGTCTGGGGGCGTTGCGGCGGCTGCGCAGTCAGGCTTTCAGTAGCCTCCGGTCGCGTCGTGATGCGGTCGCGATTTTTTCTTCCCCTAGGGGAACATTAGCCGTCGCGGTTGGCCGCTCCCTGGAAGCAACATGTCGCTTCCAGGGGCAGCCCGAACGCTCGCGAAAATCGGGACCCGAACGCCGCGTTCGGGTAAAAGCGCGCAAAAGCTTGGTGTAATGGGAGCGTTTACCGCGACGTTCCGAACGCTTGCGGTAAACGCTCCGCAAGCGTCCGTCTGAACCAGCCAGCGCTATACAAAGTATATTGCCTTGTCACTAACTGTCTCTCAGAGGGGCTCACAATGTAGTCCCTACCATAGTCATATTTCTATGTTTGTATTGTGTAGTGCATGTATCATAGTCTAGGGCCAATTTAGGGGGGAGCCAATTAACTTATCTGTGTGTTTTTGGATGTGTAAGGAAACTGGAGTGCCCGGAGGAAACCCATACAGACACGGTGAGAACATAAAATCTCCTTGCAGATGTTGACCTAGCTGGGAATCAAACCAGAGACCCAACACTGCAAGGCGAGAGCGCTAACCACTACGACACCGTGCTGCCCTAGTTGCATACAATTTGCATTACATTTGCATGCCAGAGCAGGCCCACTCCCCAAATATTTACTGAGCTGGGAGTCTGAGCTGGGGAGCACATTTACTGATCAACAATAGTCTCTGATATTTGACATGATTAGTCATACTTTTTCTCTCCTTCTCTCAAAGAGACAGCTTTTAAAGTTTTAACAAGATGGTACAACACCTCCCAAAAGTTGAACAAGATCTTTTCACCCACTTCTCCCATTGTTAATACAATGGGATCTGTATTAAGGAAAAAACTCCCCTGGGGGGTACTCACCTTGGGAGAGGGAAGCCTCTGGATCCTATCGAGGCTTCCCCCGTCCTCCTCCGTCCCACAGTGGCAGCGATACAGCTCCCCGAACGGCGGGGATACAAATATTTACCTTCCTGGCTCCAGCGCAGGCGCAGTAGCAACTCTCGGCTCCGAAATAAGTTGAAATAGCCAAACCCAGTCGTGTTCGCTCTACTGTGCAGGTGCAAGTCTCCTGCGCCTGTGCAGTGGAGCGGACCCGACTGGGATCGGCTATTTCCATCTATTTCAGAGAGCCGCAACAGCACCACCCGCTGGAGCCAGGGAAGGTAATTGTCGGCTGTGCCTTCCGAGGGGCAGACAGAGACCACCGTGGGACGGAGGCGGATGGGGGAAGCCTCGATAGGATCCAGAGGCTCCCCTCCCAAGGTGAGTACCCCGCCAGGGGCATTCTTTTTATACAGTCTCTTTAAGGATGTACTTTGACAGGTAGCTTTCTCCACATGTTTTGGGACTGCTCAGTAGCTCAGGACCTGTGGAACGGGTTGTGGGACATCTTTAAGCAAGCTACTTCATTCTCTGTATCCTGCTCCCCAGCTCAGGCTCTCCTGTATTCTAGTTCACCAGAGGTCCCCAGCACCTTTAAGCACTTGTATATTGCAAGCATCTTGGCAGCCCAATGGGTTATTACTTACAACTGGAAGTCCATGGTTCTTCCGATTTTACAGTTTGTGCAGAAATCTCCTAGGACGCAGAACCCTAATGGCTCTTGAGGGTCTCGTTTTTTTTTTATGTTTTGGTATTTACAACAAAATCTATGCAATAAACAAAATGTTTTGTTTTAAGTTGAAGGCCATATGTTATCATACTCGATTCTAGACAGTTTTTAGCCAACAATGTCATTTTTGGTGTTAAAGGGACACTTAAGTAAAAAAAAAAAATGAGTTTTACTAACCTGGGGCTTTCAATAGCCCCCTGCAGCTGTCCGGTGCCCTCACCGTCTCCCTCCGACCCTCCTGGCCCCGCCGGCAGCCACTTCCTGTTTCGGTGACAGGAGCTGACAGGCTGGGGACGCGAGTGATTCTTCGCATTCCTGGCCACAATAGCGCCATCTATGCTGCTATAGCATATATCATATACCATATAGCAGCATAGATGGTGCTAATGTGTCTGGGAACGCGAAGAATCACTCGCGTCCCCAGCCTGTCAGCTCCTGTCACCGAAACAGGAAGTGGCTGCCGGCGGGGCCAGGAGGATCGGAGGGAGACGGCGAGGGCACCGGAGAGCTGCAGGGGGCTATTGGAAGCCCTAGGTGAGTAAAACTCATTTTTTTTTTTTTTACTTAAGTGTCCCTTTAATGGACTTTATGAGTGCAAAGATTGTCTCATTACTGATGTATTAGCTTTACCCAAGATGACTATTATGTGTAATTTATGTCTACTCAATACCTTTGGCTACCTGTCTGTTTTTTTTTCAATAAACTCATTAAATACATTTGCATGCAAGCCGTTTTTTTTAGCATCTCACAAACCATCTCTAACTAACACACAACAGGATCAGGGTTCTCCAGATGAAGGTACCTACACATAATTCACGATACATCAGGATTACTGTAGCCCATGGCTAAAACCTACACATAATTCACGATACAACAGGATTACTGTAGCCCATGGCTATTTTAGCGGTACTTACGCAATCAACATATATGCATGTTGCACTAATGGCACATCTTGCATTCTGTGTTGTGTTGTGCGCAATGCTTCTATGTTGTGCATACTCATAACGTGCATGTTACCTACATAACTTGAATTGCACTATGTGTGCAATGTGCTTTACTTCATTTCCTTAACTACTGGTAACATTTCAGTGCGCTGCATATGCCTGGCAATTTTACAGCTGTTACATGAATTAAACCTGCCACATGAGATGTGTCTATTTTTGGTTGGATCAGACAATGATCTTATTTCTGTAGGCTTTCTGAAGACACAACTAGGTGATTCTTGTGGCATCTCAAGTAGATTCTGCAGTGACACACACCATAGCGTAATATCTCAGGGTGGTCCAGTATCTAAGTGGTTTGCACTTTTATCTTACCCTACATTAGAGTTCCATTGTAGGGACATTGGAATTTAAACCCGGAAGATCAGTAGTGATCTAAATGATTCAATATAGTCAGACGTTACTCTATTGTGGGGAGGGGGTACTTCTTCACCGCATGTATTAAGTGATATTAATTTAATGTTTTCTTATATTTATTGCAGATCTGGTTTCAGAACCGCAGAGCCAAGCTGAAGAGGTGTCATCGTGAATCGCAGTTCTTAATAGTGAAAGAATCACTAACTCCACAAATCCAGGAATAAGGACATCTGATGTTACTCTAGTACTCCCCAACCAGTAGCTCATGAAGCTGTCTATCCCATCTGCTGTCTATGTTGATGTGCATCTTAGCAACAACTCAGCCTGTTATATTGTACACTTTTAAAAAGCGTAAAATAGTATTTAGTTTGTATAGTAATACTTTCTATAAATTTTCTTCCAAGAATAATTGAGAAAATTCTTGTTTTAAAGTAAACCTGTGACTCTATAAAAGGTAAAATTTGGATACTTACCTTAAGAGAGGGAAGCCTCCCACATTTTCCTCTGCAGCCTCATTCTAGTGCTAGGGCCCCCAAAAAGTGGCCTGCCTGCGCACATGCACTACCACCAAACTGCTCGGGCTCCAGCAGAAATAGCTATGCCCAATCGGGTCTGAGGTACTGCACAGACGGCTTGTGCCTGCACAGTAGCATGGGCCTGATCTGTTCCGACTGGCCCGACAAGTGAGACGGTGCTAGTGCAGCTGCGCTAGCTGGCAAAAAGCGTCAACAAGCTCTTTTTCGGCGGTTCCAGCACTACAATGGGGCTGTGGAGGAAGATGATGGAAGCCTCTTTAGGATCGGGAAGCTTCTCCCTCCTAAGGTACGTACCCCATAGGGGCACTTTTTACTACAGGTACTCGTTAAATACACTTGCCAGATTTTAACTAAAGCCCCAGATCACCCTCTCAGAGTCGTGATTGTTAGCAAAAGTGAACAGGGGACTGCGCCATTACTTACACAATTTTCATATTTCATGAAGCTGTTTCAAAGAAATTTTATGTGTAAAATTTAGTCACATGTGTCAAGTAAGATCTGTGCAAAAAGTATATAGATGCAATCAGAGTGGGAGTTTGTTCTTTGGGAACTGCTCTTTCGTTATAACCAGGGCCCTGTCTGAAGTCTACCAATAGCATTTCAAAGTGGCTGAAGGTTGCAGGAGTGGTCTCCTAACAACAAAGCTTCAGACTGATACTGGCTCCAGACCTAAAAGTGAGAACAGTAAGTGAGGGAGTCTCTCCACTGGGAAAGTTTGTAAACCCTTTCCACACCAACCAAAAGAAAACATTTTCCTGTTTTGGATCTCTTAGTGACAAAAAGGTTGCCATTCCACTCTAAAGAAGATGCAGTAAACTTGCAAACCTTGCTGGACTCGGTTCAGAGAAATAAGATTATATAAATCAAGTGGAATTTATGGCCTTATAAAACTTTAAGCAGGTCACTTACTGACTCACTTCATTTTTGCATTTGGAATCATTATTAACTATGATTTTCACAAAAACCTTTTTTTCTTTTTTTGTTTGGCTCACAGTTTTTAAATATACCAATGCAAACCAAAATGGGAGATTTTTGTTTAATCCTCACTATCTAAATGGTTGGGGAATATTGTTGGTGACTGAAAAAATAGCTCATTTATTATACTGGTATACACTGGCACTGGTTGGGGAAGCTCCAAATATGTATATACTTTGTAATATAATTATGAGATTTCAATGCACTTTTTGTAAATAGAAATGCTTAAATGATTTAATAAATATTTTTTAAACATAATCTGTCTTCTAACTATTGGTTGCAGTAATATGAGGTCCAGAACATAGGCACTGGCTTTTTCCACTGAGGTCAACAAGGGCACTGGGTTGTTCCACAGAGTTTTGCAACATGGGCATTGGGTTGTTCCACTGAGGTCCTGAACATGGACATTGGGTTGTTCCACTGAGGTCCACAATATGGGTATTGGGTTGTTCCACTGAGGTCAACAACAACAGCACTGGGTTGTTCCACTGAGGTCTGCAACAAGGGCATTGGGTTTTTCCACTGAGGTCCAGAACATGGGCATTGGGTTTTTCCACTGAGGTCCAGAACATGGGCATTGGGTTTTTCCACTGAGGTCCAGAACATGGGCATTGGGTTGTTTCACTAGGGTCCAGAACATGGGCATTGGATTGCTCCACTGAGGTCTACAACAAAGGCACTGGGTTGTTCCACTGAGGTCTAGAACATGGGCATTGGGCTGTTCCACTGAGATTCAGAACATGGGCACTAGGGTGTTTTACCGAGTTTGAGAGCATGGAGACTGTTCCACTGAGAAGGGCGGAAAAACAACAGTGCGGTGCATGACATAACGTCATGGAATGGGAGTGGTAAGGAGGACAAAAATAGCCTCAGCCTGCGCTCAGATGAGGCGATATAGCAAAAAAAACCCGAAACATATGAGCAAATCAAGGGTAATACATAAGGTACCGAATACCAAAATTAGGGCTATTAACATAGACAGACTCCAGGAAGCACCCCTTATTGGAAGAATTACAACTTCCATATTATAAAGCAATGTAATCAACTTTATTAAACAAATTCTGGAACAATAAAAACGTACAAAATTATTACAAATTCTCCAGTACACCCCTATTATAACGATGATACCCGTGGCTGTCATGATTCAAATGTACTCTTCCCCATCCCCCCACCCTGCATATCCTAACCACTGATCTTAAGGTTGGTACCTCTCTTGCCTCTGCCTTGGTCTGGCCCATGGTTCAGCTATACCAATGCTATTCAGTTTTAGCTTAAAGAGAACCAGAGACGAAGCTTCCTCATGTATTTTCTGACATTTATCAGTGGGAACATGACAGTAAACACCTATCCTGCTTTTAGTTTTATTCTTATCTGCTTAATTAGTCTATTATCAGCTGTGATAAGAATCCCCGACTGGCTCAGTCTAGGTTTGACCTGGAATCATTATAGCTGAGTCACTCTTCTGTGGAGTCTTTTCAAGCCCAAGCCTGCCACCTCCTGGCTCAGTTTTCCTGCTTTGCATACTGAGAGCTGTGATGACATGGGAGGGGCTGCTGCTGCTGCTGAGAGAGAATCTCTGAAACAGACACGTGTGGCAATATGATCTGTGTGCTCTGTGTGCACTCTGTCTGCATAACTCTGTCTGCATAGATACTGATTATGACTGCAGTTTCATTCCTATGAGAGAGACTTCCTACAGGCAAGCTGAACATCATATCAAAATGAAAGCACACAGATGAAAGGCTGCAGCCTTTCTCATATAGCCTAGATAGCAGCCTAGTCTCATATAGCCTAGACAGCACATCCAGAACAACTCATAACCCGGAAGCAGAAGGTATTTAAGCCGGCGGCCATATTTGAATTTTCCTGGAGCAATAATGGATAAAAAACACTAAAGGCACACCAGAGCGGCGAAATTAACAGGTAGAGCATTTATTCTTTACAAGTTATCGACTGATATGTTTATTTTGTGTGAAACGTTCATCTATGGTTCCCTTTAAAGAGCAACTGTTAGCTCTAAAATGCCCCCTCAAAAAACACATATGTAAGTAGATAAATACATGCTCTACTTACATGACAGATGTATCGTAGTGTCCACGTTTTGATTTCTGTTATTTTCATGTTTATATATTAGAAGGCTCCTGTTGCTGGCAGGGGCCATCTTGTGTCCGGCTAGATCTTCTCCCCCCCCCCCCGCATCCCCCTCCTCCCCGCACTGACTCTGAGCACAGCGGGGAGGAATAAATGCAGCAGCCACACACAGACTCACCTAATAATGGATCCAAGCGCTGTCGTTCCCATCTATTCTCTGCACTAGTGCAGAATGTAGGATACTGCAGCGCCTGGAACCATTATTCCGGGAGTCTGTGTGCACCACCTTTATCCTTCCCCAAAGCTTAGTGCGGGGAAAAAGGAGAAGGCGGCGGCGGGCGGCAGAACGGCGGGGGGGGGGGGGGGGGGGGGGGGGTTGGGGGGCGCCGACATGCCACTGGAGGAGGGGGGCAGAGGACAGTGACAGGAGATAGCCTCTGGCCCCCCTCCATGCGCTCTAACAGCAGCGGCGACCAGGCAGACAAGGGGAGACCAGGCGGCCAATCGCAGTGCAGAGAGATGAGTGACAGAGGCATCAGCCAATCAGGCTGATTCAGCATGCCTGTCACTTCTCTCTGCGGCTTGCGTACACTTTTAGAGCCTGGGGCATAAGGTGAGAAATCTACAAAAGTAAGAATGATTTGAAACTTTTACATTGCCTGGTTAGCATCCTTTCTACTGCTCTATTAGCATGCAGTAGAGAACTTATTGTGTATTTTCTGCCTAACAGTTACTCTTTAAAGAAGAACAGTGTGAACAAGAGGAAAAAACATTTTTCAAAAAGACTTTATACTTTTTGAAAAAAATCGATTTTAAAGTTTCAAAGGAAAAAAGTTACATTTAAATGCATAATGATACTTCTTAGAGAAACAATTCCCGGCGAATTTAGCAGTTAATAGCAAAGGCCCATTACATCCTAGCAACACCAAATTTGCAGGATATGTTAAAAAGCTAGTGGGAAACAATGTTTAAAAAAAAATAAAAAAAAATTTTTACATTTAAATTTTTTTTATGTTCATAGTGTGGGAAATTAAAAAAAAAATGACGTAGGGTTCCCCCTTCCGAGCTTCTGTAGCCCCTTGTCTCCCATGCAGGCTGGGATTAGTGTTGGGCGAACAGTGTTCGCCACTGTTCGGGTTCTGCAGAACATCACCCTGTTCCGGTGATGTTCGGGTTCGGCCGAACACCTGATGGTGTTCGGCCAAACTGTTCGGCCATATGGCCGAACTAAGAGCGCATGGCCGAACGTTACCCGAACGTTCGGCTAGCGCTGTGATTGGCCGAACGGGTCACGTGTAGTGTTGGGCGAACATCTAGATGTTTGGGTTCGGGCCGAACATGGCCGAACTCCGAACATAATGGAAGTCAATGGGGACCCGAACTTTCGTGCTTTGTAAAGCCTCCTTATATGCTACATACCCCAAATTTACAGGGTATGTGCACCTTGGGAGTGGGTACAAGAGGAAAAAATTTTTTAGCAAAAAGAGCTTATAGTTTTTGAGAAAATCGATTTTAAAGTTTCAAAGGGAAAACTGTCTTTTAAATGCGGGAAATGTCTGTTTTCTTTGCACAGGTAACATGCTTTTTGTCGGCATGCAGTCATAAATGTAATACATATAAGAGGTTCCAGGAAAAGGGACCGGTAACGCTAACCCAGCAGCAGCACACGTGATGGAACAGGAGGAGGGTGGCGCAGGAGGAGAAGGCCACGCTTTTGAGACACAACAACCCAGGCCTTGCATGAGGACAAGAAGCGTGCGGATAGCAATTTGCATTTTGTCGCCATGCAGTCATAAATGTAATACAGATGAGAGGTTCAATAAACAGGGACCGGAAACGCTAACCCATCACAGATGTTCATTGTTCATGTTACTTGGTTGGGGTCCGGGAGTGTTGCGTAGTCGTTTCCAATCCAGGATTGATTCATTTTAATTTGAGTCAGACGGTCTGCATTTTCTGTGGAGAGGCGGATACGCCGCCGATCTGTGACGATGCCTCCGGCAGCACTGAAACAGCGTTCCGACATAACGCTGGCTGCCGGGCAAGCCAGCACCTCTATTGCGTACATTGCCAGTTTGTGCCAGGTGTCTAGCTTCGATACCCAATAGTTGAAGGGTGCAGATGGATTGTTCAACACAGCTACGCCATCTGACATGTAGTCCTTGACCATCTTCTCCAGGCGATCGGTGTTGGAGGTGGATCTGCACGCTTGCTGTTCTGTGTGCTGCTGCATGGGTGTCAGAAAATTTTCCCACTCCAAGGACACTGCCGATACCATTCCCTTTTGGGCACTAGCTGCGGCTTGTGTTGTTTGCTGCCCTCCTGGTCGTCCTGGGTTTGCGGAAGTCAGTCTGTCGGCGTACAACTGGCTAGAGGAGGGGGAGGATGTCAATCTCCTCTCTAAAGTCTCCACAAGGGCCTGCTGGTATTCTTCCATTTTGACCTGTCTGGCTCTTCAAGCAGTTTTGGAACATTGTGTTTGTACCGTGGATCCAGAAGGGTATAAACCCAGTAATTGGTGTTGTCCAGAATGCGCACAATGCGTGGGTCGCGTTCAATGCAGTCCTAGGCCGAAGAGGTCATAGCCTAGGGTCACAAAACCTGTTTATTTGGGCAATTTCAATGGTGGCGAGTCTGACGTACATAAATCGCAGCAATGGCCGTTAGCAACGTCTAAATCTTACGAAATGTCTCATGCAGGTAGAAGACATATTGTTAGACTTGGGCTCCAAAGATGGGTTCCCTACATCTCTGCAAACCAGAGTTACAGGGCTCCAAATTTGGTAAAATCCCCCATAGGCTTTCATTGGGCCTCCTATTTACAGTTCCAAAATCTCACATCTTTTCAAAGGGCAATTACTCAGCAGTGGCAAATTTTCTAGCATTGTAGGGACCCTTAGGGGGAACATGACTGGTGAGTTTCGGGCCCCTAGGCCGAAGAGGTCATAGCCTAGGGTCACAAAAACCTGTTTATTTGGGCTATTTCAATGGTAGTGATGGTGACGTACATAAATCGCAGCAATGGCCGTTAGCAAAGTCTGAATCTCACGAAATGTCTCATGCAGGTAGAAGACATATTGTTAGACTTGGATTCCAAAGATGGGGTCCCTACATCTCTGCAAACCAGAGTTACAGGGGTCCAAAATTGGTAAAATCCCCCATAGGATTTCATTGCCTCCCTATTTCACTTTCCAAAATCTCACATCTTTTCAAAGGGCAATGGCTCAGCAGTACCAAATTTTCTAGCATTGTAGGGACCCTTAGGGGGATCATGACTGGTGAGTTTTGCCACTGCTGAGCCATTGTCCTTTGAAATGGTGTGAGATTTTGGAACGGTAAATAGGAGGCCCAATGAAAGCCTATGGGGGATTTTACCAATTTTGGACCCCTGTAACTCTGGTTTGCAGAGATGTAGGGACCCCATCTTTGGAATCCAAGTCTAACAATATGTCTTCTACCTGCATGAGACATTTTGTGAGATTCAGACTTTGCTAACGGCCATTGCTGCGATTTATGTACGTCACCATCACTACCATTGAAATAGCCCAAATAAACAGGTTTTTGTGACCCTAGGCTATGACCTCTTCGGCCTAGGGGCCCGAAACTCACCAGTCATGTTCCCCCTAAGGGTCCCTACAATGCTAGAAAATTTGGTACTGCAGAGCCATTGTCCTTTGAAAAGATGTGAGATTTTGGAAAGTGAAATAGGGAGGCAATGAAATCCTATGGGGGATTTTACCAATTTTGGACCCCTGTAACTCTGGTTTGCAGAGATGTAGGGACCCCATCTTTGGAATCCAGGTCTAACAATATGTCTTCTACCTGCATGAGACATTTCGTGAGATTCAGACTTTGCTAACGGCCATTGCTGCGATTTATGTACGCCACCATCACTACCATTGAAATAGCCCAAATAAACAGGTTTTTGTGACCCTAGGCTATGACCTCTTTGGCCTAGGGGCCCGAAACTCACCAGTCATGTTCCCCCTAAGGGTCTCTACAATGCTAGAAAATTTGGTACTGCTGAGCCATTGCCCTTTGAAAAGATGTGAGATTTTGGAAAGTGAAATAGGGAGGCAATGAAATCCTATGGGGGATTTTACCAATTTTGGACCCCTGTAACTCTGGTTTGCAGAGATGTAGGGACCCCATCTTTGGAATCCAAGTCTAACAATATGTCTTCTACCTGCATGAGACATTTCGTGAGATTCAGACTTTGCTAACGGCCATTGCTGCGATTTATGTACGTCACCATCACTACCATTGAAATAGCCCAAATAAACAGGTTTTTGTGACCCTAGGCTATGACCTCTTTGGCCTAGGGGCCCGAAACTCACCAGTCATGTTCCCCCTAAGGGTCCCTACAATGCTAGAAAATTTGCCACTGCTGAGTAATTGCCCTTTGAAAAGATGTGAGATTTTGGAACTGTAAATAGGAGGCCCAATGAAAGCCTATGGGGGATTTTACCAAATTTGGAGCCCTGTAACTCTGGTTTGCAGAGATGTAGGGAACCCATCTTTGGAGCCCAAGTCTAACAATATGTCTTCTACCTGCATGAGACATTTCGTGAGATTCAGACGTTGCTAACGGCCATTGCTGCGATTTATGTACGTCAGACTCGCCACCATTGAAATTGCCCAAATAAACAGGTTTTGTGACCCTAGGCTATGACCTCTTCGGCCTAGGACTGCATTGAACGCGACCCACGCATTGTGCGCATTCTGGACAACACCAATTACTGGGTTTATACCCTTCTGGATCCACGGTACAAACACAATGTTCCAAAACTGCTTGAAGAAAGAGCCAGACAGGTCAAAATGGAAGAATACCAGCAGGCCCTTGTGGAGACTTTAGAGAGGAGATTGACATCCTCCCCCTCCTCTAGCCAGTTGTACACCGACAGACTGACTTCCGCAAACCCAGGACGACCAGGAGGGCAGCAAACAACACAAGCCGCAGCTAGTGCCCAAAAGGGAATGGTATCGGCAGTGTCCTTGGAGTGGGAAAATTTTCTGACACCCATGCAGCAGCACACAGAACAGCAAGCGTGCAGATCCACCTCCAACACCGATCGCCTGGAGAAGATGGTCAAGGACTACATGTCAGATGGCGTAGCTGTGTTGAACAATCCATCTGCACCCTTCAACTATTGGGTATCGAAGCTAGACACCTGGCACAAACTGGCAATGTACGCAATAGAGGTGCTGGCTTGCCCGGCAGCCAGCGTTATGTCGGAACGCTGTTTCAGTGCTGCCGGAGGCATCGTCACAGATCGGCGGCGTATCCGCCTCTCCACAGAAAATGCAGACCGTCTGACTCAAATTAAAATGAATCAATCCTGGATTGGAAACGACTACGCAACACTCCCAGACCCCAACCAAGTAACATGAACAATGAACATCTGTGATGGGTTAGCGTTTCCGGTCCCTGTTTATTGAACCTCTCATCTGTATTACATTTATGACTGCATGGCGACAAAATGCAAATTGCTATCCGCACGCTTCTTGTCCTCATGCAAGGCCTGGGTTGTTGTGTCTCAAAGCGTGGCCTTCTCCTCCTGCGCCACCCTCCTCCTGTTCCATCACGTGTGCTGCTGCTGGGTTAGCGTTACCGGTCCCTTTTCCTGGAACCTCTTATATGTATTACATTTATGACTGCATGCCGACAAAAAGCATGTTACCTGTGCAAAGAAAACAGACATTTCCCGCATTTAAAAGACAGTTTTCCCTTTGAAACTTTAAAATCGATTTTCTCAAAAACTATACGCTCTTTTTGCTAATTTTTTTTTCCTCTTGTACCCACTCCCAAGGTGCACATACCCTGTAAATTTGGGGTATGTAGCATGTAAGGAGGCTTTACAAAGCACAAAAGTTCGGGTCCCCATTGACTTCCATTATGTTCGGAGTTCGGGTCGAACACCCGAACATCGCGGCCATGTTCGGCCTGTTCGGCCCGAACCCGAACATCTAGATGTTCGCCCAACACTAGCTGGGATAGCCAGAATGTGGAGCCCCGGCCAACTGGGGCTTCGCACCCTGAGCTATACCAGCCCGCATGGTCCATGGTATGGGGGGGGCTCTTCCCCGCCTCTGAACTGCTCTCAGCTATAGTATAGCTAAGAGCAAAAAGCATCTTTAAATTTTGCCTCCAAGGCTCCCCATTGGTTCTTTAACAGACCAATGGGGATCAGAAGGATCTCCATTGGTCGATAAGGAACCGATGTGGAACCTTGTATAGCTGAGAACGCGTCTATGCGGACGCATATACCGCCGGCTCCTGCTGCCCTCCCTGCCTCTCTCACACCTGTCACCCTAACCCATGCTGATGCTTTTTGCTCTCAGCTATACTATAGCTGAGAGCAGTTCGGCGCGGGCGGCGTCTGTGGCGGCGGTTCGGGGTGATCTTCAATCAATGTAACAGAAGATCGCAAGATAGAGGGGATTGTCGTGGGAACTTGGAAAGCAAAGACCAACATGTTGTGGTATCAGATGCTGCTAATGCCTTTTTGCTGGCAGTGTTGTCTAGGTTCGGCTATGGGGATGTCAGTATGCAAATTATACTATTTTGTATTTAGCATACCTATATACATATCTGCACATTGCCTTTGAACTCATCTCTGAGATGGGTGTCTACTCAGGTCTCTCCATTAACTGGAGCAAGTCGGCTGCCCTCGGATTCGATGTTACGTACCTCGGATGTAGGATACCGATGAGTTGAGAGCAGCTACTCTTGCAGCCTGTTAACTGTTTACCCTGGGTTTGGAACAGGGACTTCCAGTGAGCAAGGGGCAGGAGTGCTAGCGACACCGATGGCGTGACGCCGGAGCGCGCGACCAGGTTGGCGACGTGGCACTCCCACAGTCCAAGTCTGGTACTGCAATGACTTAGTACACCGATGATCCTGTAGATGCAGGGACGGATTTCAACTTTTTACTGCCCTAGGCCAATTAACAAACATTGCCCCCCCCCCCCAAAAAAAAAATAAAAAATTGTGTGCATGTGCATGTGTGCCCGCAAAAATAATATTAGACAGGGGAGTGGAAAAGGAGAGCACAACATTAGAAAGAAGTGAGAAGAGAAACTCGGGGTGCAGGGGGTGGGGGAGAGGAAAAGACAAGGAGTGCAGGATGGGAGAGAGGGGAGAGAGAAAGACAGGGTGCTAAGGATGGGGTAGGGGGAAAAACAGGGAGCGCAGGATAGGGGAGAGGATAGGACAGGAAGCTCAGGATGGAAGAGAGGGAAGAGGGAAGGACAGGGAGCGCAGAATGGGGAGAGGGAAAGACAGAGTGCAGGATGGGAGAGAGGGAAGGTGGAAGGACAGGGAGCGCAGAATGGGGGAGAGGAAAAGACAGGGAGTGCAGGATGGGAGAGAAGGGAGAGAGAAAGACAGGGAGCTAAGGATGGGGTAGGGGGAAAAACAGGGAGTGCAGGATAGGGGAGAGGATAGGACAGGAAGCTCAGGATGGAAGAGAGGGAAGAGGGAAGGACAGGGAGCACAGAATGGGGAGAGGGAAAGACAGAGTGCAGGATGGGAGAGAGGGAAGGTGGAAGGACAGGTAGCGCAGAATGGGGGAAAGTGAAAGATAGGGAGTGCATGATGGGAGAGAGGTAGGGGCAGGGAGCTCAGGATGGGGGAGGGGGAGAAACAGGGAGTACAGGATGGGGGAGAGGGAAGGACAGGGAGCTCAGGATGGGGAGAGGGAAAGACAGGGATGACAGGATAGGAGAGGGAAGGGGGAAGGACAGGAAATGCAGGATGGGGCAGAGGGAAGGACAGGGAACTCAGGATGGAGAGAGGGAAAGACAGGGATTACAGGATGGGAGAGGGAAAGACAGAGATTACAGGATGGGAGAGGGAAGAGGGAAGGATAGGGAGTGCAGGATGGGGCGGATAGAAGGACAGGGAGCTCAGGATTGGAGAGAGCGAAGGGCAGGGAGCTCAGGATGGGAAATACAGTGATTGCAGGATGGGAGAGTAGAAAAAGTGAAGGGCAGGGAGCTCCGGATGGAGGTGGGGGGAAGACAGGGATTGCAGGATGGGAGAGGGAAGAGGGAAGGACATAGAGCAAAGGGTGGGGGAAGACAGGGATTGCAGGATGGGAGAGGGAAGAGGGAAGGACATAGAGCACAGGATGGGGGTGGGGGGAAGACAGGGATTGCAGGATGGGAGAGGGAAGGACATAGAGCACAGGATGGGTGTGGGGGAAGACAGGGATTGCAGGATGGTAGAGGGAGGAGGGAAGGACAGGGAGTACAGGATGAGGGAGGGGGAAGACAGGGATTGCAGGATGGGAGAGGGAAGGACATAGAGCACAGGTTGGGTGTGGGGGAAGACAGGGATTGCAGGATGGTAGAGGGAAGAGGGAAGGACAGGGAGCACAGGATTGTTGTGGGGGGAAGACAGGGATTGCAGGATGGGAGAGAGAAGAGGGAAGGACATGGAGCACAGGATGGGGGTGGGGGAAGACAGGGATTGCAGGATGGGAGAGGAAAGGACAGGGAGCACAGGATGGGGTGGGGGAAGACAGGGATTGCAGGATGGGAGAGGGAAGGATAGGGAGCACAGGATGGTGGAGGGGGAAGACAGGGATTACAGGATGGGAGAGGGAAGAGGAAAGGACAGGGAGCACAGGATGAGGGAGGGGGAAAGACAGGGAGCTCAGGAGGGGGGAGGGTAAAAGACAGGGATTGCAGGATAGGAGAGGGCAGGACATAGAGCACAGGATGGGTGTGGAGGAAGACAGGGATTGCAGGATGGTAGAGGGAAGAGGGAAGGACAGGGAGTACAGGATGGGGGAGGGGGGAAGACAGGGATTGCAGGATGGAAGAGGGAAGGACAAAGAGCACAGGATGGTGGTGGGGGAAGACAGGAATTGCAGGATGGGAGAGGGAAGAGGGAAGGACAGGGAGCACAGGATTGGGGTGGGGGGAAGACAGGGATTGCAGGATGGGAGAGGGAAGAGGGAAGGACATGGAGCACAGGATGGGGGTGGGGGAAGACAGGGATTGCAGGATGGGAGAGGAAAGGACAGGGAGCACAGGATGGGGTGGGGGAAGACAGAGATTGCAGGATGGGAGAGGCAAGGACAGGGAGCACAGGATGGGGGAGGGGTGAAGACAGGGATTACAGGATGGGAGAGTGAAGAGGAAAGGACAGGGAGCACAGGATGAGGGAGGGGGAAAGACAGGGAGCTCAGGAGGGGGGAGGGGAAAAGACAGGGATTGCAGGATGGGAGAGGGAAGGACAGGGAGCACAGGCTGGGGGAGCGGGAAACAGGGAGTGCAGGATAGGAGGCAAAGACAGGGAGCTCAGGATGGGAGAGAGAAAGACAGGAAATGCAGGAGGGAAGAGGGAAGGACAGGATGGATTTTGGATTTGGATTTGGATTGAGGAAAGGAAAACACAGGCAGTACATGATGAGAGAGAGGGAAAGAGATATTTCACTTGTCAGAAGAGTGGAATTACTGAGATTCAGCAATGAAGCAGGTAACCTGAGACAGAGCATTCAGCAGCAGTGGACAAGTCAGCTTATCTAAACTGCAGCTATTTGACTGCCATCAACGTTTGCTTACTTGTCCCGGGTCACCTCCCAGCGTGAGAGCTCTCTCTGGACAGTGGCATTAGCTTTATATCTCCCTGTAGTAGGAAGATCTTGTCACACCACACAAGAAGCCGGGAAGTAAAGTGGGAAAGGCAGAGTTCAACTCTGCTAATAATGGCACTGTGAGCTGAGCTGCAGCCACCAGCAACAGGTGTACGTTCTCTGCAGGCTCCTAACCCGCAAGCTGCTGTCTGCAACATAGGAAATTTCTTCCCATGGCAGACGCAGGAAAGCAGTGGGGCGGCTGGCTCCAGACTTGCGGAGCGGCTTTAGTTATGTCGGGTGACAGCAGGTAATGTTAGCTACATTATGGAGAATTCTGTCGCCCTAGTTCCCGGCCTTGGGGGCCTGCCCACAAATCCGGCCCTGTGTAGATGATACAAGTAGAGAAGTCAGGTACACAGGCAGAGGTCGGCAGCAAATCGGGTTCTCGGACAGGTAAGGGTTTGGCAACTAATCGGGTTCTCAGACAAGCAGAAATCGGCACCAGAGCGGGAAGTCGTACATAGCATAAGTCGGCAACAGAGCGGGTAGTCAGGCAGGCCAAGATCCAGGGATCAATCAGACAGAACTAAGTCACGCACGGGAACACACCAGCATGCTGCAATACTACAGCACCGACTGGCTGCATTCTCCAGACTTATATAGGCCTCTTGACGCGCGCACACGCAAGCGCGCATGCGCAAACGTGCAGGCTGTCAGAAATGCACAAAACAGAGTCCAAATACGCGCGTGCATAGCGCTACGCCGACAGCTTTCGCTGCCAATGATTACGCCGCGTAACGCAGCGTGCGTGGGCACTGAACGCCAGACCCCCATTCCTGGAGCCCCGGCGAGCCATGCCAGGACGTCTGCCGGCACCCGTATGTACCAGCCGCCTCGTCTGGACAGGTAACTGACCGTGACATTAGATGACCCACATGTCTCTGTATCACCCTTACCATGCACTCTTCAAATAGTTCCCTCCTTTAAATATCCAGGTAAAATTGTTAGGGCCTCTCCCTCACAAAATTTTTTCAGACAACGTCACACCCCTCATACATCTTACTTAGGCATGGAACACACTTGACTGTGTTTGTGCGTGTTTTCTGCACAGAAAAACTGAGAGCAATGGGCTAGTTCACACTTAATACGTTTTTCGCGCACAGAAAAAAACCTGACATTCTGCATGATGATTCTGCACATTTTGTCAGTTTTCTCTATTAATGACATTAGCTGCTGTGAAAAAACGTGTGTGTTTTCTTGCATAGAAACACACTTGGTATACATAAAATGCATGCAGAAAAATGCGCACAGAAAACTGAAAGACAAGTGTGTTCCCTGCCTCAAACTAAACTCTTTTCCTGGACCAAGCTACCCCTATCTGCAATGGGCACATTAACCGGTTCAAGATGGTCCTAATGCCCAAGATCCTGTATATAGTCTGTAATTCACCAGTTTACATTACTTTGTCCTTCTTCAAAAAGCTAAGGTCTGTAATGCTTTCTATTGTCTGGAGTAAATCCAGAGCTGAACTCAAATATACAGTTTTGCAGTGTCCCTCTACTCTCGGCGGTGTGGCCTTCCCTCCCCCTACTTAAATTACCTTGCTGCGCAGCTTGAACAACTCTCACACTAGTTTGTCCAAACTATTTGCAATCACCATAAAGATTGGGTTTCTTTTCGACAGACAGACCTTGCTCTCTACAAAGGTACCCTCACACAACATGCCTTAACAAAAACGGTCCTGCAGCAGGCCTTTAAAGTCTGGCACATGACTAGTAAGATACTACCCTCCCCATCTTGGGAATAATTTACTCCTTTATGGCACAACCCTTATCTGCCATAACTCAGTAAACTAGACAACACCGTGATGTGGGCAGAAAGATGACTTGTACTGTATACTTGGACCGACTTCTGCACAATACTCAAATGGTTGCTTTCAGCACACTTCAAAGCCAATACTCCCTATCCACTATGCACCAGTACATGTACTACCAACTACAACATGCTCTGAGATCACAGTTCCCCCTGGGTTTTCCCCACACCACATTTCCTTAATTATGGAATCCATAAATCATGTTCCAGTTAAGCATCATATTGGTTTGCTCTACCTGCTGTTTGCTGAACACCTGGCTGAACCTGTGGTGGAACACTCAATGGACAGATGGACGCAGCTGGGGATACAACTAGCCGCTAAGGAATGGGAGGATTGCCTCCTTATTACTGTCCTTGGCACAGGTATCCCCCTGTGCCAAGGACAAGTTAACCCAACTCAATGTCTTCCACCAATGTTACCTTATGCCGACCTGTATTGCTAAGTTGTGTCCAAAATGCTCCTTAACCAACCCCTCTTTTCTACACCTACTATGGCAGTGTCCGCAAATAGCTGATTGTTGAAAACAAGTAGTAGTAGTTCCTGCATGATCATATGTCCAGTCTCCCTTGACCTAAAAATCTGCAATTTAACTGAAGAAGACATGTCTGACAAGGCCTTTGTTATAGAAACTCTGTTTGCAGCAAAGCAAGACAAAACACAGAACATTTATAGCACGCTTTTCTCCTGGCGGACTCAAAGCGCCAGAGCTGCAGCCACTAGGATGCACTCTATAGGCAGTAGCAGTGTTAGGGAGTCTTGCACTAGGACTCCTCACTGAATAGCAACAAGGGTAGGAGCGGCACACCTTTCCGTTTTCAAAAGTAGGGTGCTGAGTCCTGGATGCTAAGCAAACATCCAATACTTGTAGGTGAGGTAGGAGAGTGGGCTCGCACACCAGCTTCTCAGTCGAGCAAGTAGTTGTTTATTAATCCATCCTATGTCAGATACACAGCATGACAATTGTTTCGGGGCCATTGTAGGTCCCCTTCATCAGATAAGTGCAAACAAACATTGAGTAAAAAAGTGCACACCCATAAATACTAGTGATACAGGCTCGCCCATAGAAATGGGAACACCCACTCGTTACAACATAAACATGCAGCATACTGGTAAATAAATATCATCAAATGCATATAACACAGGCATCAACATACCTCATGGATGCACAGTGTGATGCCCAATAAACGGGTCTCCTAGCAAACTTTACTGTATGCATAAGAGCAAAGACATTCGTACTATCAAATCTGTCACTCACCATGAGGTTCAAATCAATTGGCCAGCGTTATCCGTGTGATGCAACTCCCAAAATACAGCCGTTAGGGAGGAGCATTTCCGGCTAGCCCAGTCCAAATCGCCGCAAGATCCAGCAGGACTCACGGAAGCGGAAGGGGCGTGGCCGGGCGATCGCCGAAAAAGATCCAATAAACATTATGTGCAAGCTGCTAATACACAAACCTCGGCCAACGTTGTCGGTGTGAGGCAACTTCATTATAGATAAAAACTTCCCGCTAGCCCGCCCCAACCTGCCGAAAGACCCAGCAGGACTCACATACGCGGAAGGGGCGTGGTCTAGCGTGCCGCCGCACAAAGATGGTGTTCAGGTGTCTGTTTGGGTTTCGGTTTTGGTTTACCACCGCCCCGAGGTTTCGGCCACCGCCTTGGTGGACCCCTCCTCTGAGTAGCACCGACGATCCAGGGGTATATTCGTCCTTCCTGGTGGTCTTGACAGATCTGTCTGTATTTGTCCCTTTTCCTCTGTTGAACCTGATCTCTGTATGTTTCAATTTCTGTTTCAATTACAGCAAGACGGTCAGAGATCTTTTTGTCAGTGTTCATCAATTCCTTAATCCCGGTCTGTATAGGTACCAGTTCCTTTTCAACTTGTAAAAGCAAAACACGAACCTCCTCAATCACCATCAACATGTAATTAAGTGAGTGTTGTGTAGACAAGGCACACCATCTCTCACAGAATTCCTTCTTATTACGACTGATTGTGGGTTGAATTCCAAGGCGGAATCCCTTAGGTATCTTCTTGGTTCTGTAGTACTCGGACAGTGTGTGACCGTGTAACTCAAGATCAACTTTACGTTTTTTCAGACGTTTCAATTCATTCAAGAGATCTGTAGCCGAATCTGCTCCAAAGCCAATCCGTCGATCCCCAGGGAATAATATGTTATGTATCTCCTCAGGAGTATAGCTGAAGATAGGCTCCTCTCCGTTATGATCATCCATCTGACCGTAATTAATAATTTGTATAGGGGAGTTCTACAATCTCAGCGTACTTTTATGCGTAGCCAGCGCAGTGTAATTTTTGTTTGGGGCGGTCCTTGGGGGGTTGCCTGGGTTACGTGTTGAGCCGGGCATGCCATTCGCCTTTTGTCTTCACACGCTCTATTGCCATGCGCAGAGCGATGTTGCGTTTTCTTAACTTTGTGCGGCGGCACGCTAGACCACGCCCCTTCCGCGTATGTGAGTCCTGCTGGGTCTTTCGGCAGGTTGGGGCGGGCTAGCGGGAAGTTTTTATCTATAATGAAGTTGCCTCACACCGACAACGTTGGCCGAGGTTTGTGTATTAGCAGCTTGCACATAATGTTTATTGGATCTTTTTCGGCGATCGCCCGGCCACGCCCCTTCCGCTTCCGTGAGTCCTGCTGGATCTTGCGGCGATTTGGACTGGGCTAGCCGGAAATGCTCCTCCCTAACGGCTGTATTTTGGGAGTTGCATCACACGGATAACGCTGGCCAATTGATTTGAACCTCATGGTGAGTGACAGATTTGATAGTACGAATGTCTTTGCTCTTATGCATACAGTAAAGTTTGCTAGGAGACCCGTTTATTGGGCATCACACTGTGCATCCATGAGGTATGTTGATGCCTGTGTTATATGCATTTGATGATATTTATTTACCAGTATGCTGCATGTTTATGTTGTAACGAGTGGGTGTTCCCATTTCTATGGGCGAGCCTGTATCACTAGTATTTATGGGTGTGCACTTTTTTACTCAATGTTTGTTTGCACTTATCTGATGAAGGGGACCTACAATGGCCCCGAAACAATTGTCATGCTGTGTATCTGACATAGGATGGATTAATAAACAACTACTTGCTCGACTGAGAAGCTGGTGTGCGAGCCCACTCTCCTACCTCATCCTCACTGAATAGGAGCAGGCTTACTGAACAAGAAAAGTCCAGGTTACAACCCTTTTCTCCTGTGTCAGAGCCCTTAACCAGTAGACTATCGAGCCACTGCAAAGCAATGTGTTGCCTTTTGTTGGATGTCACCTATCTGCCCCACGTTAAAGGACTGGAAAGCCAAAGTAAACGGTTCTCTCCCCTACAGAAAATGGTGTGTCAACATAGAGGCTGCCCAACTAAATTCACCAAAATATGGAACTGCTGGTTAACGAACTCTAAGGCCTGGAACCCACCAGGAGCGTTTTTCTGAGCGCTTTGTGATTTGAAAAGCTATTGCTAATGTAATGCTATGGGTGTGATCCCACTTGAGCAATGTGATTTTATAAAAAAAACAAAAACATAGCACTGCATTAGCTAGAGCTTTTTTAAATCACTAGTACTTAGAAAAGGCTTCTAGTGGGTTTGAGCCCTAAGGCCTGGAACCCACTAGCAGTACATTACAAAGCCATTTCTAAGCATTTGTGATTTGAAAAACTTTTGCTAATGTAATGCAATGCATGTGATCCAACTTGAGCGATGTGATTTTTTTTAAAAATCGCCAATAGCATTGCATTAGCAAGAGCTTTTAAAATCACTAGAGCTTAGAAAAGGCTGCTAGTGGGTTTGAGCCCTTATGTGTAATACATGCTGTTTGCCCACTATTGGTCATCCTTGTTAATTTATTCATGTACTATTTTGCATATGTCCTTATCACCTCTCAATCTCTAACCTGTATATGTAATGTTTTTACTTAGTACTGTCGCATGTGACTTGTGCTAGTTCGTTGTATTATCTCGTTATGTATTGAACACTGTACTGTGCTCATTTTTTTTCAATAAACTCTTGGTTAATGAAAGAAAAAAAGAAAAGAAGTTGCCACTGCACCAATATGAGCTTTTGTTCGACTTTTTCGTATATGAATGCCATTGCATTAGCTATGAGCTGTGTCATTTTGTCTCTAACAGGCTTCCTCCTGGCTGATCTACTCTCCTCTGCCTTGACACCATATTTGTCTTCTGAAAAGTCAATGACAAAATTCTGGAACACTGTCCAATTATATCTGTAAATAGCCTGAAGGCAACGTGCCAGAGGCTCATGACAGCAGAGGTCCACCTGGCTCAGAGCTGGGGAGTCGAGATAAACAGAACTTCTTGTCTTCTTCCTACATTGTGTATTGCCCATTTTTTTTTTTCAAATCCCTTTTACTTGCTAATGGGTTTTAGTGTTGACAGAACTGGTTATGTGGCTGTGCTTGCAGTACTGATTAGTTTGGTGACTTTACTGCATCTTGTGTCGAAGGCTCGCTCTGAAGACATCATTAGAGCGGCACTTTTGTCATTTACTTAATTTGTCTTGGGAAACTTACAGCGCTTGCACAGACATGCAGCTACACATCACTATAATCCCAGGACAGATATGCCTCTGTTTTCTTAAAAAGCACTACCAGTCTATCTAAAACTTTCAGTAAACAGTATAAAGTCATCCATACAAGATGATTAATCATAAGAGGTGCAACCAACTGGAACATTTTTAGCTAAAACTTTTAGTTTTTTAAATGAAGTGGAAAGGGGTTAGAACTTTTTGGAGGTCTTTTGATCTCCATTGGCCAGTAGCATAGCTTAGAAGCTCTGGGCCATAATGCAAGTTTTACATTGGGACCCCTCAAGCACTCTATATATAACAATTGACAGGGAGCACCAAAACCTGGCAAGAGATGTGTAGGCAAGGGAGGAGAACAGTCTGTTAAAGAGTAATTTTCGGGCATAAAATAAAAAATCAAGTCTTTATTTTTGTTTGGTAAACAGGTAATAAGGATGCTAACCAGGCAACCCAAAAGTTAAAAATCACTCTTATTTTTCTTCTCCATAAAACATAATTCCCCGGTTTCCCTGGCTCTGTTTTGGTACATCTGCCGCACAAAGGAAGTTGCAGGGCATGTTGTTGTTTTTTTTTTCCTTCTTCTTTACTTTCCCCTCAGATTTAACTAATGCAGCCTGATTGGCTGAAGCCTCTTTCCCTTCTGTTTTCCCATCCCACAACTCTGTTCCTCTCTGATTGGCCAATATTTCTCAATGCACTTTCTACTGCAGAGCTGGGTGGGAGTGTCTGAAGACTGATATGATACACAGATAGAGTAAGGAAGGAAATTATGTCATGATTGGCTTCAAGATAGACACAGACACTTCTTTTTTTTACTATAGAAAAATCACTAAAATCAAAATGTGGACAGCGCAATACATATGTTATGTAAGTAGAGCAAGTATTTATTTACTTATATATGTGTTTTTTTTTCTGAGATAGTATGGCTGACAGCTCCACTTTAATGGTTACAACTAATAAAAGCACATATAGAGGTGATCATTACTAGCTTGGCACCAATAAAGAGCTAGTAAAATGGTTTACGGGACGAATCTAGGGGGGGGGGGGGGGGCAAGCGGGTATCTTGCCCCAGGCGGAGTTTGTTGAATTCTTAAAAAGGCGGCAAAATGAATGGCAGTTTAGGCGCCAAAACCTGACCTTTAGGCGCCAAAACCTGACCTTGCCCCAGGCGCAACTTGGTCTTGATCCGTCCTGGAACCCTCTGGTCCAGCGGCCCTGGTGTGGTCGCTACCTCTGCATCCCTAACTGCCATGCCACTGCCATTGTAAACTGTGGCCATAGCTGCTTACTGGCTAGTTGCTATCAACCCTAACCCAGAACCTGTCAATTCTGTTTCCGCAAATCCTGCACTTCTGATTCAGCTGCTCGCACACTTGTGGGTTTAGGTGCAGGAGTGTGCTGTCTGCTGTCCAGTATTGGAACTTCAACTCAGCTGCTACATGCCTTTAACAACAATTGGGGTAAATATTATCTAAAAGTAAGGATGCATTATTTGCATGTCTTCTTTAGGTATGTCCAGAACTTCACTGCACCTGACAAGTGCCTGGGCAGAGATGACAGCCTAAAGTTTTTCAAGCTCTTGTAGTATAGTGAAGTTGCCCTGCCCTTTGAGGTACTATTTGCTGCTAATGATGTTTCTGCTCAGCATCTTGATCATGTCTTGACTGTCCTGTACCTGCATTAACCCCTGCTAACGGTGTAACTGCTCACCTGAAACCCATATGTACGCAGACCTTTGGGGAACACAGGAGGCATTGCTTATAAACACCAACTGAAAGGTTGTAAGCAAAAATCTGTGGTCTGAAAGAAAGATCTGTTGACAAATTCACTAAAGCACTGGTCTACAAGTGTGCAGTCCAGGCTCAATTCCCAAAGAGACTCTAGCCCTTACTATGAAGATTTCTGCTTCAGGTGAGGGCTACAGTGCTTGCCAGCAAAAAAGTGACAGTGCTACACTGTGAACTTGGATTTTGTTTTACCATACTTAGGGCTGGTTCACACGGATGTCCGCCCGGCTTCCAGTGGCGTCTCGTTTAGTGGCGTCTCTGCTGCATCGCGTTCGGGTTTTTGCGGCTTTTGGCGCGATCTGAGTTTTTCGTTACCACAGGGGAATATTAGATGCAGTGGTTAATTGTACATATAGCGTCCAGGGTAGCCTCAAACAAAAGGGAAAATTGGGATCGGAACGCTGGTAAAAGCCAGGTACAAATGCTCCCATTCACTTGAATGGGAGCGTTTAACGACAAGTCCTAGACACCAGCGGTAAACACTCACCAAGCATCCGTGTGAGCCAGCCCTAAATGTTCATACAGCAACATTTATAGTAAAAAAAAACTAAAAAAACTCACTTGTTCTTTAAAGAGGAGCTGTTAGGTATAAGGTCTCAGAGAAAATAAACACATATATCAGTAGCTAAAGATTGGCTGTACTTACATTACATATGTATTTTACTGTCCACGTTTGGATTTCACAGAATTTGTATATAGTATATGCAGAGATAGATGCTCCTGACAGCTCATGGCAGGCTCCATGTTTTTCTGTCAAATGTGTCGTCATGTCCTGCCTGCTTCCTGATCACAGATAAGCTCCTACTTGAACAACACAGTGTGCAGTGAATATTAATGAGCCATGTGGCTAGGAACAATAGCTGACTCCTGCAGAGTACTCTGCCCCGAGATTTATCAGTGCTACACGCTGGACTGATTACAAGCTTCTGTAACGTCTCATTAGCAGCCGAGGGGAGGGCCCCAGAATGCTTTGCAGTTTAGTATGCGGCTTGCGTCTTTATGGGTCTATAACAGACTTGCTGATAAGCACACATCAAAGGTAACTGAGATTTTTATCTTCACTAATGGCTTTTGAGCTTCCTTCTAAACTGTTTAACACAGGAGAATAGAGGTTTAAATTAGCTTCTGCAGCCTGACAGTTACTCTTTAATAAGTGTTTGCCAGTTATTGTTCTGCCTGCAGGGTGCTTGTTCCTATTTAAGGTGGCCATAAACACATTGATTTTCCCATTTGATTAAATGCAGATTCGATCACTCTGATTGAAACAGATGGGAAATGTTCAATTCGATCGATTTTGATCACATATCGATCAAACTTATTGATAAGACAGGATGGAAAATCTAGGTCAATTGGGAGCAGGGTTGTAGCTCTGGACGATCGATAGGTCATAGCCTTGCACTGCATTGTACAGTGCAAAATTGCAGTTCAATCAATTTTCAACAGATTCCCTGCTGGAAGCTTTTAAAAATCGACGTGCTGTATGTGGTAGTAATCGATTCCTTGAGCAATGCTTCATTTCTGAAAGGAATTGATCATTTTGGAACATTGGATAGAAATCTATAAGCGTATGGCCAGCTTTATAGTAATACATAATGCAAACAAGTTAAAGGAACACTATCGATTAACATATTTCAATTGAAATAGGAAATGTTTGGAAAGTGCTGCTAAATACTGGTGTATACATTTGAATCCTTATCTCTTCGTTTACTGTTATCTAATTGCTTTCACATTTTTCTGACTGCAGTCTGCTATAATTCTGACACCAGATTGAGCCACGAGGAGAGGGAGGAATTCCCTTACAGTGTATCTGTTAACTTTGTGTGTGCAGAGAGCTCAGTCAGAGACAGGCAGAGCTTTCTCTAACAGAGAGCAGAGGAAATGTATCTTATGTGCAACATAAACATTTGTAATTGTGTGTGTGAAACCTGATATAACTCTGCTTTAATATTACACTGTTCTTAGTATGCCGGACTGCAGAGATTCACCTATGCAAATGAGACATTCCAAACGTAGCTAAAATCTACACACAATGAATTACAGCTTTTGCCTCTGATATTTAACATGAAAGTAGATAAATGTTTACACAGCTACTTAGACATTATTTATATATTGTCATTTTAGAACACTTGGGCATTGATAGTGTTCATTTAATGCCAACAAAGGGTGTTGACTGATGAGGAATAGGGAAACGTGCATGTGCATGTACATTTCTCAATTCATTTTGGTGGAAACAATCATGGCTTCTAAGGAACTGACAGTTCTCTCTACAATGTTATACCAACATTTGCTCCTCAGCACTTGCTGAACAGCAAGCAGCAGCATCTCACCAGCAGTGGACACAGAAGTGATAGTGAACCAAGCCGAAGTATACTTGCATGTGATTATTAGGTTTTAGTAATACAGACCACAGTGACCATCACCCCGAAATATATAACAGGATTTATCACCGTCTTTTCAATGTCCACTCTTACCACCATGTCATTACTGAGTGGAATTTATTCTACATGACCAGGAAGGGAGGAAATGTGAGCAGCACAGCTGGACACATCTCTTAGGCTCCTTTTATACTTAAAGCGGAACTGAAATAATAAAAAATACAAAGTGTTTTCACTTACCTGGGCCAGTCCTCCGCGATTCTCTGTTCTCTCACCGCCAGCCGCTTTCGGTATTATCATAGTCGACGGCAACTGCGCCTGCGTGCCCCGAGTCACGCATATCTTTCTAGCATCCTACACTATTAGCGCAGATACGCGTGGCCCAGGGTGTGCAGGCGCAGTTACCGAGTCCACCAAACCAAAAGCGGCTGGAGAACGGAGAATCGTAAAGGGCCAGCGTGGGACAGGAAGGCTGCAAGGGGCAGGCAGAAGCCCCAGGTAAGTGAAACACTTTTTTTTTTAATTATTTCAGTTCCCGCTTTAACGTGTTGCATCGCGTTGTGTCACTTCCACCTAAAGTACCTCATCGCATTGGCCATTAAAGTGAATGAAACATGACAAGCTTACTGTAAAGCGATGTGACGGAAGTGCACCGCTGACGCAGGAGCTCCAGTGCATTATCGTGCACCACGCATGGCACCAGAAGCAATGAAAGACAATGGTAATGCGCAAATTTAGAATTTTTGTCATCTTTGTGATGCAGTATGCATGCGCAGATGCAGATTTTCATTTGGTGTATTTCAAGCTTACTGTAAAGCGATGTGACGGAAGTGCACCGCTGACGCAGGAGCTCCAGTGCATTATCGTGCACCACGCATGGCACCAGAAGCAATGAAAGACAATGGTAATGCGCAAATTTAGAATTTTTGTCATCTTTGTGATGCAGTATGCATGCACAGATGCAGATTTTCATTTGGTGTATTTCCTGTCCAGCAGTATACACGTGACTGATAGAGATGAGCCGAACATAACATTTTGGGTTCACGACCTATGAACTCGAATCTCCGTAAAAATTTGGGAACAGTAGAACCGCGCGAACCTCCATAGACGTCAATGGGATGGCGAATTCTAAAAGCTACAGGGACTGTTTTTGGCCACAAAAGCGATGGAAAGGTTGTTTCAATGGGCCTAACACCTGGACTGTGGCATGCCGGATGGGGATCCATGGCAAATGTCCCACCAAAAATTATGTAGTTGACACAGAGTCATATTTTGATAGCTAAAGGGCAGAAATCACATTACATTCCTACATTTGAGGAATAAAGTGCTGCTTTTAAATGTCCAGAGTGTGTACACGTGGATCAGGTAGTGTAAGGGTTATGTCCGCTTCACACTGACAGACCCAATGCCGTGTTTACCGAGATTGATTGCTGACAGGTCTGTAAGGCTCTTAGGTGTGTGTGGTGCTTCATGTGCACTCAACTGAACAGCACGGTCGCGTAGTGGTTAGCGCTCTCTCCTTGCAGCGCTGAGTCCACGGCTTGAATCCCAGCCTTGTCAACATCTGCAAGGAGCTTGTATGTTTTCCCCGTGTCTGCGTGGGTTTCCTCCGGGCACTCTGGATACATCACAAAAACATACAGATAAGTTAATTGGCTTCCCCCTAAATTGGTCCTAGACTAGGATACATGCACTACATGATATAGACATATGATTATAGTGGGGACTAGATTGTGAGCCCCTCCATTGAGGGACAGTTGTGACAAGACAATATACACTCTGTACAGCGCTGTGTAATATGTCGGCACTATATAAATAAAACTGTATGGACCATCGTGGCGTGTAGGATGGGAAGTTGTTAGTGGAACTGTATAATGGTACCAAGCAGACTGGCTTAGTGTACAGCCTAATTTATTTATTTTTTTAGCCTATTTGTGAACTCCTCCATGCTAACTAGTTATGATGTTGTGGTGTATTGCACTTCTGCACACAGCGTCACTGGGAGTCTGCGCACGTCTGTGACGTACAGCTCAAGATACACTGCATTGGATGCAGAGATCTGTGATATAATCAAAATACAGCAAGAATGCCACTTATGATGTTGTGGTGTATTGCGCTTCTGCACACAGAGTCACTAGAAGTATGTGCAAATCACTGTGATGTACAGCTCAAGATCTACGACTGTAGTTGCATCCGCACCAATGGAATTGATGACGTGCTGTGATCAACCCTGGAGTCACAAATTATTATTGAAGCGAGAGAATTATTGGATTAAAAAACTGGATACACTAGAGCCCAAAGGATTGAACAGGGAATATGATTTAAGCAATTTATTGTGAGTATTGCATCTGTTAGATTTGTTTGCTAATATGTTAAGTTTATTCATGTACTATGTGTTTTTATTCTGCAGGCGATGTTACAGTAGCAGGAAGGAGGTTGCATGGGTGAGATAACTGAATAGCGTACGTACAAAAAGGGCGCCTGGACAAAAAGGGCGCGGGGTGTAAACTCTAAATAATAATTAATCATTAGTAGGGTTTATAAATATAGTGTGCTATATTTCGTTTACAAATAATGTTTAACAAAATTATAAATCATTAAATAATGTTTATGAAATCGGAAATTGTGAAAACGTTAATCTTCCCTGTTTCAAAAGTTAAACTTATAATTACGTTTATAAAAAAACCAATAATATATGTTTAATTGTTATAATTGTATATTATTGTGAATAACCGTCATTTATGGTTTGTTCTTATAATAAAATCTGAAAATATTGTTTATAAAGATGATATAAATATAACTACGTTCGTAATAAGTGTTGTAATACATTAGTAATTATTACTAAAATTTTACTAAAACTATACCTAAGCCTACTCTTACACAGAACCCTACCTGTACCTATCCCTAACCCCTAGACTCCCCTGTTAGTGCCTAAACCTAAGACCCCCCTATTGGTGCCTAAACCTAAGACCCCCCTGTTGGTGCCTAAACCTAAGACCCCCCTGTTGGTGCCTAAACCTAAGACCCCCCTGTTGGTGCCTAAACCTAAGACCCCCCTGTTGGTGCCTAAACCTAAGACCCCCCTGTTGGTGCCTAAACCTAAGACCCCCCTGTTGGTGCCTAAACCTAAGACCCCCCCTGTTGGTGCCTAAGTAACCCTCCCTGTACCTACCCCTAACCCCTAGACCCCCCTCTTGGTGCCTAAACCTAAGACCCCCCTGTTGGTGCCTGAACCTAAGACCCCCCTGTTAATGCCTAAACCTAAGACCCCCCTGTTGGTGCCTAAACCTAAGACCCCCCTGTTGGTGCCTAAACCTAAGACCCCCCCTGTTGTTGCCTAAGTACCCCTCCCTGTATCTACCCCTAACCCCTAGACCCCCCTATTGGTGCCTAAACCTAAGACCCCCCTGTTGGTGCCTAAACCTAAGACCCCCCTTTATTATGTGGATAATAATGTTTTACTAATTGTGGATTCAAAAAATATTTTGCAATTTATGTTACGTACTGATCGCTTTATTTTGTGAATAATAATGTTTTACAAACAGTAAGGGATAAAACTTTAAATAATGTTTTAATTATTTAAATAAGATAAATATGTTTAGTATTTTCATAAACGTTATTCGGCACGGGTGCATTTTATAAACGTAAATCACCACAAGTTCAGTTATAAATCATTAAACATCGCCGGGCGCCGTTTGTAAACTTTATTTAGCTCCTGGCGCCGTTTATAAACTTTATTTAGCTCCGGCGCCCTTTTTTCCTACTCGGCGCCCATTAAACGCTATTTATTATGGGAGTGAATGGCGGCGCCCTTTTTGTCCACTAGCGGCATGCGCCCTTTTTTCCCAGCTCCAACTGAATATTCCACTGTAAGTAGAACACTGGAGTTGCGCCTGTGTTATATTTTGCATATTATAAGTAGTGGATTCGTACGATATATAGGGGGCACTAGTTGTCCCTTCTGTCATATCTGTCCGCCGGGAATAGCCTACATTAGACTAGATTCATATGCGGACGCTGCAGGCCTTACTTTGATTGGAGGGGAGCTTGGCGTGTCATTTAGTCTTAGATGCGGACGTGGTTGGCGCCACACTGATTAGCTTAGAGCCATACGTATGGGCGTATTGCGGCGATTTGTCCGCTTTGGTGATGACGCCATACATAGTCTTGGATGCGGACGCTGTCGGCGCCGCACCCATTGGCTACAAGGTTAGTCCTATGAGCCGACGCTGGCGGCGATTTTCCCATAGGCTTAGCCTAGGGGGTTGACACAGTGGGGACTTGCTGATTGGCTGGGAGGCGGAAGGAGTGCCTGAATGAAGAGATGATGCGGAGGATAATCGGCAGGGCTTTGGATCAGCCGACCCCGCTATGGCATCTGGCACAATGACTGGAGGGGTCCATTGGATGTATTTTACATGTCTTGGACTACCAAGGTAGTGCCTTTGATGCGTGGATTCACTTATGAGGGCCTCCTGAGGCTTGATCGGCTAGATGTAAGTTATATTCAGTTGTCTCTAATATGTGGACCTCTGCACTGTTTACAACCTTTTTCATTGGTCACTGCAGACATGAATATGTATGTATGCAAATTTTTTTGACAGGTTGCAGTTTTCCATCAGGTCCTCTGCCTCCATATATATTGGATAGGCTTGAGTATATGTGGTAGTGTGTACTGGAACCATTCTGAGGAAGGAGTATATCCGAAACGCCGTGTGTCAATGGTGACCCGGCACACTTTTTACCATTTTGAGATGTTTTAAAGAGCTTTAGATAAATACCTGCTTTTAGATGGTGCGAATCCTGGCTTTTTGATGCAGCTCAAGATCTACTGCACTTGACGCAGAGAGCTGTGATATAATCAAAATACAGCAAGCATGGCACTTATGAATGATGTTGTGGTGTGGTGTGGTGTGGCGTGACTGTTAACATTCAAATCCCTACATATTTTGGGCCCTGGATACATGAAGGACTGGCTGAAACTGCACCACACCTCTCACAACTTAAGATCAGCAGGATCCATACACCTGGTCACTCCCAGAATGCACTTCAAAGCCTCTGGAGACAGAGCTTTCTGTTATGCTGCCCCTACCCTTTGGAACTCCCTACCACATTTGAATAACCCAGGGAAGGGGCTGTAAAGACAGCCCCTTTCCTGGGTTATTCAAATCCAGACTGAAAAGCCACCTGTTTAGCCTGGCATTTCCGGACTAGAGTTCTTCCTCTGTGCCACAATTTACCAATCAACTAATTATTGGTCTGAGCTATGCTTATGCGCTTTGAGTCCTACAGGAGAAAAGAGCTTTACAAATGTTATTTGTTGTTGTTATTGCATGTCTGCACACAGAGTCACTGGAAGTCTGCGCAAATCACTGTGACATACAGCTCAAAATACGCTGCACTGGATGCAGAGAACTGTGATATAATCAAAACACAGCAAGAATGACACTTATGATGTGATGTATTGCACTTCTGCACACAGAGCCACTGGAAGTCTGCACAAATCTGTGACATACAGCTCAGATACAATGCACTGGATGCACTGTGTGCAGTGTCAGGAGCCAGGATGCTGTGAAAACACAACACAACTTGAATATCTTAAGAAATTTGTATCCTATTACTAGTGAATGTATTTTAGTAACAATGGATGTTGAGAGTCTGTACACCTCCATCCCGCAAGATAGTGGAATGGAGGCAGTACAGTACATTTTGGAAACAGCTTCTGATATGTCTAGACAGCAGATTGATTTCATTGGGAAATTGTTGGAGATAGTATTGAAATGCAACTATTTCAGGTTTGAGGATCAATTTTAAATGCAAATTAGGCACACAGCAATGGGCTCAAATGTGGCACCGTCCTACGCAAATATTTATATGGCTGTTTACGAAGAGATGTTTGTTTATTCTAGCTCCCTTTTTAGACAACATGCGTTGCAATGGTTTCGTTATATCGATGATATATTTTGCGTGTGGGCAGGGCCACATTCAACCCTTGTTGAGTTCCCTGAGGAATTGATGTCCAAGTGTAGAGACATCAGATTTACATTACATACCTCCATGGAGCAGGTTAATTTTCTGGACACTCTAGTTAGTGTCAGGGATGGGAGACTGGTTACAGACCTTTATACTAAGCCCTTGGATGTAAACTCCCTTTTACATTATGGGAGTTTCCATCCATGGTCCACTAGGAGGTCTGTCCCAGTCGGTCAATTTCAAAGAGTACACAGGATAGTTGAGGAGGATGGGGTCAGGACGCAGAGATTTGATGAAATGCAGACTAGATTTATTCACGGAGGTTACCGTGCAGATGTTGTGCAAACTGCACGGAACAGAGTGTTAAAGGGTGGAGAAGGCAGGGCTAGACATAGAAAGGACAGTCAGAGGTTACCTTTTGTGACTAAATACAGCACTGAAAGTGAAAATATAGCCAGGATTATTAAACTGGTACCTTCTTACAGATAGTTTTCCTGAAATTCAGCAATTTCGCAATCCTCCTATTATCTCTTATAAAAAAGCGCCAAATTTGAGAGACCAATTGGTCCACACTGATGTGAGCTATAATAGGGGGGGTCAGTCAAAATCGAATTGCATGGGAACATTTCCCTGTATGAACTGTGTTCATTGTAGTTCAGTTATCAAGGGTCAATATATTTTGCACCCACATTCTGGTGTAAAGTTTAAGATACGTGACTGCTTTACGTGCGATTCTTCTTTTGTAGTCTATGCATTAAAGTGCCCTTGTGGCCTTTTATATATCGGGCAGACGGCGCAAAAAATAAAGAAACGGCTATCATCGCATAAACATGCGATTAGAGAATCTTTGACTGACCAGGCAGTTGCTTTTCACTTTAAACAGGCTAACCATCAGGTTAGCCAGTTGAGATATGATTATTGAACATGTTGCACCCTTGAGGAGAGGAGGTGATAGGGTTAACAGGTTGTTATACAGAGAGGCATTTTGGATTAAGAAACTTGAGACAATGGAGCCTCGAGATTTAAATCGAGAGCTTGATCTATTGCCTTTTATTTGATTTTTTTCCATATGCCTCTATGTGTGACAACATTTATGTGTGTTAGCAGTGTTCATTGAGTAACAGATTTTTCCTGGCTGTTCCCCTTTAAATGTCATTCCTGCAGAGTGTTGATATTATTATTACCAGTCTTTAATATAATATATTTGGTCACCCTGCTTTTCCTCGCTGTGCCCCTCTAAAGTGTCCCCAGTGTTTGTCAGCCACTTTGTTCCTCCACGTGCCATGCGAGTCGGCATGACACGTGGTATTGTTTACACTGTGAGGGTTGCTTCCTATTGGTCTGCGCGGCAGAGGCGCGCCTCTCTTTCCATCTGCTATTGTGAGCGGCGATATCTCGCCGCTCCCATTGGCGTAGTCAGGGCAAGGTGGGAAGCGGCGCGAAAGCTCCGCCCATTTCACATTACGTAGGTCAGTTCCCCATCAGGTCCGGACGGTTGGCAGCCTGCTGGGAGGTCTGGCCATACATGCCCTGATATGGAGGCATGTCCCTGCCGCTCGTCAATGGGTAAGTGTGGGAGGAGGGGGATAATCCACATTAAAATGTACCTATGGATTGTAACCAGGGTAGTTTCCCATTAGGCCCGCTCTGAGGACGGACTGCAGGATTGGCTGATGTTAGAATTTGATCATGATTGGTTACTTGCTCACCATGTTGTGTATATAAAGCGTTTTGTATGTCAGTGTAAACTTGATGGCTAACAGCTCAGCTTGATAAATGGGCGGCTGCCCTGAAACGTTGTTATGACAGCTGTTTATCGCCAATAAAAGAGCCTATATTTACGTGGATGGTCTCGGTCTCATCTCTACAATGTACAAACACAACTCATGAACCAACACCAGTCCTGAGAAGGACTCTTTGGGTGCTCAGGACGCTGTATAAACAGCTAGCAAGGCAGAACAGAGGCTTAACTACTGCTTTCCCTATCTCAGGCAATGCTCTGTCCCTTCTGTCTAACACTAACAGCAGCCGAAGAATGAATCCAATATGGCTCTCACATTAGCGTTTTTATAGGGGGTGGGTGGTTCGGGAGGGAGGGCTAGCTGATTGGCTGCCATGTGTCTGCTGACTGTGAGTTAAGGGGTCAACGTTTACCTCAATGATAATGTATAGAGAGCGGATTGAACACGCTATGTATTCGCCCGAGGGGGCAAGCTCGAATATCCCATTTTCACTGCGAAGTATTTGACAAGCGAATACTTCGGGCCATCTCTAGTGACTGAAGGGTGCAGTATTTTGAGTGCAGGTTGCCTTCAATTTCCCTGTCAGTGCAGTCTGCTGCATAAACTAAAGTGTGTGTAATGGTGTTGTGCGATACATTGTGGCAACAATTTTTTCCACACGCAAACCGCACTGTACCAAATGTAAAAGGTTCCTCAGGGCTAGTTCACATTGCTCAGTTGTGTTGCAGAATAATTTTGCATGTCAACTCACTGCCCACACAATTCTATGGGCCTGTTCACAGAACTGCGTTGTAACTGATGGCGTTATTCTAACTCAGTGCATGCAGACTTTGTATTAGGCTGGATTCACAGTGGCCAGTTGTATAACGCAGCCGTTATAATGGGTTAAGATATCTGTGAACTGCAATAGAGACTGGGCAAAGACTTTAATAGACAGCATGCATGCAGCGAGCTAGAATAATGAGGCTAGGTTCACAGTGGTCAGTTGCGTTGCAGAATAATTCTGCATGTCAACTCAATGCACATACAATCCTATGGGACTGTTCACAGTAAAATGTTGTAACGGATCATATTAGTCTAACTCACTGCATGCTGGCTTTGCATTAAATGTCCAGTCTCCGTTGCAGTTCACACACATTTTAACACATTATAATGTGCGTTATACTGACCACTGTGAATGCAGCCTTAAAGTGTACGTCCAGGCTCCATTGCAGTTTGCGCTTATTATAATGCATGCATTATGTAGCTAACCACTGTGAATCCATCCTAAGGCCAGGTTCGCAGTGGTCAGTTACAGCGAGTTAGAATAGCATGATCTGTTACTGTGAGCTGGTCCATAGAATTGTATGGGCGGTGAGTTGACATGGATAATTATTCTGCAACACAACTGAAGACTGTGAACAGGGCCTTAGGCTAAGTTCACACTGCAAATACTGCATATCAACTTATTGCCCACACAATCCTATGGGACTGTTTACAGTAATGGATTGCGTTATTCTAACTTGCTGCATGCAGGCTTTGAATTAAAGTCTATGGCCACTCTCCATTGCAGTTCACACACATTTTAACACGTGTGTTATGCAACTGACCACTGTGATTTTAGCCTTAGGCTAGGTTCAGAGTGCTCAGTTGCGTTGCAGAAAAATTCTGCATGTCAACTCACAGCCCATACAATTCTATGGGGCTGTTCACAGTAATGGGTTGTGTTATTCTAACTTGCTGCATACAGGCTTTGCATTTAAGTCTATGTCCAGTCTCAGTTGCAGTTCACACACATTTTAACACCTGCGTTATTCAACTGACCACTGTGAATCCAGCCTTAATGTTCGCAATTACGGCCATGTCATTGCTGTGTGGAGCTTATTCTACTGCAGTAAAGCTTCTCACATAGGCTAAGGCCCCTTTTTACAGTGGGCAGTTGCAGAATAATTCTGCATGTCAGCTCACTGTCAGTACAATTCTTTGGTCCTTTTCACCGTAACCCTAGGCAAACGCAGGGGGGATTACAAATGCCCAGTATCCCCATCAGACCAGGGCCAGTGCAGTGTCTGGGGACAGGACAAGACACCAGTATATCTGCAGGCAACCTGCAGCTCACAGCACTGCCCCCTTTCTTTCCCTGCTACAGTTGACTTTGGATGGAGCAGCAGTGTGTGTACAGAGCATGGAGCAGTAGCGTGTGCACAGAGCATGGAGCAGCAGCGTGTGTACAGAGCATGTAGCAGCAGCGTGTGTACAGAGCATGGTGCAGCAGTGTGTGTACAGAGCATGGAGCAGCAGCGTGTGTACAGAGCATGGAGCAGCAGCGTGTGTACAGAGCATGTGTAGCAGTGTGTGTACAGAGGATGAAGCAGCAGCATATGTTCAGAGGATGGAGCAGCAGTGTATGTACAGAGCATGGAGCAGCAGCGTGTGTATAGAGCATGGAGCAGCAGCGTGTGTACAGAGCATGGAGCAGCAGTGTGTGTACAGAGCATGAAACAGCAGCATATGTACAGAGGATGGAACAGCAGTGTATGTACAGAGCATAGGGCAGTTCTGGAGAGTTTAACAGAGTCAGGTATGAGCACAGCCTTGTGCCCTGCTGTGTGAATACTTCACTTTCCCCTTTATTAGCAATTTCAGCTGTCCTCATTATTATCTGTATCCAAACTGTTCCGGATCAATCTCGTTGTCAATCGGGAGCAGGTCGGGCATTTAGGAAATAATTGTCAGATCCTGTCAGTCGGACGGGAAATTGCATTATGTGTACCCAGCATGATGTCCTACCATATTATTATACTGTGTTGTGCGTGGCTGAGGGAGACCTTTCAGGAATCCCTCCTTGAAAATCCTGGGTTTGCCCCTGGTAAAGGTTCACGTTATTCTAACTCCCTGCATGCAGGCTTTGTTTTTAAGTCTATGGCCAGCAGAGACACCAAAGCGCCCCTCCATCCCTCCCACCCCAGCCATCACACACACTGATTGCTATTGGGCTAAGAGGTGTCCCAGTGCCCCCACCAACCCCTTAATCTCTAGTTATCTGGCTTGCAGGCATTGTCATGTATCCCCTTTTCTTATTTCTTGCTGTATCAAACACAATGGGGAATGACAGCTGAGTGAATTGTGCGCCCCCCTCCTACACTGCGCCCTGCCTCTGCCTCGGTCCGGCCCTGATGGCCAGTCTCCATTGCAGTTCACAGTCTTTATAATGTGTGAGTTATGCAACTGACCACTGTGAACATAGCTAAACATTTCTGTTTTTGGCACAGTAGGAGAATGACGGGATTGGCACATGCAGTTCCTTGTTTAAAACAGCTTTATTGTATCCGGCTGTACATCATGGGAAACAGTAAAATGAATTTCCAATCATATTGAAAAAGTTCCATACCAGGTTCAGTGCTCGGTGGGGTGAAGTGGGAGCGGTGGCTAGCCTGACGCACCTTTCGCTCGTATGAGCGTCCTCTGAGGCTATGCGCACGCCGGTCATCTCGCGCTGTGTGATTAAATAGGAAAAATTCCCGGCGTGCAGAAGGCCGTCGCCCACCCCTCTCTTCCGGAATGTGACGTCATGACACCCACCGGAAGTTCGGGGGCATCCACTGTGGTTGTCGGTCCTGCGCATATGTATAATATGCGTGCAATGGACCCGGGAACCACTTGGTGAAGCCAGATGCAATTAGGAGGAACAAAGCAGCAAAGCCAGATATATATTAAAGTGCAACGCTACTCATAAAGAATCCAGTGAAAGGAAAAACATTTCTGTTTTTAATGATCATTAATTGGTCATAATAATCACAGCTTTGAGAATGAGTGCTGAACAGCTGGTGCACATTATATGGCTCTATTTGATGCCTAATATGGTGGCGACCATGCATTTCAGTAAATGTTTTTGCCAAAGGGTGCTTTGAAAAAATATCAGTGATCAAGGGTATCCTGCCCCAGAAAAGTCTGAGAACCACCGTAATATCACAAAACTGTAATCAATACATTAAAGAAAATGTAAACAGTGTTTTATGAGTTCTCGCAAACTATTCTACACATGCCTCTAACCCAAATCAATATATCAATCATTTATTAAAATAATTGTTTAAAAATACTTTGGATAAGCCTGACCAAAATTGATTAGTGGAGATTGAATACTGTCTGCCAGGGGAATAGAAAGTGTCCATGCTGTGTTTGGATTAGGAGCACTGAACAAACAGCATTGAGTCCCAGTTGCCATACAAGCATGGAAATAGAATTAAAATTGACCACGACTGTGGAAGGGATCCAGTGTTTTGATTCACCCATTTACAGGTAATTCCCTGTCTATTGTTCACCTTAATGCTGGGAAAAACCTCCATAATGGTGGCTGATCTGACTAATCCAGTCAGGGAAAATCAGCTTGGGTAATTCACTATTAACAAGCAACTGCTGAAATCTGTCCATAGAAGGAGCAGAATGACAAAGAGCCCAGCTCAGGAGGATGGAGGAACAATGGCTCATCTCTGCTGGGTGGATGCCAATTAAGGAGGGGATTCCATCAACATATCAATAATGCTTATTTTAATTAGTGCTGTTTTACATTTCTTGGCTGTGGGTTCTTTAAATAAAGTGTTATTTACTTATTTTAAGGAATATTTATTTTATTGATATGTTTATCATACAGTAAAGCTAGTAAGACTATGTGGTAAGCAGTCTCACCTAAATGTCTGCAGAGTGGGACTCTGAAGCTGCATCAGGACCACTCTACCCCATAAATATTTCTGAAGTCCAGTTTTCAAATAAGGTGAGCTGTGTTTTGTGTAATTACCACCCCAACGTATAGAAAGCTCACTGTAGTTAAATGTTTTAACTCTTCTATCTTTAAATTACCTTGTTATGTAGACACTGATCAAAAAATACAGTAGGTTGATAAACATGCACATTACATCCACTACTATCTTCTGCTGATGGATCTCTTTTTGACTCTCTCTACTGGGATTGCTCAATAGCTTCTCACTGAGCTGTAGAGTAATTGTCATATAGTGGGGCATATACAGTACAAGCCACGCTTGCATTGCTACTATAATACACATTATAGTAGCATTGTGCATGTTGCGTACATGTTGTGTTGCACTATTTGCACAATGAGTGCTAAGTCACCTGTATAAGTACTGGTAAAACCGCCATGTGCTTCCTTGCCAAGCATGTTTTGGCATTCACTTCAGGGGAAGATATGCTAAGTACACAAGATACAATTTTCTGGCAGATTTACCTGCCAGATCGACTATTTCCAACAGCTCCGATTTGATTTTCGATTAGTCGATATGGCAGGTAAATCTGCCAGGCAATTCTATCGTGTGTACCTAGCATTAGACCTGGGTGTATTGTAGGTAGAATTTGCTATGTCACTGTGTTATTGTATATATGTATATACTGTATATATGTATATATATATATATATATATATATATATATATATATATATATATATATATATATATATATATATAGTGGGATGCGAAAGTTTGGGCAACGTTGTTAATTGTCATGATTTTCCTGTATAAATCGTTGGTTGTTACAATAAAAAGTGTCAGTTAAATATATCATATAGGAGACACACACAGTGATATTTCAGAAGTGAAATTAAGTTTATTGGATTTACAGAAAGTGTGCAATAATTGTTTAAATAAAATTATGCAGGTGCATAAACAAGAAATGAAATCAATATTTAGTAGATCCTCCTTTTGCAGAAATGACAGGTTGTAAGTATTTTGGGCCATTCTTCTTTACAAAACATCTCTAGTTCATTCAGGTTTGATGGCTTCCGAGCATAGACAGCTCTCTTTAACTCACACCACAGATTTTCAGTTATATTCAGGTCTGAGGACTGAGATGGCCTTTCCAGAACGTATGCCTTAGTGGATTTTTAGCAGTGTTTAGGGTCGTTGTCTTGTTGAAAGATCCAGCCCCGGTGCAGCGTCAGCTTTATCACTGATTCCTGGACATTGGTCTCCAGAATCAGCTGATACTGAGTGGAATCTATGCGTCCCTCAACTTTGAAAAGATTCCCAGTCCCTGCACTGGCCACACAGCCCCACAACATGATGGAACCACCACCATATTTTACTGTAGGTAGCAGGTGTTTTTCTTGAAATGCTGTGTTGTTTTTTCCTCCATGCATATGCGACTTGTTATGCCCAAATAACTCATTTTTAGTTACATCAGTCCACAGCACCTTATTCCAAACTGAAGTTGGCTTATCCAAATGTGCTTTAGCATACCTCAAGCAGCTCTGTTTGTGCTGTGGGTGGAGAAAAGGCTTCGTCTGCATACAGCATCTCCTTTTGTAAAGTGCGCCAAATGGTTGAATGATGCACAGTGACTCCATCTGCAGCAAGATGATGTTGTAGGTCTTTGGTGCTGGTCTGTGGGTTGACTCTGACTGTTCTCACCATTCGTCGCTTCTGTTGATCCGAGATATTTCTTGGTCTGCCACTTCGAGCCTTAACTTGAACTGAGCCTGTGGTCTTCCATTTCCTCAATATTTTCCTAACTGTGGAAACAGACAGCTGAAATCTCTGAGAAAACTTTCTGGGTCCTTCCCATAAACCATGATGGTGAACAATCTTTGTCTTCAGGTCATTTGAGAGTTGTTTTGGGACCCCCATGTTGCTATACTTCAGAGAAATGTAAAAGAGGAGGGAAACTTACAATTGACTCCCTTAAATACTCTTTCTTATAATTGGATTCACCTGTGTATGTAGGTCAGGAGTCACTGAGCTTACCAAGCCAATTTGAGTTCCAATAATTAGTTCTAAAGGTTTTGGAATGAATAAAATGACAATAGTGCCCAAATTTATGCACCTGCCTAATTTTATTTAAACAATTATTGCACACTTTCTGTAAGTGCAATAAACTTAATTTCACTTCTCAAATATCAATATATATATATGATATATTTAACTGACATTCTTTATCATAACAACCAATGATTTATGCAGGAAAATCATGACGATTAACAACGTTGCCCAAACTTTCGCATCCCACTGTGTATATATTATAATTAATTACATTTATATTTTTGGAGTTCTTTCTGTATAAGTAAGGTAATGAACTAAAGCAGCATAAATCAAGTAATATTCCAATGAATGGATACACAGAAGATTCAAAATGGAATCACAGTGGTGGAACTAAGGTGCGAGTAATTAATTTGCAGTACATAAACCAATTAATTAGCAAACAAACCTACAATTAACCACTTTACCCCCGCCCGTACGGATTTCTCCGTCCCTTTTTCCATCCTTTAACCCCCAGGGACGGAGAAATCCGTACTTTCCGCGTTCCCGACGCTGTCCGCGCTCCCGCTCGTAAACACGCCGCCCGCCGCTAGTAAACACGCCGCCGCCCGCTCGCCCGGAGATCAATGAACGGGAAAATCCATTCCCGTTCGTTGATCTAAGCCCCACAATGATCCGCTGCTCTCCTATGGGCAGCGCGATCATTGTGAGAAAAAACTCACGTGTCCAGCCTCCTTATACTTCCTCCAAGCTTCCAGACGGACGCTTGGAGGTCGCATTAAAACAAAAAGTTACTGTGGCCATCTTGTGGCCAAATAGTAAACTACACCCTACACATTTTTCACATACAAATAAATGACTTTTACACAAAAAATTAACTCATTACCTCCCACACTCCCCATTTTTTTTTTCTGTAATTAAAAAAAAATTCAAAAATTTACAATTAAAAAAATACATAAATAGTTACCTTAGGGACTGAACTTTTTAAATATTTATGTCAAGAGGGTATAACACTGTTACTTTATAAACTATGGGCTTGTAATTAGGGATGGACGCAAAACTGAAAAAAATGCACCTTTATTTCCAAATAAAATATTGGCGCCAAACATTGTGATAGGGACATAATTTAAATGGTTTTATAACCGGGACAAAAGGGCAAATACATTTCATGGGTTTTAATTACAGTAGCATGCATTATTTAAAAACTATAATGGCCGAAAACTGAAAAATAATTATTTTTTTCCCCACATTTTTCCTATTTTCCCATTAAAACACATTTAGAAAAAAATAATTCTTGGCATAATGTCCCACCTAAAGAAAGCCTAATTGGTGGCGGAAAAAACAAGATATAGTTCATTTCATTGCGATAAGTAATGATAAAGTTATAGATGAATGAATGGAAGGAGCGCTGAAAGGTGAAAATTGCTCTGGTGCTCAGGGGGTAAAACCCCTCAGTGGTGAAGTGGTTAAACATAGTAATCATGAACCATGTAAAAAAAAGATACAGTGCAGGAATGTCAGATTATGGCTTAAAGGGGGTCATACACTAGGCGCCCAACCAACCAATCGACCATCCAATTCTATTATATAAGTGCATGCCCGACCGACAAAGCGACCAATTTTGGGACAGAAATTGGCCACACGGTCGATCGCACATGCTGGAAAATTTCGAGCTGAGGTTGGTTGGTCGGGTGCGCGGTGGTACGGCGGCCGAATTGCGAACTAGCGACGAGACGCCAAAACCCTGCCGCTGCCGCCGCAATGAATAAATGTATGCAGTGTGTAGTGCATTTATAGGGAAGGTAACAGGTGGCACCATTGTCTATTGATCTACGATTGACAATTACATGCGTGCTAATCTTCCGGGGTTCCCATTTTATGGGCCCCGTATGTGAGTTATTGTTTTTATATCTACTGCCTTTTTAGAGAAATTTTATCTAAATAAACGGGTTACGCTTAGATATTGCCGTTTTTGTTTTCCTGTGTAAATTCCTGAAACTTTACCTCCATACGGATGTCCACTGGATCTTCACGACGTCTGATGTTCCCTGGACGTTATCTGTGACCTGAGCCATTTTACAGCCTTATAATGTGGGTTGTTGGGAGCTGGTAAGCCTTTTCTTGTTTTGATGTTTGGCGGATACCTACCTCTGAGCATTTGATGTATTGTGGTGAAGAATTTATCATTCCCTACATACAATGACTTTTTAAAGGGACTCCGAGCTCAAGTAAAAAAATAAAGTTGTACTCACCCGGGGCTTTTTCCAGCCGAAACGGTAAAGCAGTACGGCGCATGCGCAGTACTTTCACGCCTGCCGCCGTGATGACGCGAGGCGGCCGGTGTGTGACGTCAGCCGCGTCATACGCGGAAGGAACAGCCCGACATTCAGCAGAGTGTCGCCCCGGCTGCTGCCCGTCAGCTATTCCGGAGCGGGGACTAGGAGAGGAGCCAGGACGCCGTCGTGGGACCTCCCGACCAGCACTGGGCTGGAAAAAGCCCCGGGTGAGTACAACTTTCTTTTTTTACTTGAGCTCGGAGTCCCTTTAAACCTGCACTGACTTTTGATATATGCCTGACTTCTGAACTTTTGGACATTGTTCTTCTCGGCGGCGGTTCCATTGTTCCTTGGCGCTGATATATTTGCTATTATATATTACATTTATACATTACCTATCCAGTGTCTTCCTCCACGCGGTTTCCGTCCATCTCGCCGGGTTCCACATACACTCCGGCGGCGCTCTGACATCACGAAGGAGCATAGCGGTTGACATCAGACGCTATGCGCCGCTAGCGTGTATGCGGCTTACCCGGCGAGATGGACGGATGGACCCGGCGAGCTGCTTCAGGACAGGTAATGTATAAATGCACTACATAATTTACATACATTTATACATTTTGGGAGCAGCGGTGGGGCGGACAGCGGCGGAGCAATCCCATCATAGGCTTCAGTAGTTTTGCAGCTAACCGCTCCAATGGAGCTTCCCTCTTTTGAAGAAGCAGCAGATAGGTGTGATACTAGAAGAGCCTACTTGGAGTCTGGTCTAGATGTGGGAAGTCTCAGGAGGATCCAGAGGCTCCCCTCTTTTTAGGTAAGTATTTCTTTGTTAATTTTATGCCGCCTCGGGTACTCCTTAAAATAGATTACGACAGCTTATTTAAGTACTTTTTTGCTTGCTGAGGGCTGAAAAGTATTTTACTGATAAGGCCTGAATACATCTCTTGTGAGGAAACTCAGCAGAACAGTTATTTGAATAAGGACCCATGTGAAGGAGAAATTAGAAGAAGGGAAACAGTGTTTTAGTGATAACCGTTGTGCAAAGCACAAAAAGTGGTGATCGTATAGCACCAATGAAGACATATGTATTATAAAGTTGGGTGCAGGGTGAACTGAATGGCGTTAAATACTATTCCCCCTCTGAGTCTCAACAACTCAAAGCGCCACATAATTCACAGTCTGGCTATTGCTGCCACCCAAATTACACTGAAAAGCCTGCTGCGCCGCTATAGATGTAATAACATTACATCTATGGTGGCGTCCAAGTCAGGCGCTACAAGGGCTAGAGTGCACACCAAGATAGCCTGTCTCATCAATGAAGAGCTAATGCAGCTGTTGGAGGAGGACCTTGGAGAGAAACCTGGTCCAGGGACCCTGCTGTGGTTGCCAACTCTGCATCCTCTACTGCTATGTCACCGTCAGTCTGCCAATGTGATTGTGTTTAGACTTTTTACCCAAGTAATTTAGGTTCAACAACACCAAACCATTTATACATTTTGGGAGCAGCGGTGGGGCGGACAGCGGCGGGGCGGACAGCGGCGGGGCGGACAGCGGCGGCTCAGCCGATTCCCGGATGATTTCATGCTGAAATCGGACGGGAATCGGCCTGTAGTGTATGGGCAGATTCGATTAGAGACATATTTATCTCTAATCAGATTCGATTAGAGATAAATTTGTCTCTTGGTCGAATCTGCCCATATTCGTTCTAGTGTATGGGCACCTTCAGAAAGCGCTAGTGGTGCAATATGTAGGGGGAAAGGTTAGCGTATACATCACCAAACACAAGGCTGCTGCAGTAGTAGTATCGCAAGGGTCCAGGATAAAAAAAGAGCAATCCCATCATAGGCTTCAGTAGTTTTGCAGCTAACCGCTCCAATGGAGCTTCCCTCTTTTGAAGAAGCAGCAGATAGGTGTGATACTAGAAGAGCCTACTTGGAGTCTGGTCTAGATGTGGGAAGTCTCAGGAGGATCCAGAGGCTCCCCTCTTTTTAGGTAAGTATTTCTTTGTTAATTTTATGCCGCCTCGGGTACTCCTTAAAATAGATTACGACAGCTTATTTAAGTACTTTTTTGCTTGCTGAGGGCTGAAAAGTATTTTACTGATAAGGCCTGAATACATCTCTTGTGAGGAAACTCAGCAGAACAGTTATTTGAATAAGGACCCATGTGAAGGAGAAATTAGAAGAAGGGAAACAGTGTTTTAGTGATAACCGTTGTGCAAAGCACAAAAAGTGGTGATCGTATAGCACCAATGAAGACATATGTATTATAAAGTTGGGTGCAGGGTGAACTGAATGGCGTTAAATACTATTCCCCCTCTGAGTCTCAACAACTCAAAGCGCCACATAATTCACAGTCTGGCTATTGCTGCCACCCAAATTACACTGAAAAGCCTGCTGCGCCGCTATAGATGTAATAACATTACATCTATGGTGGCGTCCAAGTCAGGCGCTACAAGGGCTAGAGTGCACACCAAGATAGCCTGTCTCATCAATGAAGAGCTAATGCAGCTGTTGGAGGAGGACCTTGGAGAGAAACCTGGTCCAGGGACCCTGCTGTGGTTGCCAACTCTGCATCCTCTACTGCTATGTCACCGTCAGTCTGCCAATGTGATTGTGTTTAGACTTTTTACCCAAGTAATTTAGGTTCAACAACACCAAACCAATCACCCAAGCTCACCCCCCCCCCACCCCTCCCTCGAAAAAATCCAGATGTGGGTACCTTAACAGATATATTTCTTTGCATATAATCGGACTCCCATGATATTATATGAGGTTGGTGTTACACAGTGTGATGTCCTGTGATGGGTACCAACTTGTAAAGAGCCATATTATTATCACTTTTTAAATCGTTCCTCTATTCTATTAACTTCATACAGATCCAGTGCCATAGCTAAGGAGCTATGGGCCCCAATGCAAATTTCACATGCCCCCCCCCCCCCCCACCCACCCAGCACTATATACATAACAATTGATATGGTGCACCAAAACCTGCCAAGGACAACTACAGTGTCAGAGGTGCAAGTAAGGGATGGGGAACAGCTTGTTAATGATTACTACTATTTAAAGCATCTACATAAGTGATTATTACCAGCACCGGACCAAAAGAGAGCTATATATTGTGCTTGAGGAAGGGCAACCTTGGGGCCCCTTTGGCCCAAGGGCCCCGATACGGTCACAACCTCTGCACCACATATTGCTATGCCACTGTACAGGTCTGCTATAATGCTTCTGTTGGTTACTTTTTACTATGGGAAAAATGAAAAATTAAGTTGAATTCTATTTTATTAAATTGTTTTGCATTTCTGTGACATAGTAATAGGGGATGTAGAGGTTGCAGCAGCAACATCTGGAGCACTGGACCAAAGAAACTTACCTATGGCCCTTAATTAGCTGAGCATGTAACACTCCACTGGTGCTATAACGGTAATGATCTCTGCTGTATGTGGTCAAATAGTGGTAATCAGTAGCAGCCAGCTCCCTTGGCCTTGCTTACACCTCTCTGAGGCTCCCTGCACACTGCAAATCCGTATTCCATTTCCGATTCCGATTCCGTTTCCGATTTTCCTTGAATACATTCAACAGAAAAACGGATCAAAAAACGCAGCATGCAGTTAAGATTAAAAATCGGAATCGGAATCGGATGTAAAAACAGATTAAAAAGCGGAATCGGAATCTGAAATGCATGCAGTGTGCAAGAGGCCTCACACTGCAGTTGCCCTTAGAGAGTAGGTTTGATACTGATTTTCAGTATCATGTGATATATATATATATATATATATATATATATATATATATATATATATATATATATATATATATATAGTGCTGCCCATAATTTAACTTAAAGTTACTTTTATTCAACCAGCAAGTAATTTTTTTACGGGAAATGACATAGGTGTCTCTCAAAAGATAATAAGACGATGTAAAAGAGGCATTATTGTGGAGAAAAAACATTTCTCAGCTTTTATTTACATTTGAGCAAAAAGTGTCAAGTCCAAAATTTTTCATACCCTTCTCAATAATCAATAGAAAAGCCTTTATTGTTTATTACAGCAATCAAACGCTTCCTATAATTGCAGACCAGCTTTTTGCATGTCTCCACAGGTATTTTTGCCCTTTCATCTTTAGCAATGAGCTCCAAATCTTTCAGGCTGGAGGGACTTCTTGCTATCACCCTGATCTTTAGCTCCCTCCACAGATTCTCAGTTGGATTCAAGTCAGAACTCTGGCTGGGCCACTCCAAAACGTTAATGTTGTTGTCTGCTAACCATTTCTTCACCACTTTTGCTGTGTTTTGGGACATTATCATGCTGAAACATCCACTGGTGCCCAAGGCCAAGTCTCTCTGCAGACTGTCTGACGTTGTCATTGAGAATCCTTATGTATTGCTCTTTTTTCATGGTGAAGCTTACTGTGATTAGGTTCCCTGGTCCATTGGCTGAAAAACATCCCTAAAGCATTAGCTTCCGACAACCATGTTTGACAGTGGGGATGGTGTTCTTTGGGTTGAAGGCTTCTCCTTTTTTTACGCCAAATGAAGGAAAAAATTATTATGACCAAACAATTCAATTTTTGTTTCATCTGACCATAACACAGAAGACCAGAAGTCTTCTTCTTTGTCCAGATGAGCATTTGCAAAGGCCAAGCGAGCTTTTGCATGCCTTATCTGGAGAAGTGGCTTCCTCCTTGGTCTGCATCCGTGGAACTCAGCAGTGTACAGTGTAGAGATGGCCTGAACGGTTCGCCGGTGAACGGTTCCCGGCGAACTTCCATGGTTCGCGATCGCGGAGAACCGTGAACTTTTCCGGATGTTCGGGTCGCCCCCATAGTGCATCATGATGGTCAACATTGACCCTCTACATTACGGTCAGCAGGCACATTGTAGCCAATCAGGCTACACTCCCTCCTGGAGGCCCTCCCCCCCTAAAAGGCAGGCAGCGTCAGGCATTAAAATCACTCGTGTGCTTGCAGTAATTAGAGAAGGGATAGCTGCTGTCTGTGCAGAGACTTATAGGGAAAGCTTAGTTAGGCTCTTGTAGGCTTCTTAGCTTGCTCCTTGCTGATTCTTATTGCTAAAAAAGCACTCCTCAACAGCTCTTTTGAGAGCTAATCTTGTGATCTATTTTTTTTTGTGTGTGGCCCACTTGCATTATACTGTATACAGCCCTGTCAGTCAGTCGCAGCTGGCCTTTGGCCCCATGGTGATATAATTACTACTGTGCCAATGCCAGGTGCACATTGTAATACCCATCACTACATATACCTACCTGTTGTTCACAGTGCACCTACCTACCTACGTGAGCGCACGCAGTGTCACTGTGCCTGTCCGGTACCTGTCTGTGTGTGACAGGTGCACATTGTAATACCCATCACTGCATATACCTACCTACCTGTTGTTAACTTCAGTGCACCCACCTACCTACGTGAGCGCACTCAGTGTCACTGTGCCTGTATGGTACCTGTCTGTGTGTGACAGGTGCACATTGTAATACCCATCACTGCATATACCTACTACCTGTTGTTTACTTCAGTGCACCCACCTACCTACTTGAGTGCACGCAGTGTCACTGTGCCTGTCCGTTACCTGTCTGTGTGTGACAGGTGCACATTGTAATACTCATCACTGCACATACCTACCTGTTGTTCACAGTGCACCCACCTACCTACGTGAGTGCACGCAGTGTGATATACCACTCCGTGCATGCCTGTTAACTGCACCTGTGTGACTGTACATTGTATTAGTCAAGTCAGTGCATACCTTTCACTTCATCCCCCCCGATATGGACAAAACGGACAAAATAGGTAGAGGCAGAGGTAGAGGCAGACCCAGAAGAAGGCAACCCGGCAGGTCTGTGCGAGGTAGTGCAGATGTGATTTTGTGCGGCCCTGGACTAAAGTACAGTGCTCAGAAGAAGGCACGTCCCATCAACTCCCAAGATGGTCAGGACGTGGTTGACTATTTAACACAGAACACCTCATCTTCTGCAGCCACCAGCGCTACTACAAGCACCACATCCGCTGCATTTGACGGTTTGCAGGTGTTATTTGGTGGGGAAATCATTAATGCACAGCCATTATTGTTACAACCAGATGAAGATGCTAAGCAAGTTACACCACCTTATATGTCTGAGTTAGGCGACACTATGGACGTAACATGTGAGGAGGAGGAGGAGGATGAAGTACCTGCTGTTGGTGCAGTTTTGGAGGTGTCTGAGGCAAGCAAAGCTGGGCAGGATGATTATGATGATGACGATGATACGGATGCCACGTATGTTCCCAATAGAGGAGATGAACAGGGGGACAGTTCAGAGGGGGAATCAGAGAGGAGTAGGAGGAGACGAGTTCCTTAAAGAAGCAGGGGGAGCTCGTGGTCAGAAACAGCTGGTGGCAGTGTCCGGCGCCATATATCGCCACCTATGGACAGCCAGCCAACATGCCCTTCAACGCCAGCTGCTGATGCCACCATAGTGCCATCACCCCAGGGGGGCTCAGCAGTTTGGAAATGTTTTAATGTGTCTGCCATAGATCAGAGCAATGCCATCTATTCTCTCTGCCTCCAAAAATTGAGCCGTGGAAAGGCCAACACCCATGTAGGGACAACTGCCTTACGAAAGCACATGGAGAAAAGGCACAAACTGCAATGGGAAGAGCCCCTGAGCAAAAGCAGCACACAAAAGAAAAGCCACCCTCCTTCTCCTCTTTCTCCTTCAGGTTCAGCATCTTCAGCCGCTTTCTCCCTTGCACCTTCACAGCCACCCTCCTCCACTCCGCCTCTGACCTTGAGCTGTTTCTGCTCCTCTGCCCACAGCAGCTAGGTGTCTGTGAAGGAAATCTTTGAGCGGAAGAAGAAGCCAATTTCTGCCAGTCACCCCCTTGCCCGGCGTCTGACAGCTGGCTTGGCGGAACTGTTAGCTCGCCAGCTGTTACCATACCAGCTGGTGGACTCTGAGGCCTTCCGTAAATTTGTGGCCATTGGGACACCGCAGTGGAAGATGCCAGGCCACAATTATTTCTCTAAAAAGGTGATACCCAAACTGTACCGTGAAGTAGAGAGGCAAGTGGTGTCATCTCTGGCACACAGCGTTGGGTCAAGGGTCCACCTGACCACGGATGCCTGGTCTGCCAAGCACAGTCAGGGCGGGTACATTCTTACACAGCCCATTGAGTGAACCTGGTAACCGATGGCAAGCAGGGAGTACATGGCTGTGCAGCGGACCAACTTGTGACACCTCCACAGCTTGCAGGCAGGCCTCCTGCCACCTACATCCTCTTCGCTGTCATCATCCTCCTCCTCCTTGGCTGGGTGGCAGTTCAACTCTACTGGTGCTGCGATCTCCTCTCCAGCTACACAGCCCCAGCTCCTCAGGGCCTATGCTGCATGCCAGGTACGACGGTGTCACGCCATCTTAGACATGTCTTGCCGCAAAGCGGAGAGTCACACTGGAGCAGCTCTCCTGGCTGCTCTTCACAAACAGGTGTATCAGTGGCTGACCCAGCACCAGCTGGAGATCGGCAACGTGGTGTGTGACAACGGCAGCAATCTCATTTCCGCTTTGAATTTGGGAAAGCTGACACATGTACCCTGCATGGCACATGTGCTGAATCTAGTCATTCAAAGATTTGTGTCAAAGTACCCAGGCTTAGAGGACGTCCTGAAGCAGGCCAGGAAGTTGTGTGGACATTTCAGGTGGTCTTACACGGCCATGGCACGCTTTGCCGATATTCAGCGGAGAAACAAGTTGCCGGTGAGACGCCTGATTCGCGATAGCCCGACTCGCTGGAATTCGACCCTCCTTATGTTCTCTCGCCTGCTAGAACAGGAGAAAGCCATCACCCAGTACCTCTACAACTACAGTAGAAGGACACAGTCTGGGGAGATGGTGATGTTCTGGCCCAACAACTGGACACTCATGTGAAATGCATGCAGGCTCATGTGGCCGTTTGAGGAGGTGACCAACCTGGTAAGTCGCAGTGAAGGCACCATCAGCGACTTGATCCCGTACGCTTACTTCCTGGAGCGTGCCGTGTGTAGAGGGTGGATCAAGCTGTGGAGGAGCGTGAACAGTAACAGTTACGGGAGGAAGCATTGTGGGATCAATTCTCATCAGAACCAGATGTTTCCTCAACACCTGCGGCAGCACAGAGGGGGGAGGAGGAAGAGGAGGAAGAGTCGTGTGGGGAAGAGGAGTCAGACTCAGATGATGAGGAAGGTGTTTCTTTGGAGGAGGAGGAAGAGGCTGCGGCAGAAGAACAACAGCAGCAGGTGTCGCAGGGGGCTTGTGCTGCTCAACGTTCCCGTGGTGTTATTAGTGGCTGGGGGGAGGAGGAGGACTTACCTGACATCACTGAGAAAGAGCAAGAGGAGATGGATAGTACGTCTGGATCCAACTTTGTGCAGATGGCATCTTTCATGCTGTCCAGCATGTTGAGGGACCCACGTATAAGAAAACTCAAGGGGAATGAGCTGTATTGGGTGGCCACGCTACTAGACCCTCGGTATAGGCACAAAGTGGCGGATATGTTACCAACTCACCTGGAGGCAGATAGGATGCAGCACTTGCAGAACAAGCTGGCAACTATGCTTTACAATGCGTTTAAGGGTGATGTCACAGCACAACCCAATAAATATACCACTGCCAGTAATCCTTCTCCCATGTCTATGCAGGCAAGGACAGGACACTCCAGCGATATCATGGTGATGTCGGACATGCAGACATTCTTTAGTCAAACGCCTCGCCTTAGCGCTTCCAGATCCACCCTCCACCAACACCTGGACCGGCAGGTAGCCGACTGCCTGGCCTTAAGTGTGGATGTAGACACTGTGAGCAGCGATGAACCCTTGGACTACTGAGTGCGCAGGCTTGACCTGTGGCCAGAGCTGTCCGAATTTGCCATCCAACTTCTGTCTTGCCCTGCCTCAAGCGTCCTGTCAGAAAGGACCTTCAGCGCAGCTGGAGGCATTGTCACTGAGAAGAGAAGTCGCCTAAGTCACAAAAGTGTTCAGTACATCACCTTTATCAAAATGAATGAGGCATGGATCCCGGAGGGCTACTGCCCGCCCCAAGACTAAGTCAGTCCCCACACACAGCATCTCTGCCTGCATGCCATGTGACTGCCTACCCCAAGACTAAGTCGCCCCCCACACAGCACCTATGCCCGCAGGCCGCTTGACTGCCTTCTCCGCCACCACCAACAGGGTCCAGGACTCCAGGTGGACTCCTGAATTTTTAAGGCCGCTGCTAGCAGCGGCTGCTATACTACTTTTTCTAGTGCATGTACACACCTGCCTAATTTTTCTGGCTGCACTGCAGCTGCAACAACAAAACAAAAGGCATGTACATGTGCCAATTCCCTTTCGTGATCATTACCTTGCCGCGGTGAAGGGGCTTGCGTATTATAATGAAGCAATGACCGCCGGCTATATGAGTGTCTCCGGGGAAGGGGGGGCACACCCAAGATAATAAGGTTGTTGCTTCATTGTGGACAGACCAAATTGGATCAGCTGGACAGTCACTGTTGTTCTATCATTGAGCTACCACAGCCCGGTTACCATATGGGCTTGAAAACCGCCACGGCCTGCACTCTCGCCATGGTGCGCACCAGTCCAGCACGGCCGTCACAACACAAACAGCTGTTTGCGGTGTGTTACACAGTGAGTTTGGTGTGTCTGTGTGAAGCAGTACTCTAATTACACTCCCCGATTGATGTATACACATGCAAGATGTTTTAAAGCACTTTAGGCAGAAATTTAGCATTCAATGTGATTTCTGCCCATAAAACGCTGCTTTGCGTCAAATACAGATTTTTCCCCGTGAGTTTTGGCGTCTATCCCACTCATCCATGCCCCCCTCCAGGTGTTAGACCCCTTGAAACATCTTTTTCATCACTTTTGTGGCCAGCATAAGTGTTTCTAGTTTTCAAAGTTCGCCTCCCCATTGAAGTCTATTGCGGTTCACGAAAGTTCACGCGAAACGAACTTTTGCGGAAGTTCGCGAACCCGGTTCGCAAACCGAATATCAGAGGTTTGGGCCATCTCTAGTGCAGTGTCCATTGGGTTGTCTGCCTTGAGATATTGCCACCAGCAGATCCCAGATTCACCAGGCTGTCCTTGGTGGTGATCCTTGGATTCTTTTTCACCTCCCTAACTATCCTCCTGGCCAGCACAGGTGTCACTTTTGGCTTCTGACCACATCCTTTGAGATTCTACACAGTGGGGAACATCTTGTTTTTTTTAATAATACTTTGCACTGTAGCCACTGGAACTTGAAAACTTCATCTTATTATCTTTTGAGAGGCACCTATGTCATTTTCCGTAAAAAAAATTACTTGCTGGTTGGTTGGATAAAAGTAACTTTAAGTCAAAATTTGCCAGGGGCAATGTCTATGGGCAACTGACTGCACTCAGACCAAAGGGGGCTGAATAATTACGCACACCCCACTTTGCATTTATTTATTTGTAAAAAATGTTTGGAACCATGTATGATTTCCATTCCACTTCTCTTGTGTACACCACTTTGTATTGGTCTTTCATGTGAAATTCCAATAAAATTGATTCATGTTTGTGGCAGTAATGTGACAAAATGTGGAAAACTTGAAGGGGGCCGAAAACTTTTGCAAGCCACTGTATATATGTATGTATATATATATATATATATATATATATATATATATATATATACATACAGTATGCATATATATATATATATATATATATATATATATATATATATATATATATATATATATATATATATATATACACACAGTATATACAGTATACTTATATATATTTAGTGTTTAAGCTGTGTAAAACTTTGACACTGGCCCATGGTTCTATAGCTACGCAACTGATACATTTTATGGCCAGGAGTCCAGAATGAACAAGAATGTGTCTCAAGTTTAGTAATCATCTGCTATTACCTGATGTCTTCTTAAGGTCCGTACACACGCCGGACTTTAGGCAACGACGGGTCCGTCGTTGCCTCCCGCTGGGTGGGCGTGCCAGCGACAGTCCGGCATGTGTACGCTCTGTCGTCAGACTGATACGGCTGTTCCTGAGCGATCCGCCGGGCGGATCGCTCAGAAACAGCCGTATCAGTCTGACGACAGAGCGTACACATGCCGGACTGTCGCTGGCACGCCCACCCAGCGGGAGGCAACGACGGACCCGTCGTTGCTTAAAGTCCGGCGTGTGTACGGACCTTTAGAGACTTTTAGCCAAGGATATTTTCCAGAGGTACTTAAAGTAATCCTACTTGATTCTGGAGGATAATTGGTGGCAGACATGTTTACTGCTATCTCATGCTATCTTCCACTTTCACGTTTTAGCAGACTGGTCATTTTAGGGGATTTTTCATTATCAGTTCTGTTGCAATGTGTAACAGTAAACAAATAAGTGTTGATAAGTGTTTGATGGCCATGAAAGTGCTTACATATCACAGTATCATTTGCTTTTCACCAAAAAAAAGGGAATAATTAAGTCAATACAATACAGTTTGTACGTACATCACAAACCAGGATGAACAGACCCAAAGTGTAAAATACACAACTACAGTACACAACAGAGATGATCAGTTTATCATGTAGGAGCAATTATTGAGAAGAATACGATCAGTGTAATTATTTGTGTGATCAATCTGTAAGTTTCATTGGCTAGGAATGATCACATGAACATGTGTCACTTCTCCTTTATGTAGGCGATAACAGGAATCAGAAGTGACAGCTAATTTGCATGGTTGCAAACAGCCAATCAGGAATGTATAAATTTATCATATTATCAAATCGATCTCATCAGGAGAAATTAATTATCTCTAACATACAATTTTTAATATACTGTACAGGTCCTTTATAATCGTGAAGAATTGTAAAAAAAATTGGTGACCATAATTGTTTCTTTGAAGTTCCCATTTTTGTATAGTTACAACCCCAATATCATTGCCATAATCATATGGATTATGTAAAGGATTGCGGAATGGCCGCCACATGCTCTGACGGCGTGGCGACTGTTTACGCGTCCAGTCCGGCGGTTTACGCGCGGCGACATGTGTCTGACCTGGTGCAGCCTTCCTGTGCACATAGGCTGAGGAATACACGCGCGCGAATCGCGAGACAGAAGCTTTATGGGAAGCAGAGAGGGATCAGCTGACTCCCTTGGTCAGCTGATCCAAGTTTGTATGCGGATTGGCTGCAAGGGACTGGGCGGCGCTGGCCAGCGCTGCACTATATAACCACTCGTCCCTCAGTCTCATATCGTCTGCAATTGCAAATGCTTATGTGTTAGCACACAGACCTCAGTCAGATCCAACAGTGTGGTTGAACCAGGAAGGACCTGGGAATCCACATTGAGCTAGAATACTTTCTCATGCTATGTTATGCTATAGACTAGTTCCAGGGTGTTGTGACTACGGACCTCACACCCAAGACTAGGAAACTGTGTCAATGCTATGTTATGCTATAGACTAGCTCCAGGGTGTTGTGACTACAGACCTCACACCCAAGACTAGGATACTGTGTCAGTTCTATGTTATGCTTTAGACGAGTTCCAGGGTGTTGTGACTACGGACCTCACACCCAAGACTAGGATACTGTGTCAGTTCTATGTTATGCTTTAGACCAGTTGCAGGGTGTTGTGACTACGGACCTCACACCCAAGACTAGGATACTGTGTCAGTTCTATGTTATGCTTTAGACCAGTTCCAGGGTGTTGTGACTACAGACCTCACACCCAAGACTAGGATACTGTGTCATTTCTATATTATACCTTAGCCCGGTTCCAGGGCATAGAGTATAGGCCCTCACATCTAGTTAGGGCAAGCCTGTTTCTATTAGCAGCAGGGCTTCCTGCAACCTAGCCTAGGCCCCTCTCCAAGGCAGCCTTTGGCCTAGGGATTAACCCACAGTCTGAGGTGAAATCCCTTCTTCTTCCTACCTTCAGTTCCTCTGGCGGTTCTCTCTCAAAGTGCTACTGTTACACTGTACACTCTTATCGCAGGTGTCCAGAGGTTAGACATACCTGGATTATTAGTGATTCTGCAGATCATTCATAATCTGGTGTATATCTGCATTACTGGTGAATCTGCAGATCACCAATAATCAGATTCTCTCTGCGTGTTGACACCGATCGTTACAGAACGGCAGACCTAGACAATATGGATGCACTTGACAGTCGTCTGCTTGCACTCACCACCTCGGTGGAGAATTGCATCAGCGTGCTGGATAGTCATCAGACCCAGATCAATGCCTTGTCTGGGTCTATACAAGCCCTTCAGACGACTGTTAATGCAGTGCGATCCCCTCTTGTTACAGACTTACGCATGCCTGTGCCCGAGAAATTTTCTGGTCATAGATCTGACTTCCGAAACTTTAAAAGAAAGATGTTGCAGCAAGGCAAAGATACGGTAGAGACTTATGCAGCTGAGTTCAGGAAGTGGGCGGTATCAGCTAGATGGGGCTCATTTGCATTGTTGGATTGTTTCTTGTCAGGATTATCAGATGCAGTGTCTAATTTGATGTTGGGATATTCTGAGCCAAAAACTATTGATGAAGCCATTTCTCTAGCGATCAGAGTGGACCATCGCCTACGGTATCAGAGACAAAGTCGGGGCAGGAGTAGTGTGAAATATGTTTCCTATGCTTCCTCGCCACCTACGTCACCTCCCCCTGAACCCATGCAGATTGGACGTTCAAAATTGTCCCGGGTCGAGCAGAAAAACTGAACAACTCTGCTTGCACTGTGCAGAGGAGGGCCATAAAGGACAGAACTGTCCCAAAAAGTCGGGAAACGCTGTCGCCTAGGAGTGGTCAGAGGTAACACCCTAGGTGCACAGAGTTTACCTCTCAAAGACGATCGACTGCTCCTCCCATGCACCATTTCATGGGAGGACCAGACAGTTTCTACTGAGGCCTTTCTCGACTCTGGCTCGGCTGCCAATTTTATTGACTATGATTTTGCTAAAAAACTGGGAATTCCTATTGTCCCATTGAATCATAAAGTGTTAGTTACTGTGGTGGATGACTCTCCTCTGCAGAGTAAATACCCTCTGTCTCAGACTCTGGAGTTGGGGGTCACCATAGGGGTTTTACATAGAGAGAGTCTGCAGTTTTTTGTGTTACGAATGGCAACTTCCACCATCATCCTTGGTCTGCCATGGTTGCGACTTCATGCCTCTCAGATTGATTGGGCCTCTGGTCAGCTAACAAGCTGGTCTACCCGCTGTTATCATCATTGTTTGGCGAAGGTAACCATGGGTAACACCAGAATTCAGGTGGAAGAATTGCCAGAGCAGTATAAGGATTTTGCTGATGTCTTTTGTCCTAAATCAGCAGACAGACTACCCCCTCACCGTCCCTTTGATTGTCCGATTGAATTAAGATCTGGTTGTATGCCTCCTAGGGGTCACCTTTATAACCTGTCCGGGCCAGAGAAGTTGGCAATGCAGGAGTACCTTTAAAGAAAATTTAGCTAAGGGTTTTATCCGCCCCTCCCGGTCACCTGCGGGCGCTGGGTTCTTTTTTGTTAAAAAAAAAAAAAGACGGAGGCCTCCGTCCTTGCATAGACTATCGGGGTCTAAATAAGATCACTGTGAAAAATCGTTACCCACTACCTCTGATTGACGATTTATTCTCCCAGATCACCAACGCTAAAATTTTCTCGAAATTGGACTTAAGGGGTGCATACAACCTGGTGCGTATCAGGGACGGTGACGAGTGGAAGACGGCCTTTAATACACCCGATGGGCATTACGAGTACTTAGTGATGCCCTTCGGGTTGTGCAACGCCTTGGCCATCTTCCAGGAGCTGATTAACGAGGTTTTCAGACCAATTTTGGGAAAATTTGCATTAGTATATCTTGATGATATACTAGTCTTTTCAGCCACTCTTGCCGAACATCGGAGACATGTCAAGTATGTGCTGGAAAGACTAAGACAGAATCAATTATATGCCAAACTGGAAAAGTGCATTTTTGAGGTGACCTCTGTTGCGTTTCTGGGGTATGTAATATCCACCTCGGGCCTCTCTATGGACCCTGGGAAAGTCTTTGCGGTATTGGACTGGCCACAGCCTGTAGGTCTGAAGGCCCTCCAGAGATTTCTGGGTTTTGCAAATAACTACAGGAGATTTATTAAAGGGTACTCTACGGTGGTTGCGCCCCTTACCAGTCTTACTAGGAAAGGGGCTGATACTCACCATTGGTCCGAGGAAGCTCTTACGGCTTTTGATACCCTAAAGAAACTGTTCTGTTCTGCTCCTATTCTGAGACACGTCGATGTCACCTTCCCATTCATAGTAGAGGTTGATGTCTCTGAAGTGGGGGTGGGGGCTGTGCTGTCTCAGCGTTCTGGTTTGCAGAGTAAGCTTCATCCTTGCGCCCACTTCTCCCGTAGGTTTTCCCCAGCGGAGAAAAACTACGATATAGGCAACCGAGAACTCCTGGCCATCAAGTTAGCCTTTGAGGAATGGCGACATTGGTTAGAGGGAGCAGAACATGTTATTACGGTTTACACAGATCATAAAAACTTGGAGTACATAGAGAACGCTAAGAGACTCAGTCCCCGACAGGCCCGGTGGTCACTGTTCTTTTCCAGATTCACTTTTGTAATTACGTATACTCCTGGTAGTAAAAACGTTAAGGCTGATGCCTTGTCCAGGTGTTTTGAGCCCGAGATGTCACAGCCCTCGGCACCCGAGACTATTCTGCCTCGGAAGGTGGTTTTGGCAGCCACAGAGACCTGGAGGGATTGGACTGCCACCCTGGCCCCATATCAGCAGGATGTCCCAGATGGAAAGCCCGGGGGTGTGTTGTTTGTGCCCCTGCCCTTCCGCTTACAGCTCTTACAGCTGTTTAACTCCCATAAGAATGCTGGTCATCCAGGGGCCACCAGGACACAGGATCTCCTTGCCAGGTGTGCGTGGTGGCCATCGTTGGCCACAGACTGTAAGGAGTTTGTGAGAGAGTGTGCTGTGTGTGCTAGAAGCAAACCATCCTGACAGGCTCCGGTGGGAACTTTGCAGCCCTTGCTGGTTCCAAATGAACCGTGGACTCATCTGTCCATGGATTTCGTGGGTGAACTCCCCAGATCTGAAGGCATGACTGTCATGTGGGTGGTGGTAGACAGATTCAGCAAGATGGCCCATTTTGTCCCTCTGAAAGGACTCCCCTCCGCCCAAGAGCTGGATAACCTCTTCATCCAGCACATTTTCCGGCTGCATGGAATTCCGGAGAATGTGGTGTCAGACAGGGGAGTCCAATTCGTTTCTAGATTCTGGAGGGCATTTTGTCATTCTATGGGCATGGATCTTTCATTTTCATCAGGCTACCACCCGCAGACGAATGGCCAGACTGAGAGGGTCAACCAATCCATGGAACAGCTTCTCAGATGTTACATGGCTGATGCACAAACCGACTGGGTAAAATGTTTACCTTTCGCGGAGTTTGCACACAATAACCTGAAAAGTTCTACCTCTGGGTTTTCCCCTTTGCAGGTAGTGTCAGGGAGGTCCCCTAAGTTTGCTCCTTTGCCAGTGGCATCTACTCCTTTCCCAGCATTGGAGGATTGGCAGCTGGCGTTGAAACAAATTTGGGCTCTGGTGAAAACAAATTTGAGAAATGCTTTCAAATCTCAGAAAAAGCAGGCCGACAAGAGACGCGCTGCTGAATGGGACTTTTCACCAGGAGATTTGGTCTGGGTGTCTACGCGACATCTGGCATTGAAACAAATGTCACCCAAGTTGGGGCCCAGATTTATTGGGCCGTTTCCAGTCACCAAGAGAATTAATGCTGTCACCTATGTCGTTGATCTTCCTTCCAGTATGCATGGTGTAAGATCATTCCACGTGTCATTGCTCAAGCCGGCAGTGCAGGTGGATTCCACTCCCCCCCCCCCCCCCTGTATTGGTTGATGACCAACCCGAGTATGAGGTTGAGAAGATTCTGGACTCCCGGCCAGTGCAAAATTCTGTGCAATATTTGGTACACTGGAAAAGTTATGGTGTGGAGGATAGAACTTGGGTACCGGCGTGCCGCATGCACGCAGATGAATTGAGGAAAGAGTTCCATGACTTACATCCTGGGAAGCCTGGTGGGAAGTGTCCGGAGTCCACTCCTCGGGGGTTGAACCAGGAAGGACCTGGGAATCCACATTGAGCTAGAATACTTTTTCATGCTATGTTATGCTATAGACTAGTTCCAGGGTGTTGTGACTACGGACCTCACACCCAAGACTAGGAAACTGTGTCAATGCTATGTTATGCTATAGACTAGTTTCAGGGTGTTGTGACTACGGACCTCACACCCAAGACTAGGATACTGTGTCAGTTCTATGTTATGTTTTAGACCAGTTCCAGGGTGTTGTGACTACGGACCTCACATCCAAGACTAGGATACTGTGTCAGTTCTATGTTATGCTTTAGACCAGTTCTAGGGTGTTGTGACTACGTAATGTAAGTGAATCCATGGTGCATTAACCAGTCTGGAAAGCTGTTCTGTTGTGCTCTGCACCGTCGGCCCTCCTCCCCATAACATCTGCCACTTGGCTTTCGCTAAGGGAACCATCTGTATAAGCTTGCAGCCACAACTGCCACCCCAGTTATCCTGTCCCAGTTATTACAGGAGATGGTTGTAGTGCATATCTACGCTCCTTTACGCTAAATCGCCTATGCCTGGTTGTAACTGTTGTGCACAATATACAGTATGTGGGCTATGTTGACTTTCACTTTCAATAGAAAACTACATGGAAGTGAAAGGTTAAGTGAAGGGAAGTAAAATTGGCCAATCAAAATCGGATGTGTGCATGCACCTTTAACCTCCTTAGCGGTAACCCCGTGTGTGACACGGGGTAAGCCGCCGGAGGGTGCCGCTCAGGCCCTGCTGGGCCGATTTACTTAATTTTTTTTTTTGCTGGACGCAGCTAGCACTTTGCTAGCTGCGCCAGCACCCCGATCGCCGCCGCCGCGCGCCCGATCGCTGCTATCCGGTGCGGCGCGCGGCCCCCCCCCAGACCCCGAGCGCTGCCTGGCCAATCAGTGCCAGGCAGCGCCGAGGGGTGGATCGGGTCTCCCAATGACGTCCCGACGTCGCTGACGTTGGTGACGTCATCCCGCCCCGTCGCCATGGCGACGGGGGAAGCCCTCCAGGAAATCCCGTTCTTTGAACGGGATTTCCTGATCGGTGATCGCCGAAGGCGATCGAAGCGGGCGGGGGGATGCCGCTGAGCAGCGGCTATCATGTAGCGAGCCCTCGGCTCGCTACATGATAAAAAAAAAACTTAAAAAAAAAACTGCTGCGCTTCCCCCTGGCGGTATTTTTCATACCGCCAAGGGGGTTAATTAGACTTAGATCAATGTAACAGAAGACTACAATTACCAAAATCTAAAAGTGGCCACTAACGATACAATTTACTGAACAATTGTTTATGAATAATTCTTCGCATGAACTATCGTAAATGATCGTTTGGGGACACTAATGGACAAAACTCTCCTAACCAATCCGATCAGATTCATGAAATCAATCCAAAAATCATATTTAATTGATTTAATAAATCTGATTGGTTAGGAGAATTTAGTCCACTAGTGGTTCAAAACTATCATTTACGATCGTTCATGCTAATAATCGTTCATAAACGATTGTTCAGTAAATGGCATGGTTAGTGGCCACCTTTAGACAAATGGAAGGTCTGATTTTGGTCAGATGTATTATAGTAATTATGGAAGGGTGAAATTTACTAAAACTTCTCATTAACCCTTCAGTAGTTCAGCTTTCTATGAGATTGCTGCAATTTCCAGAGGCATTAGGCCCTATTTACAAAGGACTGGAGATTATTGGGGAAGATAAATGATTATGTATACTCAGCTAAGGTTTGCCACAAATGGTTTGCAACCTTCATTTGGCTCATATTGGACCATAGAGAAGGTTGTTGAATAGTTAGTGAAGTGGCTGTTGTGTGGCTGCAGTTGAGGGAATGTGCCCACAGCGGGAACTTTAAAATAAGTTCAGGCCAGATTTACAAAATAATGTATAACTATCGACGATCTCCAGCCCTGGAGAACCTTAGTAAATCTACTTAAACAGAATGGTTAAATGTGTATAAATAGGATACATATCTCTCGTCTGTGCAGCCAATTCTGTTATATGGAGGGGGGGGGGGGGGGGGGATAAACAGGAGATGCCCTGCTGAAGCTTGCAATGGGAACTACAATAGCAGAGTCAGACAAGAAGGATCTAACTTGGCGAATCTCCTCTTTGGCTTAAAAAGCAGCTCAGATTCTTCAGTCATTTGCATGCTGGATAGAAGCTCAATGGGGTGTATGTACCAAACTGTGATGAGTAAAGCATAATGCATTGCATGTTATGTATTGCATTATGCTCTACTCATAAGACTTTACAGACGTTATTCTGCTTAACAAAGTTTAGTTTAGTGGCTGGATAGTGTACTGGTTAAAGGTCTAGGGAGAATAAAAATAAAAAATTCACTTACCTGGGGCTTCCGCCAGCCCCTGGAAGCTGTCCTGTGCCCTTGCCGCAGCTCCGGTGGCTCCTAATCCCCTCCGGTGCAGATGCCGACCTCGCCAGGTCGGTATCTTCCTGCGCTCCAGCGTGTGGCTCACGGAGTCGCACTAATGTCATCCGGGCTGTACTGCGCAGGCACAGAACTACTGTACCTGCTCAGTACAGCTCGGATGATGTCAGTGCAACTCTGAGAGCCGATCATGCAGGTGCAGTGAGCACCTTGCACCGGAGGGAACCTCAGGCCACCAGCGGGGAGCGAAGCTGCGGTGAAGGCACAAGACGGCTGCAAGGGGCTGGAGGAAGCCCTGGGTAAGTAGATGGGTTTTTTCAAGGATCTTGGATGTGCCCTTTAAGGGCTCTGCCTTTGACATGGGAGGTCAGGGTTTTAATCCTGGCTAGGGTCAGTACCTGTTGAGTAAGAAGTCATTGGGCAAGACTCCCTAACCCTGCAGCGTCACTGGCGTTTTCAGACGGGGGTTCCGGATGTATGGAAACCCCCCTGAGACTCCTGTACCTTTAAAAAAAATTCCTTGAAATCCCTGAAGTGTGCAAGCTGGTAAATACACAAAGGCTTGCCTCCTCCAGGGTCTGTGGGAAAAACTCAGCTCTCTCACTATTGTAAAGACTGCATGTAGACAGCTACATAAGGTATTCACAGGTTGAAAAGTTTTTGACAGTCTCTAAACTCCAGGAGGGCTGCCTGCAGCTTGTGTGAGAGGCTGACCATCCCTTACATCCTCCATACCCCTATGGATGGTATACCTATAATCATTCCCCTATTCCCACAATCCTCCCCACTATGTTGTTCATGTTTTGTTTTTGCTTTGGCAATGCTAAATGTATTTGGTCCTGCCAATAAAGCTTTTTTGGTTTTGGCTGGCAGGGACAGGAGACACATTACAGGCAAGTAGCCTGTGTGATGTGGGACTGCAATACAGATACTCTCTCCGCATTCACCATTGTTCCCCCCCCCCCTTCCCCTAGTGCTGGTTGGAAGGGGGGCAATCTCCCCCCAGGCCGCCTTTCATTCAGTGATTTAGGGCTGGTCTGGTGTATTCAGGTTTGTTGTTGTAAGGCAATGTAAAATACTAGGCTAGCTGATAAAAGTGCAATTAGAGGGCAGGCAAGCTGGTAAATATACACAGCATGATGCAGAGCTTGCCTGGAGGGTCCCTGGGCAAACATCTGTCTTGTCTCTCCTCATTGTTATAATGACTGCATGTGTGGATAAGGTGTTATACAAGTGAAACCTTTTTTGCAGTCTCTAAACTCCAGGAGGGCTGCTTTCTGACTTGTGTGAGAGACCAGCAGGGACATGAGACCTATTACAGGCAAGTAGCCTCTGTGTGAATGCAATACAGATACGCTCTCTGCTCCATCTCAGGCTATTCTCAGTCTCTCTCCACTCCTCCTCTATCTGAGCTAGTGCACACCAAAATCACTATAGCAATCGCTAGCAATTAGTGAGTGCGATTTTGTGAAGCGATTTTCAGAGCGATTTCTGAATGAATCGCTCAAACAAAATGCTACATGAAGTATACTTGTGATTTTGAAAAAAACACAACGCTGCTGTGGGAACACCCTCATATAGTAACATGAGCCAAGCGCTTTTTTGAAATCCTTGTCGATTTGAAAAACGCTCAGAAGCCCTCTTGGTGCGCACCAGCCCTCCTTCATTCACCTTTGTTTCCCTCTTCCCCTAGAGCTGGGTGTGTCTTCTTGTCATACAGGAAAGCTAAATAAAACTGCAATCCTGGTGAGGCAAATTATTATTATTTAGTATTTATATAGCGCCGCCATCTTCTATCCCTGCATCATATGGCTATCGCTTGCGCTATGTGACACTATGTAGAATATTCCACTGAATTGTCCAAACTAAGTCTATCTCCCGTTCCTCTCTCGGGGAGTTGTTCCAGCGCTGTACCCTGTTCAAATTTGCTGCTACCAGAAGCCCCTTTAGAAACACTCGTGTCCTCGAGTACTTCCAAAGATAGGCAGCTCCGTAATACGCCGGTGCACTTTTGTGCATGGGCATTATGGAGCCACCTGTATTCGGAAGCACTCGGGGACATAAGTACTTCTGGACCTTTCAGGAATCCCCCCCCCCCCTTAAAAATCCTGCATTTGCCCCTGAGCGTGGACCCTTGATTGCGCCCTTAGTGGCTGCAGCTCTTGAGCGCTTTGAGTTCAACGGGAGAAAAGTGATATACAAATGTTAGGATTATTATAGTGCATATAACCCAATGATATAAAGGGGTTCTCCAATGACACAAAGATTATGCGTGATGCTGCCCTGTTTAATGCTTGATGCCTACACTCATTAGTGCACTCATAACTTCAGAGGTAAACAAAGCTCTGACTGGTCCAGGCCTGGATTTACATCACAGGAGCCTATAGGCACAGATATCCTGGCACCTAAGACTTCGACCTCCATGAACCTACAAACACCTGCTGAACCGCACCACAAGTGTGCTTGCTGTATCAGCTGTCACTTCTCCCTCACTCCCCTTGCCTGTCAGGTAGCTACAGGCAGGGCCGGGCCGAGGCGTAGGCTGGAGAGGCTCCAGCCTCAGGGCGCAGTGTAGGAGGGGGCGCAGAATTCATTCAGCTGTCATTCCTAATTGTGTTTGAAGCAGAAAGAAATAAGAAAAGGGGATACATGGCAGTGACTGCAAGCCAGATAACTAGAGATTAAGGTGTTGGGGAGGTTGTGGGCCCTGTGGCGCCTCTTAGTCTAATAGCAATCAGTGTGTGATGGCTGGGGTGGTAGGGATGGAGGGGCGCACTTGGGTGTCTCAGCCTTGGGTGCTGGAGGAAGTTGTCCCGGCTCTGGCTACAGGTGCCTATTAGTATTAGCTAACCAGAAGTACCCTCAATATGAAGTAGCTAGAGGTGCCCCCGACTAAAAATAGATCTTGTCAGTGGAATGTCGAGAGCTGGGAGAGTAACCTCTCATTTATTCAATTCAATTCAAGCACTTTATTGTCATTGTGTAACACAACGAAATTACTTTTCATGACAACCCCACGGTGCATATAGGGAACATAGTGATAGTAACAAGGGTAGGAAGAGAAGAAATTATACAAGTATGCCAGGTATTACAGATATTTTAACAATTAGTACACAGTGTTAATTATTTCAGAGAGGATTCAGAGTTCATCAAGTTTATGGCGGATGGGAAAAAGCTGTTTTTCAGTCTGTTTGTGTGTGTGCGGATTGATCTAAAAGGTTTACCTGATGGAAGGAGCTCAAACAAGGCATTTCCAGGGTGAGTGTTGTCCTTGATAATGTTTTTGGCCCTTCTCACGCTGCGAGTATTATACAAAAGTTCCAGTGATGGTAGTTCAGTGCCGATAATGGCTTCTGCTGTTTTAACAACTCACTGCAGGGCTTCTCGAGTAGCCTTGGTGCAGCTGTTGTACCAGGCCATAATGCAATTGGTCAGAACGCTTTCTAAAGTGCATCTGTAGAAATTAACCAGCAGCTTCTGTGGAAGGTTAGCGCTCCTTAGTTTCCTCAAAAAATAGAGACATTGTTGTGCATTGCCAGTTAGAGCTAAAGCATTGTCAGCCCAGGACAGGTTCTCTGCGATGGTGACTCCCAAAAATTTGAAGCTGGAAACTCTCTCCACAGCCTCTGCATTGATCATTAGTGGTAGGTGAGTAGTCTTTTTGGTGGTCTTAAAGTCCAGAATAATTTCTTTGGTCTTCTTTGTATTTAATAACAGGTTGTTAATGTCGCACCATGCAGTCAGGTTCCTAACTTCTTCTCTGTATGCAGTTTCCTCATTGTCTGATATAAGCCCAATCATCATCAGTCGTATCATCTGCAAACTTAACAATTATGTTTGAGGTATTGATAGGCTGGCAGTCATGGGTGAAAAGTGCATAGAGGAGAGGGCTTAATACACAGCCCTGTGGCACGCCAGTGCTCAGGGTAAGGGTGGAGGATGTCTGATTTCCTAGTCTGACAGTTTGAGGGCGATTAGTAAGGAAGTCCAATAACCAAGTACATATGGAGGGAGCAAGACCTAGTGCATGGAGTTTGTTGGTCAGCTGGCTAGGTACGATGGTGTTAAATTCTGTGCTGTAGTCAACAAAGAGCATCCTAACATAGGAGTTGGGTTTTTCTAGATGTGATTGGGCAGCATGGAGAGCTACACAGATGGCGTCCTCAGTCGATCTATTTGTTCGGTAAGCAAACTGATGTTGATCTAAATTTGCTGGGATGGAAGCACCTATGTGGGTAGCATGAAGCCGCTGCGTCTGTGCGCGCCGCCATCGTACTTGGTCTGTGCTGCAGATGATGGTTCTTGTGCTGCAGTTGATGGTTTGTGCTGCAGATGATGCTGATCTCCTGGAGGGAGAGAGAGCAGAGAGATGTTACCTGCTTCACAGCCACATCCTATATCCATTTACTCTCTCATCAGGACTCTGCATAGGGAAGGAGCGAGGAAGGCACTAGGGGAGGGGAGCGAGCCACCTTTCCATCATGAGGTGCCTGTAGGGACGTACCTACTGTGCCTTATGGTAAATCCGGCCCTGGACTGGCCACATCAATAACAAAGGTACTAATTAGCCATGGCATATATGTCCAAAATCACATCACTAAGTGACAAAAAAAAAAAAGCTAAAAATGTATTATTTAATTTGAAGTGCAAACAGCTACAGATAAAGCAAACCTGAACTGAAAATTCAAAGTCAAAATAAACACACACACATCATACTCACCACCTGTGTAGTCTACTTATCAGTCTCTTCATCCTCTACCGCATCCTGTTTGTTCACTGTGATCAATGGAATTCTCCGTCCTCCATTTCAAAAATGGTAATGACCCTGTAACAGCTTCCGGAGCAGCACACTGTTAAACTGTGATATTGCGCACATGAGCCATAGGGAAACATGGACTTGCTTATCAGTTGTCCTTTCAGTTGTAAATGACAGCAACTGATATATAACTGACAGCAACTGATATATTTGAGTTTGTCAGAGCTGCAAGGAATCATTGTAAGAAGAAAATGGTGAGCTTCTGAGAGGAATTGACAGTGAGGTAAATATGTAATATTCATTTGCAGGTACATCATGTGTTTATTTTAAATATTTTTACTCAGTTCAGGTTCCCTTTAAAGTGACTACAGGGTGCTGTGATAAAGGTCTTCTCTGTGCTGCTCATTTGGTTGTCTATTTTACTTTTTTACAGGCTTCATTCAGTGAAGATTAAATCAAATATCTATCAAGTTTCCACTTTCTTTGAAAGATGCAAGGCAAAGGCAGAGATTTTTACTTATGATAAATATGTAAACTAGCAGAAGAAATAACTTGCAGACTTTTAGAAGTGGTAACAATTTTTATTTTTTAAAAATGATGTTAATTGTGAACTTAGGGTGTAACTAGAGTACACATTTTGCATAAACTAACAAGTGCCATTATTTTATATAGTTTGCCATGTCTGAGGATGGCAGAGATGGCTGAGAGACAGACTGTAAAATACACAGGCAGGAACAGTTGCTGTAAATACAGTACAGTGCCATATTTGTCACTAATTACCTGGCTAGTCCTAATTTGTTAAAGTGGTCTCACACTCATCACACCCCTAGGCCTTACAAAGTGTGGGGTCATTTCTATTGTTCTTATAACGAGCTCCCTGATGTGTACTAATTTACTTTTAAGGGGCGTTAACAAGCAGAGTTTTTACTTATTACAACAAGCTCCAGGCTCAGAGATTACATATTTTACTGTAACTTAAACTGGCAATACACTAGTCAATTTGGCCAAAAGATAGATCCATTTCAGATCATAATAACCTGATCAGAGAGGGATCTATATGAATATAAACCTTCCAGCATGAAAATCTATTAAAAATCTCTCTCACTCCAGCGTTGCAAACTTGCACTCGATGCAGTGCAATGCTACAGGGCATCAATCTGTCACCACTCCTGACCCACCACCAATCCATGGATATCTTCCGTATAAAATGAGGTAGAGATAAAGTGCCCGATCCAATTCACTTTTTCTCTTAAGTTTTCTCCTAGCGCTAGGAGATAATTTTTCACTTGCAGTATAAAATAACTTTCGTGTTCTGCAATTGAAAAAGTATCTACATTACAGGTGAAAAATTATTTCTTGCTTGCTGGTGGCTTAAAAGGCATTTTATTTACAATGTGAAAATATCATCTAGTAGAAAACGTAAGAGAAAAATTGGATCAGGCCCAATGACTGTTTATGTACAATGTACATTGATGTTCTATCCATTACCTGATTTTTATTTTCTGACTGTTTTCCTGGAGAAAAATGTTGCTGACTGTTCAGCCTGTGACGTATGCAATAGTGATACATTTCAAAAATGAGAAATAATTAATGAGAATTGTCAATACTCAAGAAACATACATAGTTTCCCTGTGGCATTTATAGCTGTTTCTAGAAAGGAAACAGATTCTGAAAATGTAAATTTGGAAATATTTCCTTAAATCAACCTCAAAAAATGTTTTTTTTCTCATCACTTCTGTGAGTCCAAGAGATAAAATCACACTATGAGTTCCATATGTGACGAGCTGTGATACAGAGGAGGAACAGATGTTTGGGTATTATAACCCGGGGGGGGGGGGCTTAAATAGTAGTTGATTGTTACATATAGATGGGGAGATTACAGTCTCCTGAGGGCTGTGTAGCATCATCCAGTGTAATGCTCAGAAGGAATATGAATAGCTTCATCGCTCTTTTGTCTGTGTGACCACATTCCTTTTCTGTGCAGCACAGTAACACGCTTAGTGCATGCATCAAATTCAATTCCAAGGATCATTTTTAAAAGGAAACTGTAGCCTAAAGCAGAATTTGTTTTTGTTACTTAATACAGATGTTCCAGTAAATATATAAATAAGTCACTTATTGGCAGTATGGTGCATTATGGGGCATTGTAAGTGGTTCTTCTGCATAACATCTACAGCAACAAAAATACAACTTGTAAAAACTGTGTTACACAAACAGACATCATTGTTCAGTTCAGGATCTAAGAACAATTCATAGAAAGGTGACTTATCTGACTGACTGAGTGGGTTGGAATTTGATTCTCATTTTTCTTGTGATGAATTTAATGAATTAAGAATAAAGATTTGTGCACTGAACTAGTGTGGATTTTGTACACTTTACTAACAAGGACCTATTTATAAAGAGATAGCTGTTTTGGGGCATTTATAGTTTAACAATAAAAACATGAAGCGCGTTCAACCCCTTCACCACATTATAAAAGACGTGATTTGTTGCAATCTCTGTTCCTCTTGAAGAGATTTATACACTTCCTGTCGGTACAGGAAGTGAAGGAAAATACCTCAGGACAAAAACAGCAGTAAGAATCCAAAAGAAGATTTAACACCTCTCCACTTAGTCCAAAGGTTTTACAGTTTAGCAAAACAAAAGGGAAGTCCCTGTACTCACAGAGTTACAGTCTAGCCACACTAGTAAAACTTTTGATGGGGCACACTCTTACCTAAGAAAAATATATGTCCTCACTACCATACAAATGACCAGATCAGACATAAACTAAACAACAAGTAAAAGTACTTTTTCCCACAATGTATATTCTAGAAAACTTATATACGTAATTGGACAGCATCTATCGATAATCAGTCAATAGGGGGTGCAGAGGTAGCGACCGCATCGGGGACGCTTGGGGCCCACACTCAACCACAGAATTAGCTTAATGGTCCTGTGCTGATAATATTCAGTTCTATTGATGCTTTGATTAGTAGTGATCATTAACACACTGTTTCCCATCCCCTGCTTGCACCTCTGACACTGTGGTTTTCCTTGATTTGTTTTGGTGTGCCGTATCTATTGTTATGTATAGGGGGGCCCCATGTAAAACTTGCACTGGAGCCCACAGCTTCTTAGCTACGCCACTGTCGATAATATTATGAGAGGATGGTCAGATTATGTAATAATCAGTAAGCATGTGTAGGTTATTACACAATGATGCAGGAGTCACTGCAGCATTAAAACAACGTCTGTGAGCCTCAAAGCAACCACCTAGACTGCTATAGTTTTAGTTGTATATTCTCAGGGCCAGATTACACCGAGAACATTGCAATGAGTTTTAATTCAATACCTAACTGATGCACAGCACGAGTGAAGAAATTTCTCATGTTTCCCTATAGGTCAGTTGTTGTCGGTTCACACATATGGGTTTTATTTAGCACAATGCTGTAGACTCAACACTTTGCTGTCCATACAAAAATTACATCACAACGCATACACATTTTCCATGTAAACTAAACCTTACATTGTAAAAAGAAATTACATACACTTGCCAAGATAGGCTATAAAATGATTCCAGTACCAGTGATCAGCTGTTCCTCTTGGCTGATATCACATAAATAAAAGCTGGCCTACAGACTGGCCAGGCCCCTGCAGCAGTTAGAGGATTTCACCGAAGGCTTTGTTTGCCTATTTGCAATTACAGCTGAAGATTAGCAACGCATAATAATGCCTGACCAGTCAAGGTGAACAAATCTAATGTATTTTTCAGACTTATGGGATTTGAAAGAGCTCTAGTTTTAGGCCTTGTGATTAACCTGTTAGGCAGGTCTTTTGTATCACACTGAATCACTGATAAATCAGGTAGACAAAGTGGACTTCTTTGAGCAATACACATTTCCCGAATGAGCCATTACCTGCACTTTTACTATGAGCACTAGTTGATCCTCTCCATGGTGGAGTGAGCCAAAGAATGCATTACTGTCAGCAACACTGGATGAGTCTTATTCATCTTCCACATATATTATAGAACAATAACATGGACTTTTCACATAGTACATTGCACAAAAAACTATTCCAGGCACATCTAGCTCAGTCTCCTAAAGAGCTAAAAATTGAATATTCCCCTGATTGTCATTCCCAAACAGTAGGATCTACTGCAGTGGCATAACTGCAATTCACGGAGCCCCCAGCAAAACTTTGATGGGGCCCCCCAATGTTCTCAACCCTTCCCTTGCCTCCCCCTGGTGCCCTTTATGGCATAGAAGCCCATCCCACAATGGCCATAAAACAAGTGTGGCCATCATGATCTTCACAGTACACAAGAATAAAGAGGGCTGACATCTAGTGGCCAAATAGTAAAAATATACCTATATACATTAAAAATAAATAAATCTTCCATTAATTAACCCCGTACCCACTCCCCATCCCCCCAGAGTTACCAAAATAAAAAACTTGTACGAAAAAAAAGTGGCATTTAAAAAAAATCTATACATAAATAGTTACCTCAACTTTTTAATATGTTTGTCATTAAGGTATATTACTGTTATTTTTCCAAATAAGGGCTTGTAATTTATGATATAGTGTAAATAAACAAGAAAACTTAAAAAAATATACCTTTATTTCCAAATAAAATATAGTCTCCATATAATGTATAAGGGACATCATTTAAACATTGTAATAGCAGGGACAAATGGGAAAATACAATGTGTGGGTTTTATCCATAGTAGCATGTTTTATGTTTAAACTATAGAGGCTGAAAATTGAGAAATAATGAATGTTTCCATTTTCTTTCTTAATAAAATGCATATAGATTGAAATAATTAATTGCAAAAAGTACTACCCAAAGAGAGCCTCATTGATGGCAAAAAAACCAATATATATATATACAGTGGGTTGCAAAAGTATTCGGCCCCCTTGAAGTTTTCCACATTTTGTCATATTACTGCCACAAACATGAATCAATTTTATTGGAATTCCACATGAAAGACCAACACAAAGTGGTGTACACATGAGAAGTGGAACGAAAATCATACATGATTCCAAACATTTTTTACAAATCAATAACTGCAAAGTGGTGTGTACATAATTATTCGGCCCCCTTTCATCTGAGTGCAGTCAGTTGCCTATAGACATTGCCTGATAAGTGCTAATGACTAAATAGAGTGCACCTGTGTGTAATCTAATGTCAGTACAAATACAGCTGCTCTGTGAGGGCCTCAGAGGTTGTCTAAGAGAATATGGGGAGCAACAACACCGTGAAGTCCAAAGAACACACAAGACAGGTCAGGGATCAAGTTATTGAGAAAGTTAAAGCAGGCTTAGGCTACAAAAAGATTTCCAAAGCCTTGAACATCCCACGGAGCACTGTTCAAGCGATCATTCAGCAATGGAAGGAGTATGGCACAACTGTAAACCTACCAAGACAAGGCCATCCACCTAAACTCACAGGCCGAACAAGGAGAGCGCTGATCAGAAATGCAGTCAAGAGGCCCATGGTGACTCTGGACGAGCTGCAGAGATCTACAGCTCAGGTGGGAGACTCTGTCCATAGGACAACTATTAGTCATGCACTGTACAAAGTTGGCCTTTATGGAAGAGTGGCAAGAAGAAAGGCAATGTTAACAGAAAGCATAAGAAGTCCCGTTTGCAGTTTGCCACAAGCCATGTGGGGGACACAGCAACCATGTGGAAGAAGGTGTTCTGGTCAGATGAGACCAAAATGGAATTTTTTGGCCAAAATGCAAAACGCTATGTGTGGCAGAAAACTAACACTGCACATCACTCTGAACACACCATCCCCACTGTCAAATATGGTAGTGGCAGCATCATGTTCGGGGGGTGCATCTCTTCAGCAGGGACAGGGAAGCTGGTCAGAGTTGATGGGAAGATGGATGGAGCCAAATACAGGGCAAACCTGGAAGAAAACCTCTTGGAGACTGCAAAAGACTTGAGACTGGGGCGGAGGTTCACCTTCCAGCAGGACAATGACCCTAAACATAAAGCCAGGGCAACAATGGAATGGTTTAAAACAAAACATATCTATGTGTTAGAATGGCCCAGTCAAAGTCCAGATCTAAATCCAATCGAGAATCTGTGGCAAGATCTGAAAACTGCTGTTCACAAACGCTATCCATCTAATCTGACTGAGCTGGAGCTGTTTTTCAAAAAAGAATGGGCAAGGATTTCAGTCTCTAGATGTGCAAAGCTGGTAGAGACATACCCTAAAAGACTGGCAGCTGTAATTGCAGCAAAAGGTGGTTCTACAAAGTATTGACTCAGGGGGCCGAATAATTACGCATACCCCACTTTGCAGTTATTTATTTGTAAAAAAATGTTTGGAATGATGTATGATTTTCGATCCACTTCTCACGTGTACACCACTTTGTATTGGTCTTTCACGTGGAATTCCAATAAAATTGATTCATGTTTGTGGCAATAATGTGACAAAATATGGAAAACTTCAAGGGGGTCGAATACTTTTGCAACCCACTGTATATATGTGTGTACATATATACACTGTATATATGACCTTGTTGTGATAAGTAGTGATTAAGTTATTGGCAAATGAATGGGAGAATTGCTGAAAGGTGAAAACTGCTGTGGTTCATATGGGGAACACAACCTATAGTGGTCAAGTGATTAACACTGGAGCTAATTTGCAGGGCAGTTTCTAGACTAAATTGCACCTAGGGCGAGGGTGTAAAAATTGTGCCCCCTTCCCCCAACTCGCAAACCCTTGCTGTTTAGGGACAGTCACACAGCCACAGGTCACAAATAGATCTGACTACTTACTAGTGACCAGCTGCTCATCCAGGAGGAAGCAAGCACCAGGAAAACACACAGGCGAAGAGAGCCTGGAAAGCTGACTCCTCCATGGACAGCCTGCAGTACCACTATAGGACATCAGGTGTCATCACGCGGTGGTGACGTGATGATGACTCGAGGTCGGATGCAGACAGCCAAGGTGATCGTGCTAGTAATCTTCTATCCTCCTCCATTTGGCTGCACCGTGCGTCACAAGCACCCTAGCGGTTATGTCCTTTTGCCTGCGTCCCCCTTCTCCTACTTGCCAGTCTGCGCCCAGGGCGGTCGCCCTGCCCGCACTGTCCAAGAAACGGCCCTACTAATTTGGTGTTCTGCTCTGGCTCAGTTTAACACTTGCAGGCATCCAATCTACCACACTTATTCATCACCAAACAGCATCCTGGAAGTCGCATGAGCATTGCTTTCACTGAAAACTCAGCTTATAAACAGCACACAAGATGGTGGAGTTGGACTAGGTGGAGGTAGTATTACAATAAGCAAACAACATTAAAAGCACCCCTTGCCTTTGCTCCCTGATTAAATTATCACATTTCCAATATTTTTCTGAACGCTTTTCCGATCGCTTCTATATAAAACCAATCAGAAAAACGATTGGAAATCAGATCAGACCTGTTGGAAATTATTGATTTGACTGCCAATCTGACGGGAAATTGCATGGTGTGTACTAGGCATAAAGTATAACAGATTGTCACTAGTTTCTCCTTTAATCAGGTTACTTGAGGGAGCAATGGCAAAGCGTGTTTTTAATATTGTTTGCTTATTTGAATACTACCATTACCTAGTCCAACTACACCATCTTGTGCTGTTTTCAGTTGTTCAAGGTCCTCAAAGTGCCCAATAATCCATAAAAGCTGGCAAAAAAAATTACAACCTGCAGTCATCTCATCTGCTCTTCTTCACCCAAATATTCTGTAGGTAACACTTGGTAAGGCACAACAAAACCTTTTAAAAAAATACTTTGGTTGAGGAAGGGCCGTGTGGGGCACCCGATGCGGTCGCTACCTCTGCAACCGCTGTTGCTACGCCACTGCCTCAGTAGTAGTAGTAGTACTAGTACAGATTTGCCGTTTTCGTATAGCTATTGTGCACACAAACAATATGTGTCACTCCACCCATTCACTGAACTCTATTTCATTTGTTCCTCATTGGCATAATTGACGTCCATAGACGTCTGGAGCTGGCAGAAGCAGTTTTTTTGCAGAAAACTGCCTTTTTTTGCGGAAAACTGCCTTTGGACATCCACGCCATGAGATAGTAATTAGTGACAGGCTTTTTAGTTTTTGCAGAAAAACCTCTTTAGACGTCCGCGGCATATAAAGGAGGAAATTCAGAAATGTCTAAAGACGTCGGTGGCAGTCTAATGGCCCTTTTACACTTAATGCGTTGGTATGCGTTAGTATGCGTTGGTATGAATTGCTTTTTTTTTCTCCATAGCAGTGGAAAAATTAGTGTGTTGATAGTGTAATGGTTAAAGACTCTTACCAAACACACAATTGGAGAACCTCACTCCCAAACAGTTCTCTGCTGCTTTATAAAGCCTGCAGGCTGCTTATAAGCCAATGAGAAGTGCACACATAATACACCTAGCTTGCAGTGATAATCAAGCAAAAGCTGAGCAAGTCAGCCAATTAGTAGGCTGGCTCATGCACCATTGTTTTTAATTATTGTAGTATCCCATGCAGTTTAGTTAGGAGGGGGGGCAGATGAGAGGGAATATCCTGCACGCTGGTGCCCCCTGCTGGTCATATAGACATTGTCTATATGCAACTGAAGCCCTCTCCTACTAATTGGCTGACTTGCTCAGCTTTTGCTTGATTATCACTGCAAGCTAGGTGTATTATGTGTGCACTTCTCATTGGCTTATAAGCAGCCTGCAGGCTTTATAAAGCAGCAGAGAACTGTTTGGGAGTGAGGTTCTCCAATTGTGTGTTTGGTAAGTTTTAGAGCAGTAGGAGACAGGCCTTGGAGGTGGCAGCTCCAAGGTTTTGGCTGCGCTCACATATGGTGTTAGATGCTGGTTCTGGGGCCCCGGGCAGTGAGAGTTCCCGGGGCCCCAGGCTGGCTCATGCACCATTGTTTTTAATTATTGTAGTATCCCATGCAGTTTAGTTAGGAGGGGGGCAGATGAGAGGAAATATCCTGCACGCTGGTGCCCCCTGCTGGTCATATAGCCATCAGGGCCGGATTTAGGGGCAGGCCCCCAAGGCCGGTTCCTAGGGCGCCAGAATCCACCTGAAACTGAGGGGCGGGTGGTGACAGGCTGACCCCGAGAGCCACTCCGCAAGTCCGCACATGTCCACTTTACTATACCTGCTTAGTGGTGCAGGCGGGAGCGAGCGGCTTGTACAGGCGGAGGCGGGACTCGGGAGGCTGGAGCGATCAACTCGCTGTGATTGGGCAGCAGCCGCCCTGCCCCTCCCCTTCCCCCGCATCCTCAGCAGGAGCAGAGTCCCTCTCACCCTCCGCTTCCAGCGCCGAAGGTTCCTCTATCGCTCCAGCAACTGCCGCTGTGCATCTCTTTCCAGTCGGCGTCTTTTCACATGTGACTCCAGTCACATGATGGGAATCGCCAACAGAGGGAGATGCACAGCGGCAGCTGAACTGATGGAGCGATAGAGGAACCATCAGCGCTGCCAGCGGAGAGGTGCGTGACTCTGCTCCTGCTGAGGGAGGGGAGGGGGGGGGGTTAGGGGCTGCTCTGGGGGAGGGAAGGTAAACAAGGATGCACGCACGCATCGTGTTCTGCTGGAGGGGAGGGGGGGTGGGGTTGAAGAGTAGCATCGGGTATACAATGCTACAGTGAAGGGGTCATCATTTGACTGGGGGGGGGGGACCTGACTACCTATTCTAATGGGATACATACACACACATCATCTATCTATACTGAGGGGGAGCAGCACCTGACTACCTATGCTAAGGGTGGCAGCTCCTGACTACCTATACTAAGGGGGGCAGCACCTGACTACCTATACTAAGGGGGGCAGCACCTGACTACCTATGCTAAGGGGGGCAGCACCTGACTACCTATACTAAAGGGGGGCAGCACCTGACTACCTATACTAAGGGGGGGGTAGCACCTGACTACCTATACTAAGGGGAGCAGCACCTGACTACCTATACTAAGGGGGGCAGCACCTGACTACCTATGCTAAGGGGGCAGCACCTGACTACCTATTTCTAAGGGGGGGGGCAGCACCTGACTACCTATGCTAAGGGGGACAGCACTTGACTACTTATGCTAAGGGGGGCAGCACCTGACTACCTATGCTAAGGGGGCAGCACCTGACTACCTATTTCTAAGGGGGGGGGGGGGCAGAACCTGACTACCTATGCTAAGGGGGGCAGCACCTGACTACCTAGGTAGTACCTACCTACTACCTATAGTAAGGGGGGAGGGGGGGCAGCAGCTGAACACATACTAACATGGGCAGCACCTGACTACCTATACTAAGGAGGGAAGCACCTGACTACCTATACTAACAGGGGCAGCACCTGACTACCTATACTAAGGGGGGCAGCACCTGACTACCTATACTAACAGGGGCAGCACCTGACTACCTATACTAAGGGGGGCAGCACCTGAATACCTATACTAAGGGGGGATGCACCTGACTACCTATGCTAAGGGGGACAGCACCTGTATACCTATAGTAAGGGGGGCAGCACCTGACTACCTATGCTAAGGGGGACAGCACCTGTATACCTATACTAAGGGGGGCAGCACCTGACTACCTATGCTAAGGGGGACAGCACCTGTATACCTATACTAAGGGGGCAGCACCTGACTACCTATACTGGGGGGGACAGCACCTGACTACCTATACTAAGGGGGGCAGCACCTGACTGCCTATGCTAAGGGGGACAGCACCTGAATACTTAATACTAAGGGGGGAAGCACCTGACTACCTATACTAAGGGGGGCAGCACCTGAATACCTATACTAAGGGGGGCAGCACCTGACTACCTATGCTAAGGGGGGCAGCACCTGACTACCTATACTAAGGAGTGGAGAACAACAGGTGACAGCATCTGACTAGCTATACTATGGAAGGAAAGGGAGGTGCAGAATTTGGCTATCTATACTAAGGAAAGGGGGGCACGAGGGACAGCATCTGACTACCTATACTAAGGAGGGCTGTGCTCCTATGTACAAGTGTAACTGTACTGGGCATGCACGAGTATGGTCCTCACATTCCCGTTAGCACAAAGTCTCTTGAGTACAGAAGAAACAGATATGCACAAAAAGTTTTGTTCTCAGTATATGGACCATACTCGCACAGGCCCAGTACGGTTGCACACAAACGTGAATGCAGCCACAAGGAAGAGGAGAATCTCAGACAGCAGTGAAAGGTGTGAGTATGCTCAGAGGACCTGAGCACAGGAACAGTGGGCACCGGGAGGGGGGGGGGGGGGGGGGGCACTGATGACAGTGGGCCTTGGGCGGTAAAAAGTACAAATCCGGCCCTGATAGCCATTGTCTATATGCAACTGAAGCCCTCTCCTACTAATTGGCTGACTTGCTCAGCTTTTGCTTGATTATCACTGCAAGCTAGGTGTATTATGTGTGCACTTCTCATTGGCTTATAAGCAGCCTGCAGGCTTTATGAAGCAGCAGAGAACTGTTTGGGAGTGAGGTTCTCCAATTGTGTGTTTGGTAAGTTTTAGAGCAGTAGGAGACAGGCCTTGGAGGTGGCAGCTCCAAGGTTTTGGCTGCGCTCACATATGGTGTTAGATGCTGGTTCTGGGGCCCTGGGCAGTGAGAGTTCCCGGGGCCCCAGGCTGGCTCATGCACCATTGTTTTTAATTATTGTAGTATCCCATGCAGTTTAGTTAGGAGGGGGGCAGATGAGAGGGAATATCCTGCACGCTGGTGCCCCCTGCTGGTCATATAGACATTGTCTATATGCAACTGAAGCCCTCTCCTACTAATTGGCTGACTTGCTCAGCTTTTGCTTGATTATCACTGCAAGCTAGGTGTATTATGTGTGCACTTCTCATTGGCTTATAAGCAGCCTGCAGGCTTTATAAAGCAGCAGAGAACTGTTTGGGAGTGAGGTTCTCCAATTGTGTGTTTGGTAAGTTTTAGAGCAGTAGGAGACAGGCCTTGGAGGTGGCAGCTCCAAGGTTTTGGCTGCGCTCACATATGGTGTTAGATGCTGGTTCTGGGGCCCCGGGCAGTGAGAGTTCCCGGGGCCCCAGGCTGGCTCATGCACCATTGTTTTTAATGGTTAAAGACTCTGTCTTTGACACAGGCGACCAGGGTTCAATCTCGGCTCTTCCTGTTCAGTAATCCAGCACCTATTCAGTAGACCTTGGGCAAGATTCCCTAACACTGCTACTACCTATAGAGCGCATCCTAGCATGGACGGATTTCAGGCAAGGCCACAAAGGCCATGGCCTAGGGCACCAGGAAAGCAAGCGGCGGCCTGTGGGCAACAGTTGCAGTTAGCCTGCCAAACATTCATCCTGCTACACAGTTTGCCACCAACAGCCGGATCTGGCCCTCGGGGGATGAAGAGTCAGCGAGCGGGCACTTACAGTGATCTGTGAGCTGCCTGCCACTCACTGAATGTGCTGCTCAACAAAGGGACTTGCAATCCAATCCCTGCCATCATGTCACTAACTCTTCAGAGGAGCTTATAATGTAATTCCTGCCATCACTTCACTAACTGTCCACAGAGGAGCTTACAATCTAATGCCTGCCATGTGTGTGTGTGTGTGTGTGTGTGTGTGTGTGTGTGTGGGGGGGGGGGGGGGGTTTAGGATGCTGTCGGACCGGGGGCAGCTGGTAATAGTGAGCCTTTGGTGGTAAAAAGTACAAATCCAGCCCTGCATTCTAGTGGCTTCAGCTCTGGAGCTTTGAGTCCAACAATGCCAGTTACCTGGATATCCGGCGGATCTTCTGCCTCTAATACTTTTAGTCATAGACTAAAACTACTCCTTGGTAAGAGTACTTGTAGAAGGTACAGACATGAACAAAGAACATCTATCAGGCCCAATGTAACTGTGGGTACATGTAAGAATGATGTGCAGGTACTCTGCAGGGGAATGAGGGGATTCTTCCTCTATTACACATTATTCATGCACAATCTGAACATGGATCAGGCTCTAGGCAATGTAACTGTTGGTACACGTAAGACTGATGTGCAGGTACTCTGCAGGAGAATGAGGCAATTCTTCCTCTATTACACATTCTTTATGTACAATCTGAACCATGTTTATTGGTGATAGACAACACCTCTGTGTTTAATGTGCACAACATTCTCAGTGGATTCCCTGCAGCTCTGTGGGGAGTGCATATGTAGAGTATAGTACTACTTTGTACCAAAGTAAACTTGAGACAGATGAAATTAATGTATTATACATACCTGGGGCTTCCTTCAGCCCCTTTCAGGCTAATCAGTCCCTCGCTGTCCTCCTCCGCCACCTGTGTCTTCTGCTATGAGTCCAGGTACTTGAGTCAGTCGGGCGTAGTGCGCATGCACACACTCTGCCGCCGGGAGCGTACTACACCTGCACAGCACTATTGTGCAGGTGGAGAATGCTCCTGGCTGTGGGAGCGGCACGTGGCCGGACTGCGCTGACTGGCTGAATTACCGGGACTCATAGCAGAAGATCCAGGTGGCGGAGGAGGACAGCGAGGGACTGATTAGCCTAAATGGGGCTGGAGCAAGCCGCAGATATGTATAAAGCTTTTCTTTTCATCCGTCTTAGGTACCCTTTAATTCGTAGTCATCAAACCAAATGTTAACAACATATCAAATTATTTGATTTCATGAGCAAAGGGAGTGCATACATTTGCATAAACCAGAAAGAGCACATAATTATTTTTATCTCACTTACCATCTCTATTAGTGACACAGCTACACATCAGGCTTTATTCTTACAACATAGATGTTATTTAGTATATATGTTACGGCCAGAACCCGAAGTGTGGCCACTTCTAGTTCTGGCCGGCCACTTCGGGTTCTGGCCGGCCAATGCGCGAAGTGGCCGCAGCGCTGCGGCCAATGTGAGAAATGTTTTGTTGACGCCGTCTCGCCGCGGCCAAATTGATGACAAACTTGCTTAATTTTAATGAAATGTAGCCGGCGGCAATGTCATAGATGAAGCCGCCGGCTTTCGCGCACTGCCTCTCCCCGATCCACCCTCCCTCCTCTCCCCGCCTCCCATTACAATACATAGCAGCCGGGCGGGGACATGCAGCCGGAGAGTCGTTCGTCGCGGCAGGGGAATCCTGCCGTTCCTGCAGAGCGGGTGCTGGCAGAAGCGATGTCTGCAGCCTCCCCCGCTCTGCTGCCCCTGCTGCGACGAACGACTCTCCGGCTGCATGTCCCCGCCCGGCTGCTACGTATTGTAATGGGAGGCGGCGAGAGGAGGGAGGGGGGATCGGGGAGAGGCAGTGCGCGAAAGCCGGCGGCTTCATCTATTCTATGACATTGCCGCCGGCTACATTTCATTAAATTAAGCAAGTTTGTCATCAATTTGGCCGGGCGAGACGGCTGTAAACATTCCATTTCTCACATTGGCCGCAGCGCTGCGGCCACTTCGCATATTGGCCGGCCAGAACCCGAAGTGGCCGGCCAGAACTAGAAGTGGCCACACTTCGGGTTCTGGCCGTAACATATATAAGAAACGCACTCTCTGTGGCAAAAAAAGTCCTATTTTTCTTCCCTAATATCCGCCCATTTACACAATCCAAAACGCTTATTCAGCACCTTCAACTCCGTTCTCCATCCCCCTCCTCCTCCTCCTTCATCTTGCTTATCAGCTGAAGAATTTGCAACATACTTCACTGATAAAATTGACAAAATCAGAAGTGAATTCTCCATGCAGCCCTCAAATCCCACCTCCACACCTCTCATTGACTGTTCTCTAACTGCCTTCTCTCCACTCTCTGAACACTCTCTTTCCTCTATAATTGCCAAAGCTAATCTAACCACATGTTCTTTGGATCCTATTCCCTCCCATTTCTTTCCGCAGCTATCCTCATCTCTCTTGCCTGCACTAACAACGCTATTTAACCTCTCCCTCTCTACTGGCATCTTTCCGTCCCCACTCAAAAAAGCTGTTGTGACACCACTACTTAAAAAACCTTCTCTAGATCCTACCACACTTGCCAACTACCGCCCAGTGTCACTTCTCCCATTTGCATCCAAACTACTTGAACGCCATATACATGCAGAATTAAGCCATTATTTATTTGCTAACTCCCTACTTGATCAGTTCCAGTCTGGCTTTCGCTCTAACCACTCCACGGAAATAGCCCTTACCAAAGTGGCCTTACAGCCAAATCCAAAGGTGTGAGAAAACGCGGAAGAGCCGCCGCCATGAGTCAGCGGCTGGCGGCTCTTTCCGCGCTCAGCGGCCACACACACGGGGAGGCAGCCGCCTCCTCCCAGCATGAGGCGGCTGTCCCCGTTGTGGAGCACGGAGAAACCGCCGCGTCAGACGCGGCGGTTAGCGCGCATGGCCCCGCCGCGGAAGTTCCGCAGAGCGGGGCTGGTGTGGCTGGGACACGTAGTCCCTCTGGTTCAAGAGTGACGCGTGCGCGCACTGAGGCAGGGCAGATATGCCAGCCAGAGGGGAGTCAGCTGACCAGGTTGGTCAGCTGACCCTGGTTCCTCTCCTGATTGGTCCAGCACTTAGGGAGGTGCTGGAGAGGCCTCTGTGCATATATACTGCGGGCTGTTCACTTGCTCTTTGTCTGACGTTGCGATCACATACGTGAAAGCACCCAGATCCGTAGTCAGATCCGCAAGTGTGCCGGGACCAGCTGGAGCTGTAATCCTACACTTAGCTAGATTCTTTTGATAGCTAAAGTACTAGTTTGATTGTGATTATCTGTTATGACCTATTTGCCTGCCTGACTATCCTCTTGAAACTTTGATCCTGTACCTCGATATTTCTGATACTCTGTTGCCGAACCCCGGATCGTCCTTAGACTCTGTTTCTGCCTCCTGATCTTGTACCTCGATATTTCTGATATCCTGTTGCCGAACCCTGCCTGTACCTTGACTCTGCCTTTGCTTTACGATACTGTACCTTATCTGTCCGTGTGTGTACGACCTGGCTTGTCCGACCTCGAGAACCGACCTCACTGTTGGAGGCGGTTCCCCGTCCTGTCAGTGACACCTCCTCCAGAGTGTCACTTTCAGTTCTGCCTTCCTACTGTCAGTCTGACTCCTCCCGTCTTGGAGAGCTCAGGTCTGCGGAAGGAATCTGTGCAGTACTCCTTGCTGCACTGAGGCTTAGTCCTCTGTGTTACTGTTACACCAAACACTACACTCTACTCAGGTGAACAGAGGTTAGCTAGTATATCGGATTATCGGTGATACTGCAGATCACATATAATCTGGTATACATCTGTATTCCCCGTGATACTGCAGATCACCGGTAATCAGATCCTCTCTGTGCTCACCGATCGTTACAAAAGGTTAATTTTCCATACTCATCCTTCTTGACCTGTCATCAGCATTTGATACTGTCGACCACACCTTACTCCTACAAATACTTTCAAATGTCGGAATAAAGGGCCTTTCTCTCACATGGTTATCTTCCTACCTCTCTGGAAGGTCCTTCACAGTCTCCTACTCAGATCAAATCTCTTCTCCTCATGCTTTGTCTGTTGGGGTTCCCCAAGGCTCTGTCCTTGGTCCCCTCCTCTTTTCCATCTACATGCATGGTCTTGGTGATTTAATCAACTCATTCGGGTTTCAATACCACCTCTATGCAGACGATACACAACTGTACCTCTCTGCCCCAGACCTTAGCTCCCTCCTTAAACGTGTTCCTGACTGCTTGTCTGCTATATCCTCCTTCATGTCCTCTCGCTTCCTAAAACTTAATATGAGTAAAACGGAACTAATAATTTTTCCACCGTCTCTGTCCACCTCCCTGCCTGAAGTAACAATAAATGTTAATAACACTCCCATAACTTCAGTTCCTAAAGCTCGGTGCTTGGGGGTGATATTCGACTCATCTCTCTCTTTTATTCCTCATGTTCACTCCATAACCAGCTCCTGCCATCTCCAACTCAAAAACATATCTCGCATCTGTCCCTTTCTCACTCAAGACACAACTAAAATGTTAATACATGCTCTCATAATTTCTCGTCTGGACTACTGCAACGTACTACTTTGTGGACTACCGTCTAACAAACTGGCCCCGCTCCAGTCAGTACTGAACTCAGCTGCTCGTCTCATTCATCTTTCTTCTCGATCTTCCTCTGCCAACCCTCTTTGTCAAGCTCTTCACTGGCTGCAAATTAACCTGAGGATTCAGTTCAAACTCCTAACCCTAACCTACAAAGCTCTCCACGATCTCTCTCCCTGGTACATATCCTCACTAATCTCCAGATACAAACCCAATCGCAATCTCAGATCGGCACATGATCTTCTGTTGTCCTCCTCTAAAATCAACTCTTCACATTCACGGTTACAAGACTTCGCACGCGCTTCACCCCTCCTCTGGAATGCCCTCCCACAACACATCCATCACTCGCCAACCTTTGTTACCTTTAAACGCTCTCTAAAAACACACTTGTTCTGACAAGCATATGCTCTACCTTAGGCCACTTCCCTTTGTACTAAGACCAAATTGCACTCCTACTAGGTATCCTAAAACACAAAGCCTCTATATATTTGCTGCATACTACCCCTCCTCCTGTTCCCCCCCCCCCCCCCCCCCCCCGCCATTCCCTTTAGATTGTAAGCTCGCAAGGGCAGGGCTCTTTCCCCCTTTTGTGTCTTGGTAACCATTATACATTGTATTCATCATGTTAATTTTATCACTGTCATTACCAATTCTATAATTTGTATTTTGTATCATTCTTTGTATTTTGTCACTAATTATGTGTCTTGTATATTGGTGTACACCATTGTCTGTATTATTATGTACAACATGTTTGTTTATTACTTTGTACAGCGCCACGGAATATGTTTGCGCTTTATAAATCAATAATAATAATAATAATAATAAGAAGAAGAGATTCCTGTGTACACATCATATACAGTGGGATGCAAAAGTTTTGGCAACTGTAACGCTTGGTGGTGTATTCTCCACAGTCAGCATGCAACGCATGAGCTGGCGTGGAGGAGGTACACACACTAGCACCAGGAAACAGGCTATCCCTAGTATAGTGGAGGGGAGGACTGACTCCAATAGGAGATTGTGGCGCACAGAGCCGGTGCAGATCTGACAGCCACAAACAATGCTTTCGTTATAACATCTCAGCGCAAAGTAGCGCTGAGCGCACAAACCAGAACTGAGGAGATCAGGACAGGTAGACAGAATGAACGCTTGCTAGCAAGCGGCTACTTAGCGACAGCAAGCGTCCAAAACCAGACAGACTGGAATGAGGCAGCCAATGTGATGCGGCGATGGCGTGCCTCACAAAGACAGGACAGGATAGTCAGAAAATAGCAGGATTAAGATAGATGAACGTAACACAGATAAATATACAATAAGTATGTTTTCCTAGCGTATTACAATTACAGCTATCAATGAAACTATTTGTAACGTCTGACTAACATATGTATATATCGGCAATGAACCGATATATGACATAAGCAGGAACGCTGACTAGGAATGGAGTAACACAGGGAACAGGACTCAGAAGGATTCGCTATCTCTTCGCAGAGATGAACGCAATCCACAAACGGTAACAGAACAGGATTCAGAAGGATTCGTTATCTCTTCGCAGAGATGAACGCAATCCACAAACGATAACAGAACAGGATTCAGAAGGATTCGTTATCTCTTCGCAGAGATGAACGCAATCCACAAACAGAACCAGGAGCAGGGTAACTACCTCAGCACGGGTGGTCACGGTACGCGCAACCTACCAAAACGTGCTGGAAAGCTGACTAACTGCACACAGGATATAAACAGTTTGTGTACGTATACATCAGCGACACTGATGTATTAACGTAACACAAATACAAGGAAAATAATAAACGTGCTGGTATGCATATATATTGGCAATGAACCAATATATGATGCAAAGACCAGCAAAGTATCTTTATAACAAGAAACACGATCGGGGGCTAAAGCGACAGCAAGACAGGCTTAAGCTGAAGCTATGAAAACCCAAGGAAACCCTGCAGGAAGCAGATCTTTATACTGAGGTCATCCAATGGGAGCAGACATGCAGATTCCCACACAGGTGAATGATAATCAGTCACAAGCTGACAGCAGGGAAAAACAGACAAAGCTATACAGCTTGCATGGAAATAGATCAGAACTGCCTGAGCTGCAGCACTACTTCCAGCAATAGCTGCTGCCAGGGGCGTAGCTAGGGGGGGTCGGGGTAGGACACGTGCCCCCGGGCGCTAGGTCCCCAAGGGCGCCCAGCTGAGCTGCAGGGCTTTTTTTGGGGGAGGGGAGGAGTGCAGAGAAGAGGGAGAGCTGTGAGCAGAGGTGGAGAAGGGGGGCCATCTCCCCCCCTTCCCTCACCTTAGTGCTCTCCCTCCCTCACTCTCCCCTCCACAACTAATGTCCGGGTGGCTGGTGCAGCGGGCGGGACTTACCTCTGTCTCGCTCCAGCGCCGGAAGTTCGGGTCCTGGAGCCGCTGCTCTGGTCTGGACCAGACCAGAGTAGTGGCAAATCCATCCCGCGCTGCGACGAGACGCAGGTAAGTTCCGCCCGCCGCTGCCAGCCACCCGGACATTAGTTGTGGAGGGGACAGCGAGGGAGGGAGGGAGAGCCCCCTAAGGTGAGGGAAGGGGGGGAGATGTCCGCCCTTCCCCACTGTCCCCATAGCTCTCCCTCCACTGCACTTCTCCCCTCCTGCTGGGTGGACACCTGGCTACCTAATCTGGGGACATATACCACTGCCTACATATACTGGGACATATACACCTGCCTACATATACTGGCCACATATACCCCTGACTACATATACTGGGACATATACCCCCTGCCTACATATACTGGGACATATACCCCTGCCTACATATACTGGGACATATACCCCTGCCTACATATACTGGGACATATACCCCTGCCTACATATACTGGGACATATACACATGCCTACATATACTGGGACATATACACATGCCTACATATACTGGGACATATACCTCTGCCTACATATACTGGGACATATACCCCTGCCTACATATACTGGGCACATATACACCTGGCTACATATACTGGGCACATATACCCCTGGCTACATATTCTGGGCATATATACCCCTGGCTACATATTCTGGGCATATATACCCCTGGCTACATATACTGGGCATATATACCCCTGGCTACATATACTGGGCATATACACCCCTGGCTATATATACTGGGCACATATACCCCTGGCTATATATACTGGGCACATATACCCCTGGCTACATATACTAGGCACATATAACCCTGACTACACATACTGGGCACATATACCCTTGGCTATATATACTGGGCACATATACCCCTGGCTACCTGTTCTGTGGACATCTCTACCCCTGGCTACCTGTTCTGGGGACATCTATACCGCTGGCTACCTATTCTGGGGACATCTATACTGCTGGCCACCTATTCTGGGGACACCTATAGACCTGGGGCTACCTATTTTTGGGGAACCACTGCTGTCGGATTGAGTGTATTTTGGGAACCTGCTGCCAGGTGAGAGGTGTCTACCATATTAAGTGGGCATTCTGCCTATTTATGTGAAATGCTGTCTATTTATGTACCCCATGACTGCTGAATTTGTCTTGTTGGGGGCCTCATGGTTACTGAATTTGTCTTGTTGGGGGCCTCATGATTTGTTGGGGGCCTCAAGATCGCTGAATTTGTCTTGTTAGGGGCCTCATGATTGCTGAATTTGTCTTGTTGGGGGCCTCATGATTGCTGAATTTGTCTTGGAACATGCTGGAAGGTACATACTGAGGGAGGGTGGGTGAGCGTGAACCTGCTAACTTCCTGTACATTTGGCTCCACCCATAACCACACCCACATTTTAAGTAGTCACGCCCCTTTTTTGGCGCTGCATGCGCCGCAGCCTTCACCTTAGGGGGCGCATTAATAGTATTTGTCCCCGGGCGCTGAAAGCCCTAGCTACGCCTCTGGCTGCTGCAGCAGCGATCATTACAGTACCCCCGCCTTTAAAAGTGGATTCCAGACGCTTTTCAAAACTGAAATTTCCAACAAAACAGTCTGACTGATAATTCATGATGACCGGGACAGCCCGGCAAGACCGAATTCCAGAATCAGTCCCCACAAGACTGGACCCATCAGAACCAGAACCTACAGAACCATGCCCATCAGTACTACAAGCCCCAGTGTGACACCCATCAGAACCATGATTTCCAGAAGAAAGCCCTTTGAAACTCCCTGAGCGATACCCACCGCCTTCCAGGAACAGTTCAGAAACGCCAAAGCCTTTGCAATGCCCACCGGTACTGTCTTTACCAACACAAAACCCACTGTTGAACCAGTCCAAGGCACCAGGACAAGTTTTCTCAGAGACCTCCCAGAACACCTTGAAGCTCCAAAGAGATCCCCATAGGTCAGAATGCCCCTTAGGCTCACATGGAGAACTATCAAGAACCCCTATGGAACCTAGGGCAATTCCCGAGTCAGGGCCACAAGGACAAACATCAATATCAGGGCTTTCAGGGACCAGAACCATCTCTGGGCATGCAGGCAGACTGGCAACATCAGAACATGTTCCCACTAAGGAAGCATCAGAGCACGCTAACACCTTAAAACACACTTGGGCATTCTGGCACACAAAGAACATCTGGGCACACTGGCACAAGAGAAACCTCTGGGCATGTCAAGGAACTGTGAGCCTCAGGGTCAGCCAAGACAGGACCAAAACCAGGACTGGCCAAAAAAAAATCATCATGACTAGACTTTGCAACTACTGGATTTTTACACGAGAATGCTGGATCAGACTTAGATATCGCTGATTCCAGCAAAGTCAGTAACAAATCAGATTCAGGGGCACTAACAAGACAGGACAAATCTTCTGATGTATGCACTGAACCAGATAGGGACTCCACAACTACCTCTGGACTGGACAGAGACTCATTTAATACACTGGATTGGAGCTCATGAGGCGCTGCAGAACAAGTCAGTATTGCAGCAGCCCCCACTGGACTAGGCAAAACTGAGGAATTCCCTGGACAGAAAGGGGACTCTGGAACCTCTGCCACAGCGGCCAGAGAACCAGAATCTTTCAGGATACTCATCAGACCGGACCGAAATTCTGAGATTTCTATTATTTTGACCAGAGAATCAGAATTATCCATGTTACAGGGCAAGACTTCTGAAACATTCAGAGGACAGGGCTGGAGTTCCTCGGCTGTTACAACACTGGAGAGGGACTCAACAACATTGGTTAAATCAGACTGTGTACAGGGCAAGGTATCTGACACACTTGCTGACGAGGACAATATTTCAATGGCTTCTGCTTTGCTGGGCAGAAATTCATCAAGTTTTATTAGAGCAGACTGTAATTCCAAAACAGCTGCTAGACAAGTGAATATTACTGCAACACCAACTGAGGTAAGCAGTGCTTCAGCCTCCTCTGCTAGAGGGTTTAAAGTATCCAAAGTACTGGGTGAAGCATAAGACTCTGCGACCACAGCTTCACTGGACAGGATCACTGAACAGTCCATATTGCAGGGCAAAACCATGGAAGCACCTGCTGGACAGCATAATGATTCTGTGACCTGAGTTTCATTGGAGAGATCTACTGCACGATTCATGGTACAGGGCAAATTTATTGGAACATTTTCTGAACAAGGTAATAATTCTGCGATTTCAGGTTCACAGAGCAGATGCTCTGAGCTATTCACGAAACTAGAGCGAGGTGTAGAAACAGGAAGATCAAGACACAATGTTTGCGCATCTGAATCACCATTCATTTGTAAAATTGGAAAATTCAGATGCTGGGGTTCTGAGGATTCTAGACAGGATTGCTGGGACTCGGAAACTGATGTAGTGCATCTATTGGCATCTGCTGGATCAGACAGGAGTTGAACTTTATTAACACAGGTAATTTCTGCAGAAGTGTTTGCAGAGACAGGCAAGATTTTTCTGGTGTCTGTTTCACTGAACAAAGAGTCATGAGTACTGGCTAGGCTGGACTCGGAAGTCAGCAGGACCTCTGGATTCTCTGCTGAGAAATTTGTGCAGGGCAAAGTTAAGAAAGTATCAGTGGCTTCTGTTTTACTGGGAAGTAACACTGAGTTATCCATGGTACAGGGTGGAATTGCAGGAACTTCAACTTCACACAAAAAGAGCTCCGAATCACCTGCTGAATCAGCCAAAGGTGCTGAAGCAGGCGGGTCAGAACGCCAAATTTGCGAATTCGGAGTCACAAAAAAATCATCCAAAATCAGTTCCCACACATCAATTAATGGAGCCACAAAGTCATACTCACACACACCAGTTTTTATTAGGTTATAGGCAGACTTAATGCATGCATTCAATACCAATTCACTTTTTGCACTGTAAAATTGACAAAATGAACTTGAATCATTCTTCCATTCATTGACCAGAGCTTCCATCTCTCCTTTCTCAAATGGAGGATTCCAAGCATACTTAACAGGCAGATCATGGTTTGCAGATATGATTGTAGCAGGGACATATATTGGGTTAATTAGCAGGTGATTGGCAGATTCCTTATTCCTAAGAATCTCCAATACCTGTAGCAAGTGCTGAACTGTAGTGTATGCAAACTTTCCTTGCTTTACAAATAAGTTGATTTGTTCAATACTCTGTAATATCTCCTCATAATCATACTCAGATAATTCTTTTAAACAAAAATCTTTATTTTCCCTAGCCAGGGAGGAAAGTTCATTAGTAGTTTCATAAGTCCATTTAACTCCCCTGAAAGACAATTGCATTTCATTATCTGTTAATGGCAGAATCTCATTATAGGTCTCAGTCGCTAAGGATAACGATTCTGCAGATTGGACACGTTTCTTAGAACGTTTGCGTTTTGCCTTTGACCTTGCGGTTTTTGGTGATTTATTCAAAGCTGCAGGAAAATTATCAGTAACACTTTCTGCTTGCTGCTCATTCTTGCAAGCAATTGACGGAGCAGCTGATTGGCCTGCTGCCAGGAGTTCATTAAGAGGAAAAGGCAATGGATCTATGCGCAACCAGTTATGGATCACAAACGCTAGAAATTCCAGCGGTCTATCTTTCAAATCGGAATGATTGAGAACATCAAATGCCCACTGGAATAATTCCCCTTTAAACAAAATATAACTTAGTTGGAGTGCCCAGGTTGAAACAGGAGTCGCTTGGAGATCAGGATTGGTCAGGAACCTGGCACATTCAGAGAAAAACTCATTTTCTGTTTCAGAGCTAAGTTCTTCAAATTTTTTAAAGGAACAGGAACCATAATTAACAGTGTCATACTTTCTGGGAATCCCCCCCCACAATGGGGATTGGTAATGGGGTTTTCATAATGTAACGCTTGGTGGTGTATTCTCCACAGTCAGCATGCAACGCATGAGCTGGCGTGGAGGAGGTACACACACTAGCACCAGGAAACAGGCTATCCCTAGTATAGTGGAGGGGAGGACTGACTCCAATAGGAGATTGTGGCGCACAGAGCCGGTGCAGATCTGACAGCCACAAACAATGCTTTCGTTATAACGTCTCAGCGCAAAGTAGCGCTGAGCGCACAAACCAGAACTGAGGAGATCAGGACAGGTAGACAGAATGAACGCTTGCTAGCAAGCGGCTACTTAGCGACAGCAAGCGTCCAAAACCAGACAGACTGGAATGAGGCAGCCAATGTGATGCGGCGATGGCGTGCCTCACAAAGACAGGACAGGATAGTCAGAAAATAGCAGGATTAAGATAGATGAACGTAACACAGATAAATATACAATAAGTATGTTTTCCTAGCGTATTACAATTACAGCTATCAATGAAACTATTTGTAACGTCTGACTAACATATGTATATATCGGCAATGAACCGATATATGACATAAGCAGGAACGCTGACTAGGAATGGAGTAACACAGGGAACAGGACTCAGAAGGATTCGCTATCTCTTCGCAGAGATGAACGCAATCCACAAACGGTAACAGAACAGGATTCAGAAGGATTCGTTATCTCTTCGCAGAGATGAACGCAATCCACAAACGGTAACAGAACAGGATTCAGAAGGATTCGTTATCTCTTCGCAGAGATGAACGCAATCCACAAACAGAACCAGGAGCAGGGTAACTACCTCAGCACGGGTGGTCACGGTACGCGCAACCTACCAAAACGTGCTGGAAAGCTGACTAACTGCACACAGGATATAAACAGTTTGTGTACGTATACATCAGCGACACTGATGTATTAACGTAACACAAATACAAGGAAAATAATAAACGTGCTGGTATGCATATATATTGGCAATGAACCAATATATGATGCAAAGACCAGCAAAGTATCTTTATAACAAGAAACACGATCGGGGGCTAAAGCGACAGCAAGACAGGCTTAAGCTGAAGCTATGAAAACCCAAGGAAACCCTGCAGGAAGCAGATCTTTATACTGAGGTCATCCAATGGGAGCAGACATGCAGATTCCCACACAGGTGAATGATAATCAGTCACAAGCTGACAGCAGGGAAAAACAGACAAAGCTATACAGCTTGCATGGAAATAGATCAGAACTGCCTGAGCTGCAGCACTACTTCCAGCAATAGCTGCTGCAGCAGCGATCATTACAGCAACCTTGTTACTTGTCCTGATTTTTCTGTATAAATCGTTGGTTGTTACAATAAAAAATGTCAGTTAAATATATCATATAGGAGACACACACAGTGATATTTGAGAAGCGACATGAAGTTTATTGGATTTACAGAAGGTGCGCAATAATTGTTTAAATAAAATTAGGTGCATACATTTGGGCACTGTTGTCATTTTATTGATTCCAAAACCTTTAGAACTAATTATTGGAACTCAAATTGGCTTGGTAAGCTCAGTGTCCCCTGACCTACATACACAGGTGAACCCAATTATGAGAAAGAGTATTTAAGGGGGTCAATTATAAGTTTCCCTCCTCTTTTAATTTTCTCTGAAGAGTAGCAACATGGGGGTCTTGAAACAACTCTCAAATGACATGTAGACAAAGATTGTTTACCATCATGGTTTAGGGGAAGGATACAGAAAGCTGTCTCAGAGATTTCAGCTGTCTGTTTCCACAGTTAGGAACATATTGAGGAAATGGAAGACCACAGGCTCAGTTCAAGTTAAGGCTCAAAGTGGCAGACCAACAAAAATCCTGAATAGACAGAAGGGACAAATGGTGAGACCAGTCAGAGTCAACCCACAGAGCAGCACCAAAGACCTACAACATCATCTTGCTGGAGATGGAGTCACTGTGCATTGTTCAACCATTCTGCGCACTTTACACAAGGAGATGCTGTATGCCACAGTTACAAGGAGATGCTGTATGCGAGAGTGATGCAGAGGAAGCCCACAGCACAAACAGAGCCGCTTGAGGTATGCTAAAGCACATTTGGACAAGCCAGCTTCATTTTGGAATAAGGTTCTGTGGACTGATGAGTTATTTGGGCATAACAAAAAGCGTTATACATGGAGGAAAAAGAACACAGCATTCCAAGAAAAACACCTGCTTCCTACAGTAAAATATGGTGGTGGTTCCATTATGCTGTGGGGCTGTGTGGCCAGTGGGAATCTTGTCAAAATTGAGGGACGTATAGATTCCACTCAGTATCAGCAGATTCTGGAGACCAATGTCCAGGAATCATTGATAAAGCTGAAACTGAGCCAAGGCTGGATGTTTCAACAAGACAACTACCCTAAACACTGCTCAAAATCCACTAAGGCATTCATGCAGAGGAACAAGTACAACATTATGGAATGGCCATCTCATTCCCCAGGCCTGAATATAATTGAAAATCTGTGGTGTGAGTTAAAGAGAGCTGTCCATGCTCGGAAGCCATCAAACCTGAATGAACTAGAGATGTTTTGTATAGAGGTATGGTCCAAAATACTTTCAACCAGAATCCAAACTCTCATTGCAACCTACAGGAAGAGTTTAGAGACTGAAATTTCTGCAAAAGGAGGATCTACTATATATTGATTTCATTTCTTTTTTGTGGTGCCCAAATTTAGGCGCCTGCCTAATTTTGTTTAAACAATTATTGCAAACTTTCTGTAAATCCAATAAACTTCATTTCACTTCTCAAATATCACTGTGTGTTTGTCCTATATAATATATTTAACTGACATTTTTTATCGTAACAGCCAACGATGTATACAGGAAAATCATGACGATTCACAAGATTGCCCAAACTTTCCCATCCCACTGTATACAGTCACAATCAGATATGTATATCTGACTTTAAAAATACGGGGACTGCTTTATTGAAGCAGCACAAGTAACTATTTTTTTATTTCATTTTTGTGGACTAAGCAGAGCTATTACTACAGTGGCTTGCAAAAGTATTTGGCCCCCTTGAAGTTTTCCACATTTTGTCACATTACTGCCACAAACATGAATCAATTTTATTGGAATTCCACATGAAAGACCAATACAAAGTGGTGTACACGTGAGAAGTGGAACGAAAATCATACATGATTCCAAACATTTGTTACAAATAAAAAACTGCAAAGTGGTGTGTGCGTAATTATTCAGCCCCCTTTGGTCTGAGTGCAGTCAGTTGCCCATAGACCTTGCCTGATGAGTGCTAATGACTAAATAGAGTGCACCTGTGTGTAATCTAATGTCACTACAAATACAGCTGCTCTGTGATGGCCTCAGAGGTTGTCTAAGAGAATATTGGGATCAACAACACCATGAAGTCCAAATAACACACCAGACAGGTCAGGGATAAAGTTATTGACAAATTTAAAGCAGGCTTAGGCTACAAAAAGATTTCCAAAGCCTTGAACATCCCACGGAGCACTGTTCAAGCGATCATTTAGAAATGGAAGGAGTATGGCACAACTGTAAACCTACCAAGACAAGGCCGTCCACCTAAACTCACAGGCCGAACAAGGAGAGCGCTGATCAGAAATGCAATCAAGAGGCCCATGGTGACTCTGGACAAGCTGCAGAGATCTACAGCTCAGGTGGGGGAATCTGTCCATAGGACAACTATTAGTCGTGCACTGCACAAAGTTAGCCTTTATGGAAGAGTGGCAAGAAGAAAGCCATTGTTAACAGAAAAGGATAAGAAGTCCTGTTTGCAGTTTGCCACAAACCATGTGGGGGACACAGCAAACATGTGGAAGAAGGCGCTCTGGTCAGATGAGACCAAAGTGGAACTTTTTGGCCAAAATGCAAAACGCTATGTGTGGCGGAAAACTAACACTGCACATCACTCTGAACACACCATCCCCACTGTCAAATATGGTGGTGGCAGCATCATGCTCTGGGGGTGCTTCTCTTCAGCAGGGACAGGGAAGCTGGTCAGAGTTGATGGGAAGATGGACGGAGCCAAATACAGGGCAATCTTGGAAGAAAACCTCTGCAAAAGACTTGAGACTGGGGTGGAGGTTCACCTTCCATCAAGACAACGACCCTAAACATAAAGCCAGGGCAACATTGGAATGGTTTAAAACAAAACATATCCATGTGTTAGAATGGCTCAGCCAAAGTCCAGATCTAAATCCAATCGAGAATCTATGGCAAGATCTGAAAACTGCTGTTCACAAACGCTGTGCATCTCATCTGACTGAGCTGGAGCTGTTTTGCAAAGAAGAATGAGCAAGGATTTCAGTCTCTAGATGTGCAAAGCTGGTAGAGACATACCCTAAAAGACTGGCAGCTGTAATTGCAGCAAAAGGTGGTTCTACAAAGTATTGACTCAAGGGGCTGAATAATTATGCACACCCCACTTTGCAGTTATTTATATGTAAAAAATGTTTGGAATCATGTATGACTTTCGTTCCACTTCTCTCGTGTACACCACTTTGTATTGGTCTTTCATGTGGAATTCCAATAAAATTGATTCATGTTTGTGGCAGTAATGTGACAAAATGTGGAAAACTTCAAGGGGGCCGAATACTTTTGCAAGCCACTGTATATACATACATTATTTATGATGACTATTATCTGAGAAATAGAATATTTTATTATATTTTCTAGTTTAATTACAGTTTAAATTCATTAGGAGTCGGAGTCGGTGCATTTTTTCCCAACTCCAACACCAGGTACCCGAAAAATTACTCCGACTCCACAGCCCTGCGCGCTAACCCTCGTGCTAAGCTTATCACGTACGTGATAGCATTTATCATGGCTTTGTGAATTGAGCCCTATATGTGATGCGATGTGATTATCACATTAGACAAGACAAGACAAGACAAGACAAATAACATTTATATTGCGCTTTTCTCCTTGCGGACTCAAAGCGCCAGAGCAGAGCAGCAGCCACTAGGGCGCGCTCTATTGGCAGTAGCAGTGTAAGGGAGACTTGCCAAAGGTCTCCTACTGAATTAGTGCTGGCTTACTGAACAGGCAGAGCCGAGATTTGAACCCTGGTCTCCTGTGTCAGAGGCAGAGCCCTTAACCATTACACCATCAGCCAACTGCTGCATTTCACAATTTCCAACAATGAAACAAAAAAGAACAATGAAACAATTTTAAATTGGTAGATCGCAAAAAATTTGCATGACACCAAATTTGCTATTAACTTAACTAAATGCAAATGCAGGAAGAGTGCAGCATGCACCACGCTTGCATGAACATCGAATGACACAAGTGGAGAAAAGGGAATTTCGATTTCAATGTGCCCTTGCCATCGGCAAATCACAGCCAATCTGAAAATCAGTCAGTATGCGGTCAGTGGAAAAGGGCCCTTAGAGGTTATGTGGACTTCATATCTAATGGCCAGAGTTTTCTTGATGACACAAAAGGAGTTTATGCAACATTAGGCAGGTGGTTTTAATGTTTTGGCTGCTCAGTGATTTTTTTTTTTATTGATAACCATAATATCAGAATAAAAAACAAACAAACAAAAAAAACATTATAAATTCCTACTTGCACTTTATGGGCCTGATGTTGTTGTTATGCTAGATGCAGTACCCAGTATTGTGCAGCAGATGGCACTCTGCCACTAGCAATATTAAGATAACATGCAAGGCGAGAATAATGAAACAGCATTGCTATTTTTATCTTTAAAATGAACCTGAGCAAAAGCTCCGGTTAAAAAGAAGTTCTTACCCTGCAGAGAGGGAAGCCTTAGGATCCTACTGAGGCTTCCCTCTCTCGTTGGCAGCTCCTCGTTGCAGAACCCGGCCAAACTCCGAACTGGAGCCACGCAGCTTTACTTCCGCATTAAAGGACCACCATCGCGAAAATTATAACATTTAAAATAGATGTGAACACATAGAAATAAGAAGTACATTTCTTTCAGAGTAAAATGAACCATAAATTACTTTTCTCCTGTGTTGCTGTCACTTACAGTAGGTAGAACCGACAGGTCTTGGTCTAGTCCTCTTTATGGGGGAGTCTCACCATGTTCTTTATTCTTTATAAAGACAGTCCTTGAAAAGGATTTATATAAAGATGCTGGCCAGCCTCTCTGCTCTCTGCACACTTTTTTAGCAGTTGGACAGAGCAACTGCCATTTACTAAGTGCTTTTGAAAATAAAGAAAACCCCGAGAATCCCCCAGTAGGAGATGAGCTAGTCCAGATTCTGTCAGATTTCTACTACATTCTGAAAGTGACAGCAACATAGGAGAAAAGTAATGTATGACTCATTTTACTGTGAAAGAAATGTACTGTGTGTGTGTGTGTGTGTGTGTGTGTGTGTGTGTGTGTGTGTGTGTGTGTGTGTGTGTGTGTGTGTGTGTGTGTGTGTGTTTACATGTATTTTAAATGTTACAATGTTCGCAATAGTGGTCCTTTAATGGCCGCAGCTGTAGCCTCACGAGCCCACCCGCTCATGCGCAGTAGCCCAAAGGCCGCGGCTCCGGCTTACTGCGCATGCGCAGGCTAGCTCAGTTGGCTATTGCGGGCAGAGCCTGATTAAGGATAAATGGGGCCCTCAGCAAAGTAACTGATTTGGGCCCCCCCATCATGTCAAAATAGAATCAGAAGATGCAGCTGCACAGCAACATGCCGCACACACTGGGGCAGCCGAGCTACTGGTTGCTATGGGCAACAGCCCGCTTTCCTCTGTGGGTGCACAATGCAGGGAATAGCACTGGCAAAATGCAGAGTGAGAGATGAATGGCTGGGACATTTGCACTCAGGGGCTGGGGCACCCCTGTGAAGAGGGTGCCACAGTGGCGTAGCTAAGGAGCTATGGGCCCTGATGCAAGTTTTACAAGGGGGCCCCCCAAGCACTCTATACATAATTGATACGGCGCACCAAAACCTGCCAATGGCAACTACAGTGTCAGAGGTGCAAGAAGGGGATGGGGAGCAGCTTGTTAATGATTACCTCTATTCAAAGTATCTATAGAAGTTATTATTATGAGCACAGGACCAATAGAGAGCTAATACTGTAGTTGAGGAAGGGCCCTTTGGGGGCCCCTCTGGCCCAAGGGCCCTGATGCGGTTGCTACCTCTGCACCCCCTATTTCTACGCCCCTGGGGTGCCAGATATCACAGCAGCAGCACTTTTCCCCTGCATATCCAGCCTGGCAATAGCACAAAGCTCTGGACACCGCTAAACCGGAAGCAGTTCCCCAGACAGAATTACATAACCACCCCTACCACCGAACAACCGATTTCCTCCCAAACTAGACAGCCACCTTGCAGCCTCCATCCCAGTGAATACGATAGTCCAGCAGAGAAGGCAGCCGCAGCGGGAGAGAATGACAGCACCAGATGACTCACATTCACCTATTACGATCCAAGCAATAGAGGTCCCGTCATCCGGAGCCCATCTGTCTCCTCTAGAGTGCTGCAGCTCTGTTACTACTACTATTACTACTTCCTACTTCCTGTCTGATCTGAGAATCAGGAAGTTCAGAGCGAGCGGCTGCACTGTAGAAGAGACAGATGGGTTTCAGATGATGGGATCTCTATCGCTTGGATCATGGATAGGTGAGTGAGCGTTTGCCATCTGCTGCTATCATTCTTGCTGCAGCTGTGGTTCTCTGTGGGAAAGGAGGGAGGAGTGGGCAGCGGCAGAGCGCACAGTAGCAGGAGGGGGACCTAGGGGGAGAGCCTGGCTCTGAAGACAATCAGCAGCGCACGGCATCATTTGACAAGAGGACAAGACAAATAACATTTATATTGCGCTTTTCTCCTGACTCAAAGCTCCAGAGCTGCAGCCACTAGGACGCGCCTTATAGGCAGTAGCAGTGTTAGAGAGACTTGCCTAAGGTCTCCTACTGAATAGGTGCTGGCTTACTGAACAGGCAGAGCCGAGATCCGAACCCTGGTCTCCTGTGTCAGAGGCAGAGCCCTTAAAGGGACTCCGAGCAGTGCCTGTGGGTAAAGGGACACTGTAGGGGGGTCAGGGGAAAATAAGTTGAAGTTACCCGGGGCTTCTAATGGTCTCCCACAGACATCCTGTGCCCGCGCAGCCACTCCCCAATGCTCCGGCCCCGCCTCTGGTTCACGTCTGGAATTTCAGACTTTAAAGTCTGAAAACCACTGCTGCTGCGTTGCCGTAAGTTCAACTCATTTTCCCCTGACCCCCCTACAGTGTCCTTTTAAGCATACCCACAAATAATTAATTACATCCTCACACCTACCAGCATGATGTTTGTAATTATATCCCGCTGGGTTCCTTATATTTCATTGCATTGTGCTGAATCGAGCTGCCGACTTTTGAGAAAAGTCGTCCTGTGTAATACAATGTAATTATGGAAAGATGCAGGGGTCGAGTCCTGCGCGAACACGGGGGGACGGCGTCCACCCACTTTTTTGGACAGTGGGAGCAGCGCAGCAGAGAGGAGCATTGTGCGCAGCGTGGGGAAGGGCGGACGTCTCCCCCCCCTCACTTTGGGGCTCCTCTCCGTGGCTCTCCCCTCCATAAAGAATGCGGCGGCGGTGGCTGGCGGCGGTGACTGGCAGCGGCTTCAGTGGGCAGGACTTACCTCCTCCAGTGTTCTGGGTTGACGCTGTTCGTGCAGCTACTCTGGTCTTCACTAGACCAGAGTAGCGGCACGAACAGCGTCCACTTGCCGGAACGCTGGAGGAGGTAAGTCCCGCCCACTGATGCCGCTGCCAGTCACCGCCGCCACCGCCGCATTCTTTATGGAGGGGAGAGCCACGGAGAGGAGCCCCAAAGTGAGGGAGGGGGGGGGGGGAACGTCCGCCCTTCCCCAAGCTGCGCACAATGCTCCTCTCTGCTGCGCTGCTCCCCTCCAGCTGGGGGGGACACCTATTCACCTGGCTACATATACTGGGCACATATACACCTGGCTACATATACTGGGGCCACTATACACCTGGCTACATATACTGGGCACATATACACATGGCTATACTGGGGACACCTATACACCTGGCTACATATACTGGGGACACCTATACACCTGACTACATATACTGGGCACATATACACCTGGCTACATATACTGGGGACATATACACCTGGCTACATATACTGGGGACATATACACCTGGCTACATATACTGGGGCCACTATACACCTGGCTACATATACTGGGGCCGCTATACACCTGGCTACATATACTGGGGCCACTATACACCTGGCTACATATACTGGGCACATATACACCTGGCTACATATACTGGGGCCACCATACACCTGGCTACATATACTGGGGCCACTATACACCTGCCTACATATACTGGGCACATATACACCTGGCTACATATACTGGGCACATATACACCTGGCTACATATACTGGGGCCACTATACACCTGGCTACATATACTGGGGCCACTATACACCTGGCTACATATACTGGGGCCACTATACACCTGGCTACATATACTGGGCACATATACACCTGGCTACATATACTGGGGCCACTATACACCTGGCTACATATACTGGGCACATATACACCTGGCTACATATACTGGGGCCACTATACACCTGGCTACATATACTGGGCACATATACCCCTGGCTACATATACTGGGCACATATACTGGGCACATATACACCTGGCTACATATACTGGGCACATATACACCTGGCTACATATACTGGGGACACCTATACACCTGGCTATACTGGGGACACCTATACACCTGGCTATACTGGGGGCACCTATACACCTGGCTATACTGGGGACACCTGAACACCTGGTTACATATACTGGGGACACCTGGCTATACTGGGGACACCTATAGACCTGGATAGCTATTCTGGGGACATCTATACACTTGACCACCTATTCTAAGGACATCTATACACCTGGCTACCTATTCTGGTGACATCTCTACATCTGGCCACCTATTCTGGCGACAACTATACACATGGCTACTTATACTGGGGACACCTATAGACCTGGCTAGCTATACTGGGGGTACCTATTTTGGGAGAACTGCTGTCAGATCTGTATTTTTGGGGAACCGCTGATGCCAGATTACGTGTATTTTGGGGAACTGCTGCCAGATTGTGTATGTTGGGGGACCACTACTGCCAGATTACATGTATTTTGGGTGTTACGTGTATTTTGGATGATCCACTGCTAGGTTCGCGTATTTTGGGGAACTGCTTCCAGATTATGTGTATGTTGGGGGAACTGCTGCTGCCAGATTGTCTATTTTGGGGAAACCACTGCCATATTATCTGTATTTTGGAGGAACCTCTGCCAGATTATGTGTATTTTTGGTGAAATGCTGTCAGATTACATCTACTTTTTGCAGGGGTCGAGTCCTGCGTGAACGCGGGTGAACGGCGTCCACCCACTTTTTCTTCAAAGTGAACGCCGTTACATTACAATGTAATTATGGAAAGATGCATGGGTCGAGTCCTGCGCGAACACGGGGGGACGGCGTCCACCCACTTTTTTGGACAGTGGACGCCGTCCCCCCTAGCACCCTGGAGGGGAGCAGCGCAGCAGAGAGGAGCATTGTGCGCAGCGTGGGGAAGGGCGGACGTCTCCCCCCCCTCACTTTGGGGCTCCTCTCCGTGGCTCTCCCCTCCATAAAGAATGCGGCGGCGGTGGCTGGCGGCGGTGACTGGCAGCGGCTTCAGTGGGCGGGACTTACCTCCTCCAGTGTTCTGGGTTGACGCTGTTCGTGCAGCTACTCTGGTCTTCACTAGACCAGAGTAGCGGCACGAACAGCGTCCACTTGCCGGAACGCTGGAGGAGGTAAGTCCCGCCCACTGATGCCGCTGCCAGTCACCGCCGCCGCCGCCGCATTCTTTATGGAGGGGAGAGCCACGGAGAGGAGCCCCAAAGTGAGGGAGGGGGGGGGGGGGAACGTCCGCCCTTCCCCAAGCTGCGCACAATGCTCCTCTCTGCTGCGCTGCTCCCCTCCAGCTGGGGGGGACACCTATTCACCTGGCTACATATACTGGGCACATATACACCTGGCTACATATACTGGGGCCACTATACACCTGGCTACATATACTGGGCACATATACACCTGGCTATACTGGGGACACCTATACACCTGGCTACATATACTGGGGACACCTATACACCTGACTACATATACTGGGCACATATACACCTGGCTACATATACTGGGGACATATACACCTGGCTACATATACTGGGGCCACTATACACCTGGCTACATATACTGGGGCCGCTATACACCTGGCTACATATACTGGGGCCACTATACACCTGGCTACATATACTGGGCACATATACACCTGGCTACATATACTGGGGCCACTATACACCTGGCTACATATACTGGGGCCACTATACCCCTGCCTACATATACTGGGCACATATACACCTGGCTACATATACTGGGCACATATACACCTGGCTACATATACTGGGGCCACTATACACCTGGCTACATATACTGGGGCCACTATACACCTGGCTACATATACTGGGGCCACTATACACCTGGCTACATATTCTGGGCACATATACACCTGGCTACATATACTGGGGCCACTATACACCTGGCTACATATACTGGGCACATATACACCTGGCTACATATACTGGGGCCACTATACACCTGGCTACATATACTGGGCACATATACCCCTGGCTACATATACTGGGCACATATACTGGGCACATATACACCTGGCTACATATACTGGGCACATATACACCTGGCTACATGTACTGGGGACACCTATACACCTGGCTATACTGGGGACACCTAAACACCTGGCTATACTGGGGGCACCTATACACCTGGCTATACTGGGGACACCTGAACACCTGGTTACATATACTGGGGACACCTGGCTATACTGGGGACACCTATAGACCTGGATAGCTATTCTGGGGACATCTATACACTTGACCACCTATTCTAAGGACATCTATACACCTGGCTACCTATTCTGGTGACATCTCTACATCTGGCCACCTATTCTGGCGACAACTATACACATGGCTACTTATACTGGGGACACCTATAGACCTGGCTAGCTATACTGGGGGTACCTATTTTGGGAGAACTGCTGTCAGATCTGTATTTTTGGGGAACCGCTGATGCCAGATTACGTGTATTTTGGGGAACTGCTGCCAGATTGTGTATGTTGGGGGACCACTACTGCCAGATTACATGTATTTTGGGTGTTACGTGTATTTTGGATGATCCACTGCTAGGTTCGCGTATTTTGGGGAACTGCTTCCAGATTATGTGTATGTTGGGGGAACTGCTGCTGCCAGATTGTCTATTTTGGGGGAACCACTGCCATATTATTTGTATTTTGGAGGAACCTCTGCCAGATTATGTGTATTTTTTGTGAAATGCTGTCAGATTACATCTACTTTTTGCAGGGGTCGAGTCCTGCGTAAACGCGGGTGAACGGCGTCCACCCACTTTTTCTTCAAAGTGAACGCCGTTCACCCTGGCTTGTGTGGAGGGGGCAGAGCAGGGAAGGCGAGCTATAGGGACAGTGGGGATGGGCGGACATCTCCCCCCCCCCATCCCTCACCTTTGTGCTCCCCTTCCTGCCTCTCCCCTCCAGCGTTTTTAAGTGTCGGGCCGGCGGCGAAAGTGGGCGGAGACTTCCTGCGTTCCAGTTGCATGGGACGCTCCGCTCTGTGTGCGGCTAGTCTTGTCTTCTAGCCGCACACAGAGCGGAGCGTCCCATGCGACTGGAACGAGGTAAGTCTCCGCCCACTTTCGCCGCCGGGCCGACACTTAAAAACGCCGGAGCGGAGAGGCAGGAAGGGGAGCACAAAGGTGAGGGATGGGGGGGGGGAGATGTCCGCCCATCCCCACTGTCCCTATAGCTCGCCTTCCCTGCTCTGCTCCCTTCGGGTGGGGGGCTAGGGGCACACCTGACTACCTGGGCAAATATACCCCTGCCTACATATTCTGGGCACATATACCCCTGGCTACCTGGGCACATATATCCCTGCCTACATATACTGGGGACATATACACCTGCCTACATATACTGGGGACATATACACCTGCCTACATATACTGGCCACATATACACCTGCCTACATATACTGGGGACATATACACCTGCCTACATATACTGGGGACATATACTTCTGCCTACATATACTGGGGACATATACACCTGCCTACATATACTGGGGACATATACACCTGCCTACATATACTGGCCACATATACACCTGCCTACATATACTGGGGACATATACACCTGCCTACATATACTGGGGACATATACACCTGCCTACATATACTGGGGACATATACACCTGCCTACATATACTGGGGACATATACACCTGCCTACATATACTGGGCATATATACCCCTGCCTACATATACTGGGGACATATACACCTGCCTACATATACTGGGGACATATACCCCTGCCTACATATACTGGCGACATATACTCCTGCCTACATATACTGGGGACATATACCCCTGCCTACATATACTGGGGACATATACCCCTGCCTACATATACTGGGGACATATCCCACTGGCTACATATACTGGGCACATATACCCCTGGCTACATATACTAGGCAACTATACCTCTGGCTACATATACTGGGGACTACTATACTCATGGCTACTTATACTGGGGACACCTATTGACCTGGCTACCTGGGGGTACCTATTTTGGGGGAACTGCTGTCAGATTATCTGCATTTTTGTGGAATCGCTGTTATGTATTTTGGGGAACAGCTGCCAGATTATGTGTATGTTAGGGGAACGGCTGCTGCCAGATTACGTGTATTTTGGGGAACTGCTGCCAGCCAGATTGTGTATGTTTGGGGGACCACTACTGCCAGATTATGTCTTTTGGGTGTTACGTGTATTATGGGTGATCCGCTGTCAGGTTTCGCGTATTTTGGGGAACTGCTTCCAAATTATGTGTATGTTGGTGGAACTGCTGCTGCCACATTGTCTATTTTGGGGGAACCACTTCCATATTATCTGTATTTTGGAGGAACTTCTACCAGATTATGTGTCTTTTTGGTGAAATGCTGTCAGATTACATCAATTTTTGGGGGATACACTACGGCAGAGCTTAAAGAGAATCTGTATTGTTAAAAGCGCACAAAAGTAAACATACCAGTGCGTTAGGGGACATCTCCTATTACCCTCTGTCACAATTTCGCCGCTCCTCGCCGCATTAAAAGTGGTTAAAAACAGTTTTAAATAGTTTGTTTATAAACAAACAAAATGGCCACCAAAACAGGAAGTAGATTGATGTACAGTATGTCCACACATAGAAAATACATCCATACACAAGCAGGCTGTATACAGCCATCCTTTTGAATCTCAAGAGATCATTTGTGTGTTTCTTTCCCCCTGCAGCTATCTTCCACTGAAGTGTCAGGCTATTTCTTCCTGCAGAGTGCAGACAGCTGTGCCTGTATGTAATTCCTCAGTATGTGAAAGCCCAGCCAGCTCAGAGGAGGATTTATCCAGCTTGTAAAAGATAATAGAACAGAGAGAAGCTTCACTAATCTAAATATCACACAGGCAGTGTGCAGAGAGGGGCCTGAATGGGGGAGTTCATAGCAGAACCACAACACTGAAGAACTTGGCAGCCTTCCAGACACAGGCCTGACAAGTCTGACAAGAGAGAGATAAGTTGATTTATTACAGAGATGGTGATAGTAGAACGTGCTGCAGTAAGCCAGAACACATTAGAATAGCTTTTGGAACTTGTAGGATGATAAAAAACAGGATGCAATTTTTGTTACGGAGTCTCTTTAAACTTCCTTGGCAGACCTTTTACATCACTGCTAAGGTCATGTATATTTGGCCCCACCCATGACCACGCCCACGGTGTGCTTGACCACGCCCATTTTTTGGCACGCCGCGCGCAGGTGAGTCCACTCACTTCTTTTCCCAGGACTAGACCCCTGACTTTTTGGGGATACACTACGACAGAGCTCAAACTTCCCCTGGCAGACCTTTTATACCACTGCTAAGGCCATGTATATTTGGCCCCACCCATGACCATGCCCACGCTATGCTTGACCACGCCCATTTTTGGGCATGCCACGCTACGCACGGCACAGAGGTTTTTAGGGTGAGTCCACTCACTTCTTTTTCGGAAAGATGCATATCATTTTGAAGCTCTCTTTCTCCTCTTTCCAATGATGGATAAACTGCCACCCGGCGTCTTTTAGTTTTCGCTATTTTCGCGATCGAAATTGCCATGATTTTGATCGCGAAAATAGCGAAAAGTAAAAAGCATAGGGTGATTTATATATCATTGGAAAGAGAGCTTTAAAATGATATGCATCTTTCCATAGTTACTGCACTGCTCAGAGTCCTTTTAACCATTATACCATCCAGCCACTGCTGACAGGATGGCAAGGGCTGGTTTATGTGCTGATGGGGGCCTTTGACTCTGAATTGGGCCCCAAGTGACTGCTTTTGTTGCCTGGTCGGTAATCCGGCCCTGATTGCGGGGCTATGTACAACGAAGAGGAGCTGCGCGGCCCTTATCTGATTAGCGACAATACATTGTAGCTAATCTTCCAAGGGGCCACGCTCAGTGATGGGGGACAGCACAATAAAGAGGCATGCCCCGATAGGATCCTGAGGCTTCCCTCTCTTTAGGCAAGTATCTGATTGTGTGCACCCAAGCTTCGGCTCGGGTACACTTTAAAAAAGCAAACTCCAGGGCTGTCATCCTGGTTTTGTCTTTATTATCTAAAGACCCACTACCTTGGAGTGCCCACCTTAAAGGAAACATGAGATTAATAAAGATAAAAGTTTTATACATACCTGGGGCTTCCTCCAGCCCCCTCTGCAGCAATCGCTCCCACGCTGTCTTCCTCTGTCTCCTCCTTATGCTGGTAGAAGCTCCATAAGTTTTGCCAGTAGGGGCGCACTGCGCATGTGCGGCCTGGCTGCGTGCATGCGCTCACCGCACTCCCGTGGCAGGGAGCGTTATGCACCACGCAGAACGTTCCCAGCCGCTGGAGCAACACTGGGGTGCACACGCAGCCACACTGTACATGCGCTGTCTGTCCCCGACTGACCGAACTTGAGGGGCTTCTACCGGCAGAAGGAGGAGGTGGAAGAAGACAGCATGGGAGCGATCGCTGCAGAGGGGGCTGGAGGAAGCCTCAGGTATGTATAAAACTTTTATATTCATTCGTCTCTGGTACACTTTAAGGTGCCCATTAATGATACAATCTCAATTGTACAATCTTACGATTTCTGTGTAATATAAGGGACTACCTATAGTAGGCCATGCAGAGAATCCTTAAAGAGACGCTGAAGTGAACTAATTTTGCCCATTTTACCTTTTAATTCACTTCAGTGCTCTCATGACAAGTAAACCGCTGCGTCCCCATCGCAAAATGAGGGCTGCAGAGCCCCCAAATCCCTCTGCAAATATCCACGACCAACTTGGTCATGGATTTTGCTGCTCTGAGAGGCAGAGCTATGAACTGTAGCTCTGCCTCTCTTTCCGTCAATCGCCACACGGATAGCCGCCTCTCCCCGCCCCTCTCTGTAAAGGAAGAGTAAGAGGGGCGGGAAGAGGCGGCGATCCGCCGCAATTGACATCAGGAGGGGCAGAGCTGAAGCTGAAAGCTCTGCTCCTTCCAGGAAATGCCGGCTGGATTGTCCCCCGGGGATTTGGGGGCTCTGCAGCCCTCGTTTTGCGGCGGGGACGTGGCGGTTTACTTGTCATGAGAGCACTGAAGCGAATTATAAGGTAAAATGGGCAAAATTAGTTTGCTTCAATGTCTCTTTAAGTGGGGGTTCTCAATTTAAAAAAGGGGCCCTAAGGAGCCTCTTATACCCCAGACAATTCCCCTCCCTCCGGACTGGATTTGTATTCTGCGCTGCCCAAGGCCTATTTTCACCAACCGCCAAATGAAGGTGAAAGAAGTATTTAAAAGTTGAAACCCTGAAAAATAAACCTCTTTTATCACTTCACACTGCTAGCATCACTCTTCTGTTATCCTTACAGAATTTAATGTAAGGAGTGAATGAATGCTGGTGAGCAACGTGAGTCCAAAACAGGTAGAAATCGTGCAAGGAGCACCTGGTGATTTGGCGATGCCATAGGATGGTATGCAATTAAATGCTATGGTAGTACCCAGTGTGTAATTTGGTGTAGGTCCACTTGAGGTTGGTGTTAGGTGTAGATAGGGGAAGGTTAGTATTAGGGATAGGTAGGGAAGGATTAGTGTAAGCAGGGCCGGTGCTACCATAGAGGCAAAGGAGGCAATTGCCCCAGGGCCCCAGAGCCTGTAGGGGCCCCCAGTGGCTACAAGAAGAAAAAACATTTTTTTCAAAAAGACCTTATAGTTTTATAGTAAAAACCAGCCGAATTTAACGGTTAATAGCAAATCCACCTTAAATGCTAGAAACCGTATATTTGCAGGATATGTTAAGGAGATCATTGGGAATAAGAGGAAAAAACAATTTTTCAAAAAGACCTTATAGTTTTTGAGAAAATAGATTTTAAAGTTTCAAAGGAAAAAAGTATACTTTTAAAGTGAATGGGAACCGCATTTAAAAAAATGAGATAGATACTTACCCAAGGAGAGGGAAGGCTCTGGGTCCTATAGGGAGCCTTCCGGCTCCTCTCCTGGTCCCGCCGTTCCGGTGCTGGCTCGCCCGGTAGCAGTATTTGACTAAATTAGTCAAATACTGCTTTACCCGGCCGAAGGAGGCTTCAGAAGTCTTCAGGAAGCCCGAGTGCTTCTGAAGAAGGGCGGCCCTGTACTGCACCTGCGCAAGCACGCTCTCTTGCACGCTCACGTCTGTGTAGTATGGAGCCAAACGTTTTTGGGAGGACACGGCTCTCGAAGACTTCCAAATACCCTTTCGGCGGAGGATTGAAGCGGGGGGAGCCAGCACAGGATAGAGAGCACTGAGAGATGAGACGGAAGGTTCTATATGACCCAGAGCCTTCCCTCTCCTTAGGTAAGTATTTGCTTCATTTTTTTTAATTGCGGTTCCCATTCACTTTAAATGCGGTAAATGTCACTTTTAGTAGCAAACCTAACGGTAGTGTAATTTTACATGTATCAAAAGAAAGAGCAATGAATTTCCTGACGGGGTTTCCAAGGGGTCCATACGCAGTACGTATGGACCTCCTGGAAACCCCTCCGCAGCTGCAGCGCTTTGGCCAGGGATCGCTACACAGCCGCAATATGGCTGTATGAAGATCCCTGGCATTTTTTCCTATTTTCCCAAGTTTAGGAAATGTTTTTTTTTAATTATGTGGGGTCCCCCCCTCCTGAAACTTTTTAACCCCTTGTCCCCCATGCAGGCTGGGATAGCCAGAATAAATAAACCTGGGGCCCCCCCCCCGACAGCTCGGTCGGAGCTCCACATTCTGGCTATCCCAGACTATACCAGCTGCAAAAAAGGTCCCATAATGCCGATTTTTGTTCTGCAGTATCTGTCGGGGGGCCCCCAGTTTTATTTTGCCCTGGGGCCCCATTGTTGTTAAAACCGGCCCTGAGTGTAAGGTTTCGGTTATAGAGACAGATAGTATAATATCTGTATAATTACCCTGCACCCTTTTTCACTGGGCATCTTTATTAAATGTACGTCCTTGAATCTCCTGCAGATCAGTGGGCGCTCATCCTACTAGGTCTGTTTTTTATTGAGAAAAAGTGACGATTCACAATGATCACTGTATCCGTTAATTACCTTTTAAAATAATTAGGGAATTACAATTACTAGGGATGGGACGACGAATCCGGCGAATGCACGAATCCCTCGAATGGGAAATATTCGAGATTCGTAGATTCGAATCCCGACGCCATTTTCCACTATACGAATCCGCCGAATCCCGACGCTGCATCGCCGCGCATCCGCCGCTCGCACTCGCTCTCCTCCGACACCCCCCCCCCCCCCGCGCCTCCTCCACCCGCATACTTTGTATCAACTCACCTGTCCAGTGGAGCGCAGAGCGGCAGACCTCTCGCTGACTTCCTGGTTCCCTCTAGTGACGGCTTTTACAATGACGTTATCAGTAAAAGCCGGTCTGGCCACTAGAGGGAACCGAGAAGTAACGACGAAGTCTGCCGCTCTGCACTCCACTGGACAGGTGAGTTGATACTTATGCAGGGGTGAGCGGAGGAGGCACGGGGGATGGAGGAGGCCGTGGGGGTGAGCAGAGGAGGCACGGGGGGGGGGCGACACCTACCTACCTACCGGCCACTATACTTACCTACCTACCTACCTACCTACAGGCCACTATACCTACCTACCTACAGGCCCCTATACCTACCTAAAGGCCCCCTATACGTACCTACCTACCTACAGGCCCCTATACCTACCTAAAGGTCCCCTATACGTACCTACCTACCTACCTACCTAAAGGCCCCTATACCTACCTACAGGCCTCTATACCTACCTACCTACCTAAAGGCCCCCTATATGTGCCTACCTACTTAAAGGCCCCTATACCTACCTACCTAAAGGCCCCTATACCTACCTACCTTCATACCTACCTATACTTAAGGCCCTATACCCTGCTACCTATACTGAAGGTCCCTTTAACTACCTACCTACCTACAGGACACTATACCTATCTACCTACTGGCCACTATACCTACCTACAGGCCACTATACCTACCTAAAGGCCCCCTATACGTACCTACCTACCTACCTAAAGGCCCCTATACCTACCTACCTACCTACCTAAAGGCCCCTATACCTACCTACATACCTACCTATACTTAAGGCCCTATACCCTGCTACCTATACTGAAGGTCCCTTAACCTACCTAAAGGCCCCTATACCTACCTACATACCTACCTATACTTAAGGCCTCTATATACCCTGTTACCTATACTGAAGGCACATATACCCTGCTACCTATACTGAAGGCCTATATACCCTGCTACCTATACTGAAGGTCCCTTTACCTACCTAAAGGCTCCTATACCTACCTACACACCTACCTATACTTAAGGCCTCTATATACCCTGCTACCTATACTTAAGGCCTCTATATACCCTGCTACCTATACTGAAGGCCCATATACCCTGCTACCTATACTGAAGGCCCATATACCCTGCTACCTATACTGAAGGCCCATATACCCTGCTACCTATACTGAAGGCCCATATACCCTGCTACCTATACTGAAGGCCCATATACCCTGCTACCTATACTGAAGGCCCATATACCCTGCTACCTATACTGAAGGCCCATATACCTTTCTACCTATACTGCAGGCCCCTATACCTTGCTACCTATACTGAAAGCTACCAATATTGAAGGCACCCATACCTAGCTAGCTATACTGAAGGCACCTTTACCTCGCTACCTATACTGCGGGCAACTATACCACGGATCGCACAATTCGTATGTGCAGGATTCGTTAGATTCGGGATTCGAAAGGTTCGAGATATTCTAGAACCTTTTTAGATTCGGATCCGGATTCGGATTCGAAGAAATTGTGGATTCGTCCTATCCCTAACAATTACCAACATTTCCTTGTGCAGATTAACCACAATTCCATACATGTTTAATTGCAGTTGGACATATTGGCAGTCGTAGTTCCACAGTGTACAGTGTACAGTTTTTGATAGTTTCACTGATGCGGATTAAAGAGCCATGAAGAAGCAGCACAGTAATAAGTCACTTCTTGGCATTTATGACCTCTATCTCTTGTGTGCTCACCCCTTTCTTCTGTTTCAGGATTGAAGGGGGTACTCTACCTTATTATGTGTGGTGATTTTTGGGAGTTAGACTGACTCTGCCTACTTATGTTTGGTGGCTTAGGATGAGCGATTCTGCCTAATTATAAGAGAGAGAACTATAATGAAGGACATATAATTGGTGCACTGTAAGGAAGGAACATAGAATGGGACCTAAACAAAGAGACTGTTAAAATATGAGAATAGTCAATAGTCATTGTCGGCCCCAACTACCTTTCTCACTCTCTTCAGCCTTGAATAGTAATAACCCGATGGCTGGTTGCATGGCAACAAGTAAACAAAGTGAGAAGAATCTTTTTTATGCATGTGCTTAATTTTGCACATGCACAGAATACGACTCCTTCTTCACCTTTTTAGTTTAGTTGCCAGGGGCGTAGCAATAGGGGGTGCAGCGGTAGCGACCGCATCGGGGCCCTTGGGCCAGAGGGGCCCCGAATGGCCCTCCCTCAACTACAGTATTAGCTCTATATTGGTCCTGTGCTTATAATAATCATTTATATATATACTTTGAATAGAGGTAATCATTAACAAACTATTCCCCATCCCCTTCTTGCACCTCTGACATTGTAGTTGCCATTGGCAGCTTTTAGTGCGCCATTTCAATTGCTATGTATAGAGTGCATGGGGGGCCCCATTGTAAAACTTGCATCGGGGCCCACAGCTCCTTAGCTACGCCACTGTTAGTTGCCATAACAATAGCTGCTTTCACCTGGAACATCTGTACAGATCAGGAAGTCTGAGTACCTTGTCTGCTCACATACACACACAACTGAGATACTGCAACATTATATTGGTAGAATCTATTACATCTGTTGTCCAAGTATTCCAGTACCTAATGTAACTGGCATTTTGTGAAAGTCATTAATGATAACCAAATACAGTAGAGTCTCGGTTATCCAAGCCCCATTAGGACTGGCTGATGCTGTAAAAGTGTGCCCCTCTGGTTGCTTGAGACTCAATGTTAGAAATAGTAGGCCTAGCTAATACAGTACTATAGCCCACTCTATGTACATACTACAACCCTCTGTATTCAATGTTAAGATACAGTAATTTAAAGTATATTAACGTTGGGGGGAGGCATCGAACCCAGTCTGTAAGCACAGCAGAGTCCACAAACAGTGTAAGAAGTTGGCCTTCACCACTGCAATAAGTACTGCCAGCGATTTGTGCAGGTTGGTTGAGACTGCTGGTTAGTTGCGTTCCATATAACTGGAACTTAATTGTAATATAATTACTTTTAAATACATGCAAACAAACTGTATATATGTCCTAAAATGAAATGCACTGTAAAATACTTCTTTCCTATGTCGTTGTCACAGTAGGTAGGAAAAAGCTAACAAATCTGACTGGTTTTGAGCTAGTCCATCCCCTAATGGAGCGTTCTGAGGGGTTTCTTTATTTTCAACAGCACTTAGTGAATGACATTTGCTCAATCCATCTGCTGCAATAGTGTGCAAGCAAGTAGGCAGCTGTCCAGCATCTTTGTATAGATCCTTTCCATTAAGTACTTTTGTAAAAAAAAAAACTATACTGAGATACCCCCATAAGTCCAAAACTGGTATGATTTGTCTAATTTTTACAACCTACTGTTAATGTAACAACGTAAATGTATGTATTTGGCTGGTGCTGGCTCCGCCCACTTTTTCTAACACACAATTCAATTACTCAATGACCAAGTTTGTGAGCTTTACGGTCTTAGGCATCAATAATTTGCATTGAAATAAACAAATATGATTGGCTGTTTGTGGCTCCACTCCCTTTTCTAAATTTGAACCCCAGTCACCCAATGACCAACTATACCAGGTTTGAGGCTTGTGCCATTAACAGTGCACGAATGGCAGCAATTAAATATTCCCCTTGAAAATCAACAGTTGAATTTTGATTGGCTTTTGTAGGCTCCATCCACTTTTCTGAATATTAATTCCAGTCACCCAGTGACCAACTGTGCAAAGTTTGACAACCCTACCATTAACAGTGTAAGAATGGCTGCGGTTTACATTTTCCCAGTGAAATTTGTATTTGTCTCTCCCCACTTTTTGGTTATGGGGATTAAAAAGTATCCTATATGTTATTCCAAGTAATGTACTGTGTGTGTGCCAACTTTAATTAAAATCCTTTCAGCCATTGTTGCGTGTTTGAGTAACAAATATCCAAACTTTTGCATTTATAATACTAGTGAGATACTGTATGAATGTGTTTATAAATATTTTACATTTTACAGTTTGTTGTGACTGTAATCCTTTAAGTATGTCCTATTGTCCTATCCCTTAACCCTGCGCGAGCACCCGGCTGTGCTACTTGCGATTGCACTCACGTGGCCTGGAACATTCTGTGCGGACACACGCTCGCGAAGGTGCAGAAGATGTCAACCTGGCGAGTTCGGAATCTGCAATGGTGGAGACCCCTGGATCCCGGAGCTGCAGCGAGGGACAGATCGGCTGACAGGGGCTGGAGAAAGCCTCAGGTAAGTAGATCTTTTTTTTTTTTCCCCCTCGGATCTTTCCTTAAAGTGGAACTGAAATAATACAAAAAACAAACTTACCTGGGGCTTCTGCCAGCCCCTTGCAGCCTTCCTGTCCCGCGCCGATACTCCATGATTCTCGGTTCTCCTGCCGCCAGCTACTTTCGTTTCAGTAAACTTGGCAACTGCCCCTGTGTGCCCCGGGCCACGCTTATCTTTCTCTGCAATAGCATCCTACGCTATTGGCGCAGGACACTAGAAAGATACGCAAGGCTCTGGGCGCGTATGCGCAGTAGCCGTCTACTTGTAAGTCGACAATATCACTGTACCAAAAGCAGCTGGCAGTGAGAGAATGGAGAATCGTGGAGGACCGGCGCAGGACAGGAAAGCTGCAGGGGGCTGGCAGAAACCCCAGGTAAGTGAAAATCTTTGTTTTTTTGTATTATTTCAGTTCTGCTTTCACATTAGGTGGCCATACACATTGATTTGCAGCAGATTCGACCATCAGATAGATTTCTGTCAGATGTCTGACAGGAATCTATCTGATGTGTGCCACACACTAGGAACATATTTCCTATAGATTTCCGAATTTTCAATAGATTTCCAATAGATTTCAGAATGAAATCTATTGGAAATCTATTGAAAATCGATCTAAATGCATTATTGTTCCATTAGATCCGATGCAACTCTATTGGCCATCGATCTGCTGCCAGCAGACCTAGATTTTCCATCCAGTCAGATAGATCAAATCGATCAAAATCGACCGAAATCAGCTACAAATTGATCGATCGGCTGATCCATTGTGCATTGATTTGTGGCGAATCGACTGATTCAATCAAATCGATCGATGGCTGAAATCGACCAGTGTATGGGCCCCTTTAAAGTTAGCTGAGGTGGCTGACATTGACTATCTTAGCCAAGAATCTGGTGCATTTACAGTAGCCCCCGACTGCCACCCTGTAATTGATCTGTCAAGTGGACCAGCTTGGCCAAGTAACGGCCGTTCCCTTTTTGCCACCGCTTACCCCACCTGCCATGTGACATCATGCATTCATCGCACCACTGGCCCCCCGCATAGCAACAGAATGCGTTATCAGCTTTACAGCTAACTTTGCATCTGTACAGTGTTGTCCCAACGATGTCACCCAGGGGAACGGGTCCCGATACCCGACTGCATGTGATCAGTCACAGGTATGTACAAGCCTTAATGTGCAGGGGCGTAGCTAGGGGGGGTCGGGGTAGGACATGTGCCCCCGGGCGCTAGGTCCCCAAGGGCGCCCAGCTGAGCTGCAGGGGGTTTTTTTTTGGTGAGGGGAGCAGCGCAGAGAAGAGGGAGAGCTGTGAGCAGCGGTGGAGAAGGGGGGCCATCTCCCCCCCTTCCCTCACCTTAGGGGGCTCTCCCTCCCTCGCTGTCCCCTCCACAACTAATGTCCGGGTGGCTGGTGCAACGGGCGGGACTTACCTCCGTCTCGCTCCAGCGCCAGAAGTTCGGGTCCTGCAGCCGCTGCTCTGGTCTGGACTAGACCAGAGTAGCGGCAAATCCATCCCGCGCTGCGACGAGACGCAGGTAAGTTCCGCCCGCCGCTGCCAGCCACCCGGACATTAGTTGTGGAGGGGACAGCGAGGGAGGGAGAGCCCCCTAAGGTGAGGGAAGGGGGGGGAGACGTCCGCCCTTCCCCACTGTCCCCATAGCTCTCCCTCCACTGCGCTTCTCCCCTCCTGCTGGGTGGACACCTGGCTACCTAATCTGGGGACATATACCCCTGCCTACATATACTGGGACATATACACCTGCCTACATATACTGGCCACATATACCCCTGCCTACATATACTGGGCACATATACACCTGCCTACATATACTGGGACATATACCCACTGACTACATATACTGGGCACATATACACCTGCCTACATATACTGGGACATATACCCCTGCCTACATATACTGGGACATATACCCCTCCCTACATATACTGGGACATATACCCCTGCCTACATATACTGGGACATATACACATGCCTACATATACTGGGACATATACCCCTGCCTACATATACTGGGACATATACCTCTACCTACATATACTGGGACATATACCCCTGCCTACATATACTGGGCACATATACACCTGGCTACATATACTGGGCACATATACCCCTGGCTACATATGCTGTGCATATATACCCCTGGCTACATATACTGGGCATATATACCCATGGCTATATATACTGGGCACATATACCCCTGGCTATATATACTGGGCACATATACCCCTGGCTACATATACTGGGCACATATAACCCTGACTACACATACTGGGCACATATACCCCTAGCTACATATACTGGGCACATATACACCTGGCTACGTATACTGGGTACATATACCCCTGGCTACCTGTTCTGTGGACATCTCTACCCCTGGCTACCTGTTCTGGGGACATCTATACCGCTGGCCACCTATTCTGGGGACATCTATACTGCTGGCCAACTATTCTGGGGACACCTATAGACCTGGGGCTACCTATTTTTGGGGAACCACTGCTGTCGGATTGAGTGTATTTTGGGGAACTGCTGCCAGGTGAGAGGTGTCTACCATATTAAGGGGGCATTTTGCCTATTTATGTGAAATGCTATCTATTTATGTACCCCATGACTGCTGAATTTGTCTTGTTGGGGGCCTCATGGTTACTGAATTTGTCTTGTTGGGGGCCTCATGATTTGTTGGGGGCCTCAAGATCGCTGAATTTGTCTTGTTGGGGGCCTCATGATTGCTGAATTTCTCTTGTTGGGGGCCTCATGATTGCTAAATTTGTCTTGTTGGGGGCCTCATGATTGCTGAGTTGGTCATGTTGGGGGCCTCATGATTGCTGAATTTGTCTTGATGGGGGGGGGGCTCATGATTGCTGAATTTGTCTTGGAACATGCTGGAAGGTACATACTGAGGGAGGGTGGGTGAGCGTGAACCTGCTAACTTCCTGTACATTTGGCTCCACCCATAACCACACCCACATTTGTATGTGGCTACGCCCCTTTTTTTGCGCTGCGTGCGCCGCAGCCTTCACCTTAGGGGGCGCATTAATAGTATTTGTCCCCGGGCGCTAAAAGCCCTAGCTACGCCTCTGTTAATGTGCATGCATATCTTCCACCATTTTGTAAAGATCTGTAATCGATTTGTTCACTAGAACTGTAATCCACCATTGTCTTGTACTTTAACTATTGTATTGTTTATATTGTATTGTTATACCATTTATTCTGTACAGCACCACAGAAGATGCTGATGCTATATAAAGCAAAAATAATAGCAATACTAAGCCTGTAGTGATCAGGAATATGGAGAATGACATTTTGATTTCATTTTGTAAAGTGCCAGTGTTCCGACTGCTATCCTGGTCTCATGGCATCAATAATCTGTAACAGGCGTGCCAGTGATGGCTAATCTTCAAACAGGCATTCTCATTCTGGGACAGAGGCAGAGGACCCCCACAACACCAAGTCAAGTGCATTTTTTATTTAAAGGAAGTCAACAACATCGGCACCCTTCCTATTTGATTATCTTTCCTAATAAGCACAGTTTTATCAAGTGAGTGCTACAGATATTTAGCTGAGGCTTACCAACCACTTTCTAAACACTAGTTGTTCTGTGCGACTGGAAAGTGCTGCATCCACAGGACAGGTGGTGTCAGGATGTGTTTGCACTGAAATCTGAGAGAGCTGTTTGCTCTTTTCTTGATTCCATTACAGTGAGAGAAGCCGGAACATCCTGTGTGGCCTATAGCGGTTAGCTTCCACTTAGCTAGTCCAGATGGTATTTTGTGTTTATCTTCTATAATCCATTCCTACATAATTCAACACAAAATGAAAAAAAATATTTTGCTCTCTTTATGCCAGTAGAAATATTCCCCATGGAAATGGATTACCAAATAAAAAATATCTAGTTCTTAGTCTGTTACCCTTATACCTATGTGTTGTTGGCTCTCCTACTTACTTACCACTTCCAGCATCTGTGCTTGGGGGGGAGGTCTACCTGTAATGAACTTAACATCAGTCAAATTTGTAGCTGGACCATATAGAAACATATGCAAAGCAGGCAGTAGCCTAGGGCAATGCCAATGCATGTCAAACACTGACATGCGTGATATCGTAAACACATGGGCCCATATGCAATTCGAGTTTTCTCCTAGGAGATCATTTTTCATATTCTGTTAAAATAACTGTCAGTGTTCTTGTGAACCGTCGGGGTTCTGTTGATTCCGTCACTGGAATCAAGGGGCAAGCATCCCTAGTGGCGTGGAGTCTATACGAGCACGGGTCTTCACCAGTGCACCCCGCAAGGGATTATGGGCCATCACCCTTAGTGGGTGGCGGACTACTTTGCTGCCTGGTGCTCGCAGGTCATGACCCCTAGGACTACCGCACCAGTGAGGGAAAGAACAGAGTGTACCTGATGAGATAACAGCGGATACTGGCAGAGTGGCCTGTTGGGCGGGGACAGGCTAGCAGGACAGATAGGCCTAACCTTAGGGATCCCAGGAAGGAACTGGGTGGCAGGGAAAAACCCAGGAAGGGAGCTGGCTGTATGGTTCCCAGGAGGCAACAGACCAGACAGGAAGGGGAAATCCCAGGTAAGGAGCTGACAGCTAGAGACCCAGGAGGGAACAGACAGGCTGGAGGAATCCCTGGGATACTGCTGATAACAAGAGAGTTTCTGGAGGGAACTGACAGGAAGGAAGAATACCCCAGGAAGCTGCAGGTGACTGGGAAAGTTCCCTTAGGGAACTGGCAGGTTGAGGGAAACCCAGAGAAGTTGTAGGTGACAGGAGAGCTACGGAGGGAACTCATAGGCTGAGGGAAACCCAGGGAAGCTGCAGGTGACTGGGAAACGAGGCAGGGAGACTGACAGGGAACATGGATGGGTGGATAGCAGACAGGAGACTGACAGAGAGTGCAGGGATCCTGGTTAGACTGCAGGCTAAATCAGACAAACAGGCTAGCAGGCAGGATAACAGGCAGGTTAACAGGCAGGTAAGTTAGCAGGCAGGTTAGCAACAGGGAAACGGCTTGGAAGGGGAGACCCTGGTAGGGAAAGGGAATAGCCAAAAGGGGAAACGACTTGGAGGGGGGAAACGGCGAGGGAACGCCGTGGCTGTGACCAGGGATGCACCAGCAACTAAACAGTGAGACTGCTGGATAGGGATGAACGGAACAGGTGATTTCCGATATCACGGTAATTCCGCCTTCCGCTATAACGAAATTCCGCTACCGCTACATTCCAGCAGATTCCTGCGGAATTCTGCGGAATTCCGCATTCCGGCGGAACCATTTCCACAATGTTAAAGGGAACCTAATGGATGTTTCCTTTTAAACAAATACCAGTTCCCTGGCAGTCCTGCTGATAACTTTGGCTTTAGTGGTGGCTGAATCACAATCCTAGTCATTCATTACAGCCGCGCTTTCTGGCATATAATAAGATTCCTAAAATGATCAAATGCAAAACATAGCGGGAGCCTGGAGCAGCCTGGTGCAGCCGGAGGAGAGGTGCAAGGATCAGGGAATGCAATGGTGAAATAAACACGTCTTCAAGATGAATAAAGTAAAAGTCCCCTCTGAAAAATATGCTCCAAGTGATTTGTGATACGCTTTACCGCAAGAAAATATTTGGTGAGCAGGGGACTGATGGGGGAGTGTGTGTGCCCCCCATTCCTGCATGTGGTGGAGTTAACCCCGACACAGTGTGTGTTTAGAGCACAGGGTCAGGTGTACTGTTGTTGGAAGTTACCCGCTATGTTTTGCATTTGATCATTTTAGGAATCTTATTATATGCCAGAAAGCGCGACTGTAATGAATGACCATCTGTAAAAGGAAGGAGCCATCTAACCTTTGAGTTGTCGTAGGCCATAGGACCTAGAGGTGGTTTCACGGCGGTCAGGGGGCGTTGCTAGGGTCCTAGGAGATTCGTGGCACCCACGGGGCACCAGGCAAAGCGGCAAATTGTGGGTGTGGTCATTCAGAAAGTAGGCATGGCTGTGGGTGGGGCCACTGTACATACTGGAGGTAGCAGGGATCAACATACACTGCAGCTAATTTATTATCAGGGTGAATGAGAGAGCTGGCAGGCACTCGGGTAATGCTGTGTGTTGCAGTCAAGTTGGAGAGCATCCAGGTAAACTATGTGCTGAAGACTCCAAAGACAAAGTCTGTGTACAAAAATAGAGAGGAGCGAAAGGAGTGTGGCACTATGGTTTATTAACAGCAAAGGAAGCAGTGCAAAATTGTGTCCATAAAAGCATAAACGACATAATATGCTGGAAACTGACATGCAGTAAAACGTGGAGACAAAGAGTTCTTGCTAGTGCTAAATGCTGTACCTGGATGGTGGGAGGTGGCAGGTGTGGGCGCCAATGTGGTGCACGGCCTTACGACCGTTACGCAGGGCAAAAACGCCTGGCTTCTTCTGAGGTTAGTGCACAAAGTGACTGGAACGAGAGCGTCGTTAAGTACGCATCGTGTTCGCACTTCTGTTCCGCTGTAGAGATCCGCCCACTCCATAATGATTGGTCTAAGCTGACGCTGCATGAAGAAGGAGAGTGGTAGGCGTGGCCAGCTTTGAGGACAACGGGCGCGCGTCATTAGTGACGTGCGGCTCAGTTATCCAAGGCCACACCTCCCTCCTCCGTACAGCTAAAGGTTGGTTAGACGCTGTGAATAAGGAAGCGTCATGTTGCCATGGCGAGCGGGACTCCCCCGCCCAATGTAAACAGAGTGTCAGGGAAGTTCAACCGATCATCAGGACAGCAGCCCAATAAGACGGGCAAGTAACTAAAACAGCTGAAAGCAGCAGTAATGGAGCAACAACTTAAAGACATGGAGGAATTCTCTCATGTCTGGGCTATATTAGCCCATAAGCTGAAGGCTGTACTAGCAGGCAGCTCAGGATTAAAGGAGAAATGGTGGGGGGGGGAAGTGAAAATCGGTGTATCAAAGGACGTGGGGAAAGTGGGGGATATGTGAGGAGGAGGGAGGTGGGAGGAAAGAAAAAAAGAAAAAGATACACCAAGGGGAAGGAAGAGTACCAAAAAGATGGTGGGGAGCTCCCAGAGGCAACCTAAGGGAGAGGCAAAAGAATGGTTCGTCTATTGGCAAATATGTTTATCTTAAAAGAAGGGGAAATGCAAAAGATGCAAAATATAGTTCAGAACCAGTAAGCAACTAACAGTTAAGTTTAATCGTACAAAATTCATTAAAAAAGCCCCTAAGAGGGAAGAAAGATCAACCTCCTCTATTCTTAAGGGGGCACAGAAATGACTTGACAATAAAAAACACGAAACTAGTTCAAAAATACTTTGCCAAAATAGTAACCTGAGGGGCAACAAAGGGTGGCAAGAGTGGAGGAGTGCGAGTTCAAAGTTCGAGAAAGCAAGCGAGATCCACATAGTCGTTAAGACCTAAAGCGCCCATCGCGTTGGTGTGCAAAATCCAATGCGCTTCTTGTCTGAGCAGGAGTTTCTTCCTATCACCACCTCTACGAGGGGTGATACATGTATCAATAATTGCAAAAGATAGCAAATCGGGGTTATTTTGATGGGCGGCTGCCATATGCTCCACTATCCTCGGGCACCCTTTGCCTTTGGGTAGTAGGCGTACATGCTCCAGGATGCGTTCCTTAGCCATTCTTGTGGTTTTACCAATGTAAAACCATTGGCAGGGGCACCATAGGGCGTAGACGACAAAACTCGTTCTGCAGGTAGCAAAAAAGGAAATATTGCGTGAAATTGGGCCTAGTTGGAAAAGTCTGCCGGTTTTCATAAGATGACAGGCTTTGCAAAAGCCACATCGATAGTTTCCTGTGAAAGAAAACCCGCTCAGCCAAGTACACTGTGAATTCATACGGAAATCACTGTGCACCAAGGCGTCACCTATTGTTGGTGCCCTTTTGAAAGCCACTAGAGGTTTAGGTGGTAGGTTGGCTTTTAGTACTGGGTCCTCGAGTAGGAGTGACCAGTTTTTACTGAAGGCCCATTTTATTTGTTTGGCCATAGGGGAGTAATCGAAAGAGAAAACTCCTGATGCATTTGTGGATTTGGTAGGTACTCTTCTTCTTACCAATTCTGACCTTTCCCTCATGGTGGCCTTACTAATAGCAAGATCGAGATTTTTCTCCTTGTACCCTCGAGCCAAAAGCCGCTGTTTGAGATCCCCTGCCTGTTCCACAAAGTCCTGTAGCTCTGTGTTATTCCTGCGTAATCGCAGAAATTGGCCATAGGGGAGAGACTCAGTAACGTGTTTAGGGTGATAGCTGCTCGAGTGTAAGATGGTATTAGAGGCCGTGGGTTTGCGATAGCCTTTAGTTAAAATTCCCTCATGTGTGACAGCCAGCTCAAGGTCGAGAAAGTGAATACTTTCACCTGACCATTCCATGGTGAACTGCATGTTTACATCATTATGGTTGAGATACTCCAAAAATGACCCCAGGAGTGAGACGTCTCCCGACCAAAATGCTAGGACGTCGTCCACATATCTGGACCACATTCTCAGGGCCGAACGGAAAGGGTTATTAGCGGAATGGACATAGATTTCCTCCAATGCACCCAAAAAGAGATTAGCATAAGTACAGGCTACTGGGGTCCCCATCGCGGTGCCCGAGACCTGCTGGTACCAAACGTCACCAAATAGGAAGGCATTATGTGTGAGAACAAACTCCAGGCACTCGCACACAAAATCATTAAAAGTAATGTCTTTTTTGTCTCTGTCGAGGTACATCCTAACGGCACTTAAGCCGTCAGGGTGTGGAATTCTGCTGTATAGACTGGCGACATCAATAGTTACCAACAGGTCTCCTGGACACCACGATGAGGACCCAAGGCCCCCCAGGACATCAATAGTGTCACTAAGGTGTGACGGTATGTGTGTAAGGAGTGGCCGGAGAATGTGGTCCAAATATCTGGACAGTCTCTCCGTGACCGATCCCATGCCCGACACAATGGGTCGGCCCGGGGGGATCGATCACGGATTTGTGAATCTTAGGTAGACAATACCACACTGGTTTAACTGGAAAGGAAGGTAGCAGGTTAGTGGCTAAAGCAGGAGTTAAATAGCCATTATCTACCCCTCTACGTAGGAGCGACCTCAAAGCGGTATGATAGCTCACTGTGGGGTCTCCTTTGAGGGGTTTGTATGTAGCTGTATCGGAATGGTCAGGTGAAAGTATTCACTTTCTCGACCTTGAGCTGGCTGTCACACATGAGGGAATTTTAACTAAAGGCTATCGCAAACCCACGGCCTCTAATACCATCTTACACTCGAGCAGCTATCACCCTAAACACGTTACTGAGTCTCTCCCCTATGGCCAATTTCTGCGATTACGCAGGAATAACACAGAGCTACAGGACTTTGTGGAACAGGCAGGGGATCTCAAACAGCAGCTTTTGGCTCGAGGGTACAAGGAGAAAAATCTCGATCTTGCTATTAGTAAGGCCACCATGAGGGAAAGGTCAGAATTGGTAAGAAGAAGAGTACCTACCAAATCCACAAATGCATCAGGAGTTTTCTCTTTCGATTACTCCCCTATGGCCAAACAAATAAAATGGGCCTTCAGTAAAAACTGGTCACTCCTACTCGAGGACCCAGTACTAAAAGCCAACCTACCACCTAAACCTCTAGTGGCTTTCAAAAGGGCACCAACAATAGGTGACGCCTTGGTGCACAGTGATTTCCGTATGAATTCACAGCGTACTTGGCTGAGCGGGTTTTCTTCCACAGGAAACTATCAATGTGGCTTTTGCAAAGCCTGTCATCTTATGAAAACCGGCAGACTTTTCCAACTAGGCCCAATTTCACGCAATATTTCCTTTTTTGCTACCTGCAGAACGAGTTTTGTCGTCTACGCCCTATGGTGCCCCTGCCAACGGTTTTACATTGGTAAAACCACAAGAATGGCTAAGGTACGCATCCTGGAGCATGTACGCCTACTACCCAAAGGCAAAGGGTGCCCGAGGATAGTGGAGCATATGGCAGCCGCCCATCAAAATAACCCCGATTTGCTATCTTTTGCAATTATTGATACATGTATCACCCCTCGTAGAGGTGGTGATAGGAAGAAACTCCTGCTCAGACAAGAAGCGCATTGGATTTTGCGCACCAACGCGATGGGCGCTTTAGGTCTTAACGACTATGTGGATCTCGCTTGCTTTCTCGAACCTTGAACTCGCACTCCTCCACTCTTGCCACCCTTTGTTGCCCCTCAGGTTACTATTTTGGCAAAGTATTTTTGAACTAGTTTCGTGTTTTTTATTGTCAAGTCATTTCTGTGCCCCCTTAAGAATAAAGGAGGTTGATCTTTCTTCCCTCTTAGGGGCTTTTTTAATGAATTTTGTACGATTAAACTTAACTGTTAGTTGCTTACTGGTTCTGAACTATATTTTGCATCTTTTGCATTTCCCCTTCTTTTAAGATAAACATATTTGCCAATAGACGAACCATTCTTTTGCCTCTCCCTTAGGTTGCCTCTGGGAGCTCCCCACCATCTTTTTGGCACTCTTCCTTCCCCTTGGTGTATCTTTTTCTTTTCTTCTTTCCTCCCACCTCCCTCCTCCTCACATATCCCCCACTTTCCCCACGTCCTTTGATACACCGATATTCACTTCCCCCCACCATTTCTCCTTTGATCCTGAGCTGCCTGCTAGTACAGCCTTCAGCTTATGGGCTAATATAGCCCAGACATGAGAGAATTCCTCCATGTCTTTAAGTTGTTGCTCCATTACTGCTGCTTTCAGCTGTTTTAGTTACTTGCCCGTCTTATTGGGCTGCTGTCCTGATGATCGGTTGAACTTCCCTGACACTCTGTTTACATTGGGCGGGGGAGTCCCGCTCGCCATGGCAACATGACGCTTCCTCATTCACAGCGTCTAACCAACCTTTAGCTGTACGGAGGAGGGAGGTATGGCCTTGGATAACTGAGCCGCACGTCACTAATGACGCGCGCCAGTTGTCCTCAAAGCTGGCCACGCCTACCCCTCTCCTCCTTAATGCAGCGTCAGCTTAGACCAATCATTATGGAGCGGAAGTGTGCACACGATGCGTACTTAACGCCGCTCTCATTCCAGTCACTTTGTGCACTAACCTCAGAAGAAGCCAGGCGTTTTTGCCCTGCGCAATGGTCGTAAGGCCGTGCACCACATTGGCGCCCACACCTGCCACCTCCCACCATCCAGGTACAGCATTTAGCACTAGCAAGAACTCTTTGTCTCCACGTTTTACTGCATGTCAGTTTCCAGCATATTATGTTGTTTATGCTTTTATGGACACAATTTTGCCCTGCTTCCTTTGCTGTTAATAAACCATAGTGCCAGACTCCTTTCGCTCCTCTCTAATTTATTATCAGTACAGGCACAGAGTAACAGCTTATACTGTACATACTGGAGGCAGCAGAGATCAGCACACACTGCAGCTAGTTTACTATCCGTAATGGCACAGAGTAACAACTTACGCTGTACATACTGAAGGTAGCAGAGATCAGCCCACATTTCGAAGAGTTTACTATCAGTACAGGCACAGATTATAAGCTTTAGCAGGGGCTTTATCACTACTTTTCACGTGGTAAATCAGATTCAGAAAGGTAAATACTTACCCGCCTTGGTTACCGTGATCAGCTATTCTAGTGGCAGGCTGGTAGTGATCGGGCAATGCTAGTGGCAGGCTGATAGTGATCGGTTGATGCTAGTGGCAGGCTGGTAGGGATCTGTGTCGAGTCACATGAGAGGCTTGTGGTGATCAGTAGACTCTAGTAGAAGGTAGATAATGATTAGTAGATTTTAGTGGTAATCAGGTAGTGATAGGCAAGCAGTAGGAGAGATATGACAGTACTAAGTAGATGCTGACAGGTAGTGGGTGACAGACATGCAGTAGGTGCTAGGGAGCAGTGGAAGCCAAGTAACATAGGGTGCAGTAGCGTAGCTAAGAAGCTGTGGGCCCCTATGCAAGTTTTACAATGGGGCCCCCCAAGCACTCTATGCATAACACTTGATACGGCGCACCAAAACCTGCCAATGGCAACTACAGTGTCAGAGGTGCAAGAAGGGGATGGGGAACAGCTAGTAAATGATTACCGCTATTCAAAGTATCTATAGAAGTGATTATTATGAGCACAGGACCAATAGAGAGCTAATACTGCAGTTGAGGGAGGGTCCTTTGGGGCCCCTCTGGCCTAAGGGGCCTGATGTGGTTTCAACCTCTGCAACCCCTATTGCTACGCTCCTGATAGGGTGCCAAGTTCCGGGGGGGGGTGAGAACAGGCTAGGACTTAGGGTACACAGTGGGCGGGATCGGTAGCACGTGCTTCGGATCTTTAGCCCTAGCGATGCCTCTGAGTCGGCGATCATCACAATATTTTTCTTTGTAGCAGCAGGAGTTGTCGTAGGCCATGGGACCTAGAGGTGGTTCCACGGCAGTCATTACAATTTTTGTTTGGAGCAGCAGGAGTTGTCGTAGGCCATGGGACCTAGAGGTGGTTCCACGGCGGTCATTACAATTTTTATTTGGAGCAGCAGGAGTTGTCGTAGGCCATGGGACCTAGAGGTGGTTCCACGGCGGTCATTACAATTTTTGTTTGGAGCAGCAGGAGTTGTCGTAGGCCATGGGACCTAGAGGTGGTTCCACGGCGGTCATTACAATTTTTGTTTGGAGCAGTAGGAGTTGTCGTAGGCCATGGGACCTAGAGGTGGTTCCACGGCAGTCATTACAATTTTTGTTTGGAGCAGCAGGAGTTGTCGTAGGCCATGGGACCAAGAGGTTGTTCCACGGCAGTCATTACAATTTTTTTTTGGAACAGCAGGAGTTGTCGTAGGCTATAGGACCTTGAGGTGGTTTCACAGCAGTCATTATAATTTTTTTTGGAGCAGCAGGAGAAGTTGTAGGCCAAAAGCATAAAGTTAGGATAGAATATAACATCAGACAGCTGCAAAAACTGCATTTTTATGATCTTAAAAAGCAAAAATATACGATGATAGTGATAGGCAGCAGAGTTTGAGAGGGAGACCATTTGAGGCTTGAAAAACAGCAACATTTTAATTTAGTCTGTCTAATCTTCATCATGAATCAGTGAGAGGGGCCTTGTAATTATCACTGATCCATGACTCTTTCATTTTAATGAATGTTAGTATGTCCACATTGTGGACAGACGGGTCCGTTGGTCGGTGACCACCCCACCTGCAGCACTAAATACTCACTCAGAAAGAACACTGGCGGCGGGGCATGCAAGAACCTCCAGTGCATTCTGAGCGAGTTCAGGCCAGGTATCCAGTTGTTTTGTCCAATAATCCATGGGGTCATCATTACTCTCCATATTGTCTAGAGCACTGGCCGACCCCAAGTAATCATTCACCATACAGGCCAGCCGCTGGCGGTGACTACTTTGCCCGCTGGTGGTGCTGCTGCTACAAGGAGTATCTTGCATTGGCTGATAAAATTCCTTCAACATACTCAGCAGGTTCACAGATTGGCTAATGGTGCTGCTGCTGGGAGTGGGACCACCAGACCTTTGCTGAGTATAATGAAGCTTGGTAGCTTGGGCCCGAGATACAGGTTCAGGAAATGCATCTTCTACCCAACAAAGAAGGGTATCCCGGATGTGGCTCATCCTGGCATCTGCTTGGGAGGGGGGTATGAACATTTTCCCCTTGCACCACCCACATGTCGAGCCTTGATTTTAAAGTTTTAATCCGGGGGTCCTTACGGAGGCACTGGTGCATATGCCCAGCCATAGGGAAGAGATGTCTGCCATTACTCACCTCTTCTTGGTGGTCAGAACTGTCGTCATGCTCCAGCTCCACATCAGAATCTTCTTCCCACCCTCGGACAATGGGGTCTTCCGCTTCCACAAGCTCTGCCTCCTCATCCAGGACTTGCGCATGCTCCCTCACACCCCCACTTGATTGACCACTGTTCAGTAGGGCTTCCTCCCCCTGTCCGAGCACTTTGTCAAGAGCCTTGTCCAGCATGAAGACAATAGGGAGCACTTCTGATATGATGCAATGCTCCTCACTGACCAATTTTGTTGCCTGCTCAAACAGCTCCAAGACTTTACACACCTGTACAATCAGCTGCCACTAGCCCCCAGTAATGTAGTCCAGTGGCCCTGTTCTGGAGGAAGATGTCTGAGACAAGTATAGCCTGACCGCCATTCGCTGCTCCCACAACCTCTCCAGCATGTGGAGGGTGGAGTTCCACCGCATCGGACAATCAGAAATAAGCCTGTGCTGCAGCAGACTATGGGGGCTCTGCAGCAGTTTCAAGGCCGCAGTTGCGGTTGCGGAGCGACGGATGTGGGCTGACACTTTTTGTGCTGAGGCCACAGCATCCTTCAACCCATCAAAAGTTCGCAAAAATTTCTGGATTACAAGGTTGAAGACGTGGGCCAAGCAAGGTAAGTGAGTGTAGCCACCTTCAGAAATGGCGGCCAGCATGTTGGCACCATTATCAGACACGACTACACCTGTCTCCAGTTTTCGGGGGGACAGCCACTGCCGAATCTGATCCTGTAAGGCTGCAAGGATTACAGATCCGGTTTGCCTGTTCTCGTCCATGGATTCAAGTTTCAGCACTGCTTGGCATCGATAGTGCTGCAGACCAGTGTAAGAGCGGGACCACTTGCTGGGAGGCTCAGCAACGGCGGACTGGCCTTGAACAGGCCTCCCCTTCAACCCATGTGGCTGCACCACCAGGTGAGATGCCCCAGATCTTGCACCCTCCTCAGCAGCACCATGGAGGGTGACCCAATGGGCGGTAAAAGTTAGATACTTTCCCTGCCCATGCCTGCTGCTCCAGCCATCCATAGTGAAGCGCACCTTGCCACCGACAGCGTGATTCATAGACCGGTCGACACACTCCACAATGTGCTGGTGAAGGGCAGGCATAGCATTCCTGGCAAAATAATGGCGGCTGGGGATCCGCCATTGTGGAGCAACACTGTAGATCAGTCTGCGGAAGGGGGCACAGTCCACAAACTGGTAGGGCAGCAGCTGTTGGCCCAACAGCCTTGCCAGGAGCGCATTATTTTTGACAACAAACAGATCAGTTGCAGGGAGCATCCGCTTCCTCTGCAACATTTCTTGCACAGAGGCCTGACGCTGGAACACTGGTGGTTCAGAGGAAACCAACAAGGGTGATGATGAGGTGCTTGACGAGGTCTGGAGCCCTCTTCCAACCTGGCATGCAGAGGGATTTGAAGTAGAATGGGACTGAGCAGGTTGGATAGGGACAGGATGACTAGAAAAAGAAGAGGAGGGGCCTGTTGCTGCTGCTTTTCCTCCACCCATCTTATTGTAATTCTTTACATATTCAAACTCCCGCCTGTGGTGGTTGCACAGAAAGCTTATCAGCCCTGAAGTGCCGAACCCGCTGCCCGATTTGCCTCTGCTCACCGATTTATGGCACACAGAACAGACTGCCCTGGATTCATCCTCTTCCAGAACAGTAAAATAATTCCATGCAGGGGACGTGCGTGCACGTGGAGCAGTGGTGCGACCTGTTCTAGCATGTCGATGCTCAGCATTAGACTGGTGGGTACTGACAGACTTTTTCCCCTTAAAAAAACAGAGCAAATTTCACCTGTCAGCGCCCCTTCCGTTCATTCACCTATAACTTTATTAAAACTTTTTATCAGGAAAAAAAAATCACTATTTCTCAGTTTTCAGTCATTATAGTTTTAAAATAATACATGCTACTGTAATTAAAACCCATACATTTTATTTGCCCATTTGTCCTGGTTATTGCAACATTTAAAATATTTCCCTAGTACAATGTATGGCGCCAATATTTCATTTGGAAATAGAGGTGCATTTTTTTTTTCAGTTTTGCGTCCATCCCTGATTACAAGCCCAATGTCAGGATCTGTGCCTTGTTATCTTGCTGGTGGCAGCACTGGGGAACTTTGGTGTGGACTTCCGCTGTCTACCAGCAGATGGCTATCATCTTGCTGGGAGCTATGCAGTTCCCCAGCAGATGGAACTGAGAGGAAATTCTGGCCAGTCACCTGATTAATGTGCTGCATACTTAAGGGTGGACTTGCTAGCAGCACATTGCTAGATCATTCTGTTTCCTTGCAGTGTGCTAACTCTGGCCAATTTCCCTGTGCTCCTTGATCTTTGTCCTGAACTCTGAACTCTCGGTATTGACCATTGCTAGTCTGACTATTCTTTGCCTGCCGCCTGTATTACCGTGTATTCTGATTGCCTGGTTTGATTACTGCCTGTCTGACTATTCTCTTCTATGCCGATTTGGTTATCCACTCCTGTATATATCTTGAGATCTGTGTTCCTGTTTGTGCCATTGTATATATTGTGTGATCTGTGTTATTGCATAATTGTTGTATAAAATTGTATAGTTAGTTAGATAGTTAGAGGGGTACTGGAATTGTGATTCATTGTTTCTTGGATTGTATTGTAACACCTCTATAATGCTTGAACTGTAAAGAAATCCTCCAGACACCAATCAAGTTCTTTTTAAGAAATATTTGTATTAAATCATATAGATAAAAAAATTCAGTGACAAAACACATTCATAAACTTCTTCTTAGCAGATGAGTATAGGTAGGCCTCTGTATACATCCGCCTGCTAGGATCAGGGCTAGTTCAGGAAACATATATGTGATACAGTTTATTTGCATTAACTTGCCAGAATTTTCCTCACACAGCGCTCCACTATCTGACACTTCTTCACCGCTGTCTTTTTAAAGTGGACCTGAATTCTTGCACAGGACAGAAGGAAACGTAGAGAAATGTCTGGCGGTTACCTAGCAACATCCAGGATGGGACAGAATATGTGAAGTTGATGATAGTGAATGATCACTTAACATTTAAGAAGCACTGCTGTCTCCTCTGTAATTTGTCTGCCAGCTGTTATCACACAATCTCTTTAGACACTGCACTGCAGTCTTCACTCCTTTTCTTTAATCCTGTCACTTGTTTCTCTGTCTCACTCTTGTATGCTTTGCTGTCCTGCTGTCTCTGTGTCACTGTAATGTCTCTGCTGTTTTCTGTTATCTCTCTCTGTTACAGGTACATTTTAATTTCTTTGTCTTTCTTTCTTATTGCTTACTGTTTTTCTTCTGGCTTATCTCTCCAGTATTGCTGCTCTTTACTGGACTATAGTTGTGAGTGATCTCTCTCCTCTACTGTAATGTCTGCAGCTCTCTTTCTCTTCCTTAGTTTAGTTTTCAGTAAGGGTTCACTTGTCTGTGGCTCTGCCTTGCTCAGACTGTCTCACCAATGGCTGGTCTCTTCTTGTGTCTCTCCTCTATTTCCTCACAAATCAAGTGTATTTCTTGCTGCAGTACAGTATAGTATCCTGACACAAAAAAAACTATTGCTGCCTCATCAGCTCAGTCTCCACGGCTACTTGGCCCCTCCCCCTCACTAGCCTTCAACTGTAAAAACTCAACTCTTACTTCCTCCCTGCACATGCCCAGCTTCTCTCTCCTCTTTCCTGCTCATGGGCTCCCCCTGGCGGCACCTGCAGGCTCCTTTTACAGCAGCACTTTCCACAAAAAGTCAATGCATCTGTAACCCTTGGTGTGTGTGTCTGTTGCAATGACACACACACAGGGTTACATTCACCCCCTTTTTTTCAAATTGTAGTCCCTACAATTTTTCTTTTAACCAAGTCACAGTGTCTATATATAATCCGAACTGTTCAGGAAGCGGGGAATGTTGAGTATTTTTCCATCGTGAGTCGTAGTCTAGTGGTGTTTGTGTAGAGCACCTTTGCTCTCCCTTCTCTGACTTCTCAAACTCTTTGTCTTGAGCTACCTTGACATTTGTAAGCTGAATGGTTTCCAATGAACACTGTGTCCGTTTAGAACGCTTGAGCCGTTGAGGTTGTGGCATCGGTTGCCAATACGATTCCACTTCCTTTCTTTGAAAAGTATCTGTTCTATGTTGTAATACTTCATCTCCTACTAAGAAGTCATTAATCATTACTTTCTGACTAGGTCCTGGTATTTCTTTATTTATCCAACTACTTTCTTCAGCCTTCTCATTGCCTAAATCTTCTGGTGCTCTACCCTGAGCATGAATAATAAGTTCCTCTGGAGTCTTATTTTTCTTTCCTTCATTAGTTCCAGCTTCCAGAAAGCTTCCAGTATCACTTGTTGTTCTTCCTGGTTGAGGAACAGATGAATCCTGATCACACCTCTGTCTAAATTCTTCATATAAAGTAGGTTGTACAGGGTTTGTTGCTCCTCCTTGTTTCTTGCTGTACAAGAAGCTCTTCAAGTGATAATCACCATAGTTTCCCCGAGGCTTATATGGAATCCAACATCTTGCATCCTTGCTACCTTGAACTGGAGTACCACCAGGACCAGTTAAATTAGCGGCCTCTGTTCCTTTCCTTCCTTTCACAATGTCAAATTCAACTGATTCTCCATGTCTTAGACTGTGAAGATAATGCCTGGGGTTGCTCTTCCTAATGCCTGACCAGTGCACAAACACATCTTCTTTGGTGTCATTCCGATTTATAAATCCATAGCCATTTCGCACATGAAACCATTTAACAGTTCCTAGAACTTTGGGTGTGATGACCTTATTTTTCCTCTTTAATGCATTATCCTTCCATTTCTCTGAGGCCTTCTTGTCTTGTCCTGCCATGCGGGCTACCACTGCAGCATTCTTTAATTTTCTCTGAAAGCTTCGTGCACAATCTCTAGCAATATGGCCACTATGGTGACAGATCCAACATCCAGATTCCTCTGTGTTTCTATATCTCCACCTTGGATAATCTCTTTTGAATCCATTTTTCTCCATGTATAGTTTCACTTTGGTCAACTCTTCACTTAGTTCTTTGAGTGTTGTTTTTACTTCTCTGAATTCCCCCTCAGTATTATTGATTTTGACTTCAACTGCTGAATTCTTATGAGTAATCATAGTGGTGTTTTGTTGCAGTGTTCCCAGCTGATTGGCTTCTTCCTCCTGACTGAGCTTGATAGCTAAGCTTTGAAGTTTCTGGAAATTCAAACTTGGATGATATTCTACTTTCTGTTTTAAGAATCTTTTAATAAAGTTGCTCCTTAATCCCCATATAAACTGATCTCTCAGCCACACAGCATAATCTGTGATACTTTGTCCTCTTTCCTTTTCCTCTTTTATCTGTAATCCACTCATTATTTCTTGTAAGGCATTGGCGAACTTAGGAATATTTTCGTTATCCTTCTGAATTCTATCAACAAATCTCTTTCTCCACAAATGCAGGTCTGTAGGATCTCCATATATGTCTTCCAATACCTCGATAATTTGTTTCAGCGATACTGGTGTGGGCAATTTAGCATTAATTACTGTTCGTTGAGCATCTCCCTCCAAGGTTATCATTGCTATTTCCATATGCAGCTCTATGGGCACTTTATAAGCCTGCACAGCACTCTCTATTCTTTCACTCCACTCTCTCAGGGCCATATTATAACCATTGAACCTTGGTAGATATGCAGCTAACATCCCAATAGCGGTCATGGTAAACACTGATGTGTAGCTTGCTGACCATTCTCCTGCAGCCTGAGTAGCTGAAGCATCATTTCTGGTGGATAGTGTAGGCTGAGATTCCATCTTCCAGTTTTAAGGCACTTAGGTAATATCCTGCCGACTACGCCAAATGTAACACCTCTATAATGCTTGAACTGTAAAGAAATCCTCCAGACACCAATCAAGTTCTTTTTAAGAAATATTTGTATTAAATCATATAGATAAAAAAATTCAGTGACAAAACACATTCATAAACTTCTTCTTAGCAGATGAGTATAGGTAGGCCTCTGTATACATCCGCCTGCTAGGATCAGGGCTAGTTCAGGAAACATATATGTGATACAGTTTATTTGCATTAACTTGCCAGAATTTTCCTCACACAGCGCTCCACTATCTGACACTTCTTCACCGCTGTCTTTTTAAAGTGGACCTGAATTCTTGCACAGGACAGAAGGAAACGTAGAGAAATGTCTGGCGGTTACCTAGCAACATCCAGGATGGGACAGAATATGTGAAGTTGATGATAGTGAATGATCACTTAACATTTAAGAAGCACTGCTGTCTCCTCTGTAATTTGTCTGCCAGCTGTTATCACACAATCTCTTTAGACACTGCACTGCAGTCTTCACTCCTTTTCTTTAATCCTGTCACTTGTTTCTCTGTCTCACTCTTGTATGCTTTGCTGTCCTGCTGTCTCTGTGTCACTGTAATGTCTCTGCTGTTTTCTGTTATCTCTCTCTGTTACAGGTACATTTTAATTTCTTTGTCTTTCTTTCTTATTGCTTACTGTTTTTCTTCTGGCTTATCTCTCCAGTATTGCTGCTCTTTACTGGACTATAGTTGTGAGTGATCTCTCTCCTCTACTGTAATGTCTGCAGCTCTCTTTCTCTTCCTTAGTTTAGTTTTCAGTAAGGGTTCACTTGTCTGTGGCTCTGCCTTGCTCAGACTGTCTCACCAATGGCTGGTCTCTTCTTGTGTCTCTCCTCTATTTCCTCACAAATCAAGTGTATTTCTTGCTGCAGTACAGTATAGTATCCTGACACAAAAAAAACTATTGCTGCCTCATCAGCTCAGTCTCCACGGCTACTTGGCCCCTCCCCCTCACTAGCCTTCAACTGTAAAAACTCAACTCTTACTTCCTCCCTGCACATGCCCAGCTTCTCTCTCCTCTTTCCTGCTCATGGGCTCCCCCTGGCGGCACCTGCAGGCTCCTTTTACAGCAGCACTTTCCACAAAAAGTCAATGCATCTGTAACCCTTGGTGTGTGTGTCTGTTGCAATGACACACACACAGGGTTACATTCACCCCCTTTTTTTCAAATTGTAGTCCCTACAATTTTTCTTTTAACCAAGTCACAGTGTCTATATATAATCCGAACTGTTCAGGAAGCGGGGAATGTTGAGTATTTTTCCATCGTGAGTCGTAGTCTAGTGGTGTTTGTGTAGAGCACCTTTGCTCTCCCTTCTCTGACTTCTCAAACTCTTTGTCTTGAGCTACCTTGACATTTGTAAGCTGAATGGTTTCCAATGAACACTGTGTCCGTTTAGAACGCTTGAGCCGTTGAGGTTGTGGCATCGGTTGCCAATACGATTCCACTTCCTTTCTTTGAAAAGTATCTGTTCTATGTTGTAATACTTCATCTCCTACTAAGAAGTCATTAATCATTACTTTCTGACTAGGTCCTGGTATTTCTTTATTTATCCAACTACTTTCTTCAGCCTTCTCATTGCCTAAATCTTCTGGTGCTCTACCCTGAGCATGAATAATAAGTTCCTCTGGAGTCTTATTTTTCTTTCCTTCATTAGTTCCAGCTTCCAGAAAGCTTCCAGTATCACTTGTTGTTCTTCCTGGTTGAGGAACAGATGAATCCTGATCACACCTCTGTCTAAATTCTTCATATAAAGTAGGTTGTACAGGGTTTGTTGCTCCTCCTTGTTTCTTGCTGTACAAGAAGCTCTTCAAGTGATAATCACCATAGTTTCCCCGAGGCTTATATGGAATCCAACATCTTGCATCCTTGCTACCTTGAACTGGAGTACCACCAGGACCAGTTAAATTAGCGGCCTCTGTTCCTTTCCTTCCTTTCACAATGTCAAATTCAACTGATTCTCCATGTCTTAGACTGTGAAGATAATGCCTGGGGTTGCTCTTCCTAATGCCTGACCAGTGCACAAACACATCTTCTTTGGTGTCATTCCGATTTATAAATCCATAGCCATTTCGCACATGAAACCATTTAACAGTTCCTAGAACTTTGGGTGTGATGACCTTATTTTTCCTCTTTAATGCATTATCCTTCCATTTCTCTGAGGCCTTCTTGTCTTGTCCTGCCATGCGGGCTACCACTGCAGCATTCTTTAATTTTCTCTGAAAGCTTCGTGCACAATCTCTAGCAATATGGCCACTATGGTGACAGATCCAACATCCAGATTCCTCTGTGTTTCTATATCTCCACCTTGGATAATCTCTTTTGAATCCATTTTTCTCCATGTATAGTTTCACTTTGGTCAACTCTTCACTTAGTTCTTTGAGTGTTGTTTTTACTTCTCTGAATTCCCCCTCAGTATTATTGATTTTGACTTCAACTGCTGAATTCTTATGAGTAATCATAGTGGTGTTTTGTTGCAGTGTTCCCAGCTGATTGGCTTCTTCCTCCTGACTGAGCTTGATAGCTAAGCTTTGAAGTTTCTGGAAATTCAAACTTGGATGATATTCTACTTTCTGTTTTAAGAATCTTTTAATAAAGTTGCTCCTTAATCCCCATATAAACTGATCTCTCAGCCACACAGCATAATCTGTGATACTTTGTCCTCTTTCCTTTTCCTCTTTTATCTGTAATCCACTCATTATTTCTTGTAAGGCATTGGCGAACTTAGGAATATTTTCGTTATCCTTCTGAATTCTATCAACAAATCTCTTTCTCCACAAATGCAGGTCTGTAGGATCTCCATATATGTCTTCCAATACCTCGATAATTTGTTTCAGCGATACTGGTGTGGGCAATTTAGCATTAATTACTGTTCGTTGAGCATCTCCCTCCAAGGTTATCATTGCTATTTCCATATGCAGCTCTATGGGCACTTTATAAGCCTGCACAGCACTCTCTATTCTTTCACTCCACTCTCTCAGGGCCATATTATAACCATTGAACCTTGGTAGATATGCAGCTAACATCCCAATAGCGGTCATGGTAAACACTGATGTGTAGCTTGCTGACCATTCTCCTGCAGCCTGAGTAGCTGAAGCATCATTTCTGGTGGATAGTGTAGGCTGAGATTCCATCTTCCAGTTTTAAGGCACTTAGGTAATATCCTGCCGACTACGCCAAATGTAACACCTCTATAATGCTTGAACTGTAAAGAAATCCTCCAGACACCAATCAAGTTCTTTTTAAGAAATATTTGTATTAAATCATATAGATAAAAAAATTCAGTGACAAAACACATTCATAAACTTCTTCTTAGCAGATGAGTATAGGTAGGCCTCTGTATACATCCGCCTGCTAGGATCAGGGCTAGTTCAGGAAACATATATGTGATACAGTTTATTTGCATTAACTTGCCAGAATTTTCCTCACACAGCGCTCCACTATCTGACACTTCTTCACCGCTGTCTTTTTAAAGTGGACCTGAATTCTTGCACAGGACAGAAGGAAACGTAGAGAAATGTCTGGCGGTTACCTAGCAACATCCAGGATGGGACAGAATATGTGAAGTTGATGATAGTGAATGATCACTTAACATTTAAGAAGCACTGCTGTCTCCTCTGTAATTTGTCTGCCAGCTGTTATCACACAATCTCTTTAGACACTGCACTGCAGTCTTCACTCCTTTTCTTTAATCCTGTCACTTGTTTCTCTGTCTCACTCTTGTATGCTTTGCTGTCCTGCTGTCTCTGTGTCACTGTAATGTCTCTGCTGTTTCCTGTTATCTCTCTCTGTTACAGGTACATTTTAATTTCTTTGTCTTTCTTTCTTATTGCTTACTGTTTTTCTTCTGGCTTATCTCTCCAGTATTGCTGCTCTTTACTGGACTATAGTTGTGAGTGATCTCTCTCCTCTACTGTAATGTCTGCAGCTCTCTTTCTCTTCCTTAGTTTAGTTTTCAGTAAGGGTTCACTTGTCTGTGGCTCTGCCTTGCTCAGACTGTCTCACCAATGGCTGGTCTCTTCTTGTGTCTCTCCTCTATTTCCTCACAAATCAAGTGTATTTCTTGCTGCAGTACAGTATAGTATCCTGACACAAAAAAAACTATTGCTGCCTCATCAGCTCAGTCTCCACGGCTACTTGGCTCCTCCCCCTCACTAGCCTTCAACTGTAAAAACTCAACTCTTACTTCCTCCCTGCACATGCCCAGCTTCTCTCTCCTCTTTCCTGCTCATGGGCTCCCCCTGGCGGCACCTGCAGGCTCCTTTTACAGCAGCACTTTCCACAAAAAGTCAATGCATCTGTAACCCTTGGTGTGTGTGTCTGTTGCAATGACACACACACAGGGTTACAGTATGATTGTTGTAACATCTGCGGCTGCGGGCACGCAGGGTGTCTCCGCAGCCACCTCAGTTCCCTGCTCAGAGGATTTTTCCGTTCCGCCGGCGTCTAGCACGCCGGGGATGGAATAGTCATTAGCACATAGGGTTGCTGTATCGGGCGGCCGCGTGCGTAGACAGGATCTTTATGCTGGGAGAAGGCGCGTCAGCTGACCCGCTGGTCGGCTGACGTCAGAGGGGACTCAAGCCGCTCAGGATTGGCTAATTGTAGTGGGTGCGGCTGTGAGATCTCCTCTGCTTCTTAAGCCTGCACGATTCACTCGCAACCTGTCTGCTGTTGCAAATACATACGCGTTAGCGCTCAGACCTTAGACTAGTTCCGGTATGCTTTGATCTGGGAGGAAACCAGGGATTTCACACAAGACTAGGACTATTGTTTATTGTATTATTATTGATATTCTGTGTATGACTCTGGCTTATCTCTGACTCTGCTATTGCATAACGTTTCTGTACCTCTGCCCATCTGATCTAGTTGTTGAACCTCTGCCTGAATACCTACTACTCTTTTGCCTACTGATTCTGTACTGTATCTGCCTATCAGTTGCCGAACCTAGCCTGTCTGATCTCTCTACTCACCAGTGGGCCCTTGCCACTGGTGAGGTGCTTTTCTGATAGTACCCACCAGCTCCTCTGGTGAGGTTTAGTTAAATCTACTCAGTTACTGTTTCTGATAGTACCCACCAGCTCCTCTGGTGAGGTCTCATTACACTAATCGGTTACTGTTGCACCAAGCACATCTCACTCTGTGTTCCTGTTAGCTATACTTGCATTATTGGTGATTCTGCAGATCACCACATAATCAGGTATAGTGTCTGTATTATTGGTGATTCTGCAGATCACCACATAATCAGACGTCTGTGTTGCTACACCAAAACATTATTACAATCGTTACAATTGTATGTGTATGGTGGATGCATATTTGAATTGCCGCACCTTTGTAAATAAAACACGTTTTCACCTTGAAATCCAACCTGTGCAGACCTCAGTATTTTCATATATGTGATTTCTTGCTCTTGCATTGTCTTGATAAGAATCTGCATGTGCAGATCCTTACACCCATAATTTATAAAGTAATAGTAATATACCCTCTTGACATACATATTAAAAAAAGTTCAGTCCCTAGGGTAACTATTTATGTATTTTTTTTATCATTATTTGTACATTTTTATTAAATAAATAAATTGCTAACTATTGGGGAGTGTGGGAGGTCAGGGATTAATTAAAAAAGTAAACATAGGTCCTTTATTAAATAAAAATGCAGATGTAATTTTACTATTTGGCCACAAGATGTCCTCGCAGGTGTCTTCCGTATGCGTAGTATTACTATGCAAACAGGAAGCACTGCGTGGATGGACTTTGTGAATGGCGGTGCCGTCTCATCGACAGCTGCAGTCATTCACATGGGGACTTAGATCAATGAATGGGAACTGTGTTCCCATTAGTTGATCTATTGACTAACAATAGGCAGATGTAACAAGCGCAGAGGGGCGTGGGGGCGGGGCGAGCGGTAAAGCATGGCAGAGAGGGACATGATAACTACGCCCCTGCAAGCAGTTATGGCATTTTGCAGGGGAGGGGAAGTGGTTAATATCTTTACATGCAACCTGAAAAATCACTTCTTCAAGCAAGCATATAATCTCGCATAAGACCCTAAAACCACCACCAACCACCACCCTTGTACACAGCTCCTCCCTACCCGTAGGTCTACCCCTTAGACTGTAAGCTCCTTTTGGGCATTGTTCTCTTTCCTCTTATGTGTTATTACCTGGCCAGTTCTAGACTTTTTGCTGCCTGAGGGAAACTTGTGAGGATGTCATAGTAAAAAGAGGAAAAAAAAATCTTGCACCGCTCCAAGGCTATTTATTCTGTCAGTTTAGTCTTCATTCATATATACATAGATCCATTCCATAGATAATGCAACAAGGTCTGACATACCCTACCCGAGTCCTGGCTGTGGGGCAATGTGGGGGCGGCAGCGGCCTGCCTGATGACCATTTCGCTCAACGAGCTTCCTCTGAGGCTCCGTGGCGCACGGAGCCTCAGAGGAAGCTCGTTGAGCGAAATGGTCGTATATATGAATGAAGAATAAACTGACAGAATAAATAGCCTTGGAGCGGTGCAAGATTTGTTTTTCCTCTTTTTACTATGATGTGTACTGTTTCTACTTCATGAATCTGAGCACGCAAGAGGCAATACCCTATACTCCAATACCGGTTTGTGTAACCCTCCCTAAAGCGGACGTCCACTGTGCCTACCACTTTTCTCTATTTATAACGATATGACTTGTGAGGATGTCGCACCCCCCCCCCCCTCCAATAGGTAGTACAATTGCCCCCAGAATAGGTAGCAGCCAGGAAGCCAGAGGGTGTAGCAGCCAGGAAGGGGAGCAGTGGGCACAGCGGTGGGGAGAGGGGTCCCCCGTCCGCTCTCCCTCTCCAGCTATGTGCGCAGTGTGTCAGGCAGCAGGTGGGTGAAGTCAGGGCCGGCGCTACCATTAAGGCAAAGGAGGCAGCTGCCCCAGGGCCCCAGAGCTTGTAGGGGCCCCCAGTGGCTACAAGAGGAAAAAAATTTCAAATCGGCCTTATAGTTTTTGAGAAAATCGATTTTAAAGTTTCAAAGGAAAAAAAAATACACATTTAAAAACCTGCCGACTTTAATGGTTAATAGCAAATCCAGCTTAAATGCTAGAAACCCTAAATTTGCAGGATATGTTAAGGAGATCATTAGGAATAAGAGGAAAAAACAATTTTTCAAAAAGACCTTATAGTTTTTGAGAAAATCGATTTTAAAGTTTCGAAGGAAAAAAGTATACTTTTAAATGCGGTAAATGTCACTTTTAGTAGCAAACCTAACGGTAGTGTAATTTTACATGCATCAAACGAAAGCGCAATAAATTTCCTGACGGGGTTTCCAGGGGGTCTATACGCAGCCACAGCGCTTTGGCCAGGGATCGCTATACAGCCGCAATATGGCTGTATGAAGATCCCTGGCATTATTTCCTATTTTCCCAATTTTTTTTTTATGTTTAGAGTGTGGGATTTTTTTTTTTTTTTTTAATTATGTGGGGTCCCCCCTCCTGAAACTTTTTAACCCCTTGTCCCCCATGCAGGCTGGGATAGCCAGAATGTGGAGCTCCGACCGATTGGGACTTCACACCCTGTTATACCAGCTGCAAAAAAGGTCCCCTAATGCCGATTTTTGTTCCGGGGTATATGTTGGGGGGCCCCCCAGGTTTATTTTGCCCTGGGGCCCCATTGTTGCTTAAACCGGCCCTGGGTGAAGTAATTACTCACCTCTTCCTTCCGCATTCCAAGATCTGCATGCCCCACACAGAGCTTGGCCCCATGGCCAGGCATGTGCCCCCCCCCCCCCCCCCCACCTTTGCCGCCTGAGGAACCTGCCTCACCCCACTTCATGGGTGGCCCAGAGCTGGTTATTACTGCTGTGTAAAGTGGTTACATATTTCCACCTTCATGTATGATGCATTGCCGACCTGTTAAGTTGTCATTTACCTCTAACCTATTGCCTTGTAACTGTCTGTGAAGATGTTGGCGCTATATATATCCAACATAATAATACTAGTATCAACATAATTTTCGTTGGCATCCTGCAGTTCTACATTACAGCCTGCAGATAGCAGTGTTTCTCTTGGCCGAGGGAAAGAGGTCACAACACTGCATTTTGCTGTGTTTTTAGTACAGTATCGTTGAGGCCATTGTAGCTCTCTTAATGCAAAGTTTTCTTAGTCTCCATAATGTAACAACATATCGCACATCGCCTTACCACATACAGAATCATACAAATCAATACATTTTATTGATGAGGGACAAATACCCAGTTCACCAGATCTGTTACTACAGGTCCTTCTCAAAAAATTTGCATATTGTGATAAAATTCATTATTTTCTGTAATGTACTGATAAACATTAGACTTTCATATATTTTAGATTCATTACACACAACTGAAGTAGTTCAAGCCTTTTATTGTTTTAATATTGATGATTTTGGCATACAGCTCATGAAAACCCAAAATTCCTATCTCAAAAAATGAGCATATTTCATCCGACCAATAAAAGAAAAGTGTTTTTAAAACAAAAAAAGTCAACCTTCAAATAATTATGTTCAGTTATGCACTCAATACTTGGTCGGGAATCCTTTTGCAGAAATGACTGCTTCAATTCGGCGTGGCATGGAGGCAATCAGCCTGTGGCACTGCTCAGGTGTTATGGAGGCCCAGGATGCTTCGATAGTGGCCTTAAAGAGACACTGAAGCGAGACTAAATCTCACTTCAGCTCTCATATATAGCAGGGGCATGTGTGCCCCTGCTAAAACGCCGCTATCCCGCAGCTGCACGAGGGTCCCTGACCCCCCAACCCACCCCCCGCAAACCTTGGTCGTCTTCTTGGTCGCAGATTCTGCTTCCTGGAGGCAAGGGCTAACGGCTGCAGCCCTGCCTCCCAGTGCGTCTATTGGACACGCATCGCCGCCTCTCCCCCGCCCCTCTCAGTGAAGGAAGACTGAGAGGGGTGGGGCAGAGGCGGAGATACGCGCTGACAGACGCGCGTGGGGCAGGGCTGCGGCGGTTAGCCCTGCCCCAACGCGGAAGCGCTCCCCCGCATTACGGAGGGGATTTGGGGGGACAGGGACCCCCGTTAAGCCGCGGGATAGCAGCGTTTTAGCAGGGGCACACGTGCCCCTGCTATATATGAGGTCTGAAGCGAGATCTATTCTCGCTTCAGACTCTCTTTAAGCTCATCCAGAGTGTTGGGTCTTGCGTCTCTCAACTGTCTCTTCACAATATCCCACAGATTCTCTATGGGGTTCAGGTCAGGAGAGCTGGCAGGCCAATTGAGCACAGTAATACCATGGTCAGTAAACCATTTACCAGTGGTTTTTGCACTGTGAGCAGGTGCCAGGTCGTGCTGAAAAATGAAATCTTTATCTCCATAAAGCTTTTCAGCAGATGGAAGCATGAAGTGCTCCAAAATCTCCTGATAGCTAGCTGCATTGACCCTACCCTTGCAGCTGACATGACACCCCAGACCATCACTGACTGTGGGTACTTGACACTGGACTTCAGGCATTTTGGCATTTCCCTTTCCCCAGTCTTCCTCCAGTATCTGGCACCTTGAAGTCCAAATGACATGTAAAAGTTGCTTTCATCTGTAAAAAGTACTTTGGACCACTGAGCAACAGTCCAGTGCTGCTTCTCTGTAGCCCAGGTCAGGCGATTCTGCCGCTGTTTCTGGTTCAAAAGTGGCTTGGCCTGGGGAATGCGGCACCTGTAGCCCATTTCCTGCACACGCCTTTACACGTTGGCTCTGTATGTTTCTACTCCAGACTCAGTCCACTGCTTCCGCAGGTCCCCCAAGGTCTGGAATCGGTCCTTCTCCACAATCTTCCTCAGGGTCCGTCACCTCTTCTCGTTGTGCAGCGTTTTCTACCACACTTTTTCCTTCCCACAGACTTCCCACTGAAGTGCCTTGATACAGCACTCTGGGAACAGCCTATTCATTCAGAAATTTTTTTCTGTGTCTTACCCTCTTGCTTGAGGGCAGGGGTCGAGTCCTGCGTGAACGCGGGTGAACGGCGTCCACCCACTTTTTCTTCAAAGTGAACGCCGTTCACCCTGGCTTGTGTGGAGGGGGCAGAGCAGGGAAGGCGAGCTATAGGGACAGTGGGGATGGGCGGACATCTCCCCCCCCCATCCCTCACCTTTGTGCTCCCCTTCCTGCCTCTCCCCTCCAGCGTTTTTAAGTGTCGGGCCGGCGGCGAAAGTGGGCGGAGACTTCCTGCGTTCCAGTTGCATGGGACGCTCCGCTCTGTGTGCGGCTAGTCTGGTTTTCTAGCCGCACACAGAGCGGAGCGTCCCATGCGACTAGAACGAGGTAAGTCTCCGCCCACTTTCGCCGCCGGGCCGACACTTAAAAACGCCGGAGGGGAGAGGCAGGAAGGGAAGCACAAAGGTGAGGGATGGGGGGGGGGAGATGTCCGCCCATCCCCACTGTCCCTATAGCTCGCCTTCCCTGCTCTGCTCCCTCCGGGTGGGGGACTGGGGGCACACCTGGCTACCTGGGCACATATACCCCTGCCTACATATACTGGGGACATATACACCTGCCTACATATACTGGGGACATATACACCTGCCCACATATACTGGGGACATATACACCTGCCTACATATACTGGGGACATATACACCTGCCTACATATACTGGGGACATATACACCTGCCTACATATACTGGGGACATATACACCTGCCTACATATACTGGGGACATATACACCTGCTTACATATACTGGCCACATATACACCTGCCTACATATACTGGGGACATATACACCTGCCTACATATACTGGGGACATATACACCTGCCTACATATACTGGGGACATATACACCTGCCTACATATACTGGGGACATATACACCTGCCTACATATACTGGGGACATACCCCTGCCTACATATACTGGGGACATATACACCTGCCTACATATACTGGGGACATATACACCTGCCTACATATACTGGGGACATACACCTGCCTACATATACTGGCCACATATACACCTGCCTACATATACTGGGGACATATACACCTGCCTACATATACTGGGGACATATACACCTGCCTACATATACTGGGGACATATACACCTGCCTACATATACTGGGGACATACCCCTGCCTACATATACTGGGGACATATACACCTGCCTACATATACTGGGGACATATACACCTGCCTACATATACTGGGGACATACCCCTGCCTACATATACTGGGGACATATACCCCTGCCTACATATACTGGGGACATATACACCTGCCTACATATACTGGGGACATATACTCCTGCCTACATATACTGGGGACATATACACCTGCCTACATATACTGGGGACATACCCCTGCCTACATATACTGGGGACATATATCCCTGCCTACATATACTGGGGACATATACACCTGCCTACATATACTGGGGACATACCCCTGCCTACATATACTGGGGACATATACCCCTGCCTACATATACTGGGGACATATACACCTGCCTACATATACTGGGGACATATACACCTGCTTACATATACTGGCCACATATACACCTGCCTACATATACTGGGGACATATACACCTGCCTACATATACTGCGGACATATACACCTGCCTACATATACTGGGGACATACCCCTGCCTACATATACTGGGGACATATATCCCTGCCTACATATACTGGGGACATATACACCTGCCTACATATACTGGGGACATACCCCTGCCTACATATACTGGGGACATATACCCCTGCCTACATATACTGGGGACATATACACCTGCCTACATATACTGGGGACATATACACCTGCTTACATATACTGGCCACATATACACCTGCCTACATATACTGGGGACATATACACCTGCCTACATATACTGGGGACATGTACACCTGCCTACATATACTGGGGACATATACACCTGCCTACATATACTGGGGACATATACACCTGCCTACATATACTGGGGACATACCCCTGCCTACATATACTGGGGACATATACACCTGCCTACATATACTGGGGACATATACACCTGCCTACATATACTGGGGACATACACCTGCCTACATATACTGGCCACATATACACCTGCCTACATATACTGGGGACATATACACCTGCCTACATATACTGGGGACATATACACCTGCCTACATATACTGGGGACATATACACCTGCCTACATATACTGGGGACATACCCCTGCCTACATATACTGGGGACATATACACCTGCCTACATATACTGGGGACATATACACCTGCCTACATATACTGGGGACATACCCCTGCCTACATATACTGGGGACATATACCCCTGCCTACATATACTGGGGACATATACACCTGCCTACATATACTGGGGACATATACTCCTGCCTACATATACTGGGGACATATACACCTGCCTACATATACTGGGGACATACCCCTGCCTACATATACTGGGGACATATATCCCTGCCTACATATACTGGGGACATATACACCTGCCTACATATACTGGGGACATATACACCTGCCTACATATACTGGGCATATATACCCCTGCCTACATATACTGGGGACATATACACCTGCCTACATATACTGGGGACATATACCCCTGCCTACATATACTGGGGACATATACCCCTGCCTACATATACTGGGGACATATACCCCTGCCTACATATACTGGGGACATATACCCCTGCCTACATATACTGGGGACATATACCCCTGCCTACATATACTGGGGACATATACCCCTGCCTACATATACTGGGGACATATACACCTGCCTACATATACTGGCCACATATACACCTGCCTACATATACTGGGGACATACCCCTGCCTACATATACTGGGGACATATACACCTGCCTACATATACTGGGGACATATACACCTGCCTACATATACTGGGGACATACCCCTGCCTACATATACTGGGGACATATACCCATGCCTACATATACTGGGGACATATACACCTGCCTACATATACTGGGGACATATACACCTGCCTACATATACTGGGGACATATACACCTGCCTACATATACTGGGGACATATACACCTGCCTACATATACTGGGGACATATACACCTGCCTACATATACTGGGCATATATACCCCTGCCTACATATACTGGGGACATATACACCTGCCTACATATACTGGGGACATATACCCCTGCCTACATATACTGGGGACATATACCCCTGCCTACATATACTGGGGACATATACCCCTGCCTACATATACTGGTGACATATACCCCTGCCTACATATACTGGGGAGATATATCCCTGCCTACATATACTGGGGACATATCCCACTGGCTACATATACTGGGCACATATACGCCATCTGTAAAAAGTACTTTGGACCACTGAGCAACAGCCCAGTGCTGCTTCTCTGTAGCCCAGGTCAGGCGATTCTGCCGCTGTTTCTGGTTCAAAAGTGGCTTGGCCTGGGGAATGCGGCACCTGTGGCCCATTTCCTGCACACGCCTTTACACGTTGTCTCTGTATGTTTCTACTCCAGACTCAGTCCACTGCTTCCGCAGGTCCCCCAAGGTCTGGAATCGGTCCTTCTCCACAATCTTCCTCAGGGTCCGTCACCTCTTCTCGTTGTGCAGCGTTTTCTACCACACTTTTTCCTTCCCACAGACTTCCCACTGAAGTGCCTTGATACAGCACTCTGGGAACAGCCTATTCATTCAGAAATTTTTTTCTGTGTCTTACCCTCTTGCTTGAGGGCAGGGGTCGAGTCCTGCGTGAACGCGGGTGAACGGCGTCCACCCACTTTTTCTTCAAAGTGAACGCCGTTCACCCTGGCTTGTGTGGAGGGGGCAGAGCAGGGAAGGCGAGCTATAGGGACAGTAGGGATGGGCGGACATCTCCCCCCCATCCCTGACCTTTGTGCTCCCCTTCCTGCCTCTCCCCTCCAGCGTTTTTAAGTGTCGGGCCGGCGGCGAAAGTGGGCGGAGACTTCCTGCGTTCCAGTTGCATGGGACGCTCCGCTCTGTGTGCGGCTAGTCTGGTCTTCTAGCCGCACACAGAGCGGAGCGTCCCATGCGACTGGAACGAGGTAAGTCTCCGCCCACTTTCGCCGCCGGGCCGACACTTAACCTGCTGAGCGGTCTGGACGAGCTCAGCTCGTCCAACACCGCCAGAGGCTGCCGCTCAGGCCCTGCTGGGCCGATTTTCGTCAAATAAAAAGCAGCACACACAGCCGGCACTTTGCCAGCCGCGTGTGCTGCCTGATCGCCGCCGCTCTGCGGCGATCCGCCGCGAGCAGCGGCGAAAGAGGGTCCCCCCAGCCGCCTGAGACCAGCGTAGCCGGAACAAAAAGTTCCGGCCAGCGCTAAGGGCTGGATCGGAGGCGGCTGACGTCAGGACGTCGGCTGACGTCGATGACGTCACTCCGCTCGTCGCTATGGCGACGATGTAAGCAAAACAAGGAAGGCCGCTCATTGCGGCCTTCCTTGTTTATTCTGGGCGCCGGAGGCGATCGGAAGAACGCCTCCGGAGCGCCCTCTAGTGGGCTTTCATGCAGCCAACTTTCAGTTGGCTGCATGAAATAGTTTTTTTTTAATTTAAAAAAACCCTCCCGCAGCCACCCTGGCGATTTAATCAGAACGCCAGGGTGGTTAAAAACGCCGGAGGGGAGAGGCAGGAAGGGGAGCACAAAGGTGAGGGATGGGGGGGGGAGATGTCCGCCCATCCCCACTGTCCCTATAGCTCGCCTTCCCTGCTCTGCTCCCTCCGGGTGGGGGGCTGGGGGCACACCTGGCTACCTGGGCACATATACCCCTGCCTACATATTCTGGGCACATATACCCCTGGCTACCTGGGCACATATATCCCTGCCTATATATACTGGGGACATATACACCTGCCTACATATACTGGGGACATATACACCTGCCTACATATACTGGGGACATATACACCTGCCTACATATACTGGGGACATATACACCTGTCTACATATACTGGGGACATATACACCTGCCTACATATACTGGGGACATATACACCTGCCTACATACACTGGCCACATATACACCTGCCTACATATACTGGGGACATATACACCTGCCTACATATACTGGGGACATATACACCTGCCTACATATACTGGGGACATATACACCTGCCTACATATACTGGGGACATATACACCTGCCTACATATACTGGGGACATACCCCTGCCTACATATACTGGGGACATATACACCTGCCTACATATACTGGGGACATATACACCTGCCTACATATACTGGGGACATACACCTGCCTACATATACTGGCCACATATACACCTGCCTACATATACTGGGGACATATACACCTGCCTACATATACTGGGGACATATACACCTGCCTACATATACTGGGGACATATACACCTGCCTACATATACTGGGGACATATACACCTGCCTACATATACTGGGGACATACCCCTGCCTACATATACTGGGGACATATACACCTGCCTACATATACTGGGGACATATACACCTGCCTACATATACTGGGGACATACCCCTGCCTACATATACTGGGGACATATACCCCTGCCTACATATACTGGGGACATATACACCTGCCTACATATACTGGGGACATATACACCTGCCTACATATACTGGGGACATATACACCTGCCTACATATACTGGGGACATACCCCTGCCTACATATACTGGGGACATATATCCCTGCCTACATATACTGGGGACATATACACCTGCCTACATATACTGGGGACATATACACCTGCCTACATATACTGGGCATATATACCCATGCCTACATATACTGGGGACATATACACCTGCCTACATATACTGGGGACATATACCCCCGCCTACATATACTGGGGACATATACCTCTGCCTACATATACTGGGGACATATACCCCTGCCTACATATACTGGGGACATATACCCCTGCCTACATATACTGGAGACATATACCCCTGCCTACATATACTGGGGACATATACCCCTGCCTACATATACTGGGGACATATACACCTGCCTACATATACTGGCCACATATACACCTGCCTACATATACTGGGGACATACCCCTGCCTACATATACTGGGGACATATACACCTGCCTACATATACTGGGGACATATACACCTGCCTACATATACTGGGGACATACCCCTGCCTACATATACTGGGGACATATACCCCTGCCTACATATACTGGGGACATATACACCTGCCTACATATACTGGGGACATATACACCTGCCTACATATACTGGGGACATATACACCTGCCTACATATACTGGGGACATACCCCTGCCTACATATACTGGGGACATATACCCCTGCCTACATATACTGGGGACATATACACCTGCCTACATATACTGGGGACATATACACCTGCCTACATATACTGGGCATATATACCCCTGCCTACATATACTGGGGACATATACACCTGCCAACATATACTGGGGACATATACCCCTGCCTACATATACTGGGGACATATACACCTGCCTACATATACTGGGGACATATACTCCTGCCTACATATACTGGGGACATATACCCCTGCCTACATATACTGAGGACATATACCCCTGCCTACATATACTGGGGACATATCCCACTGGCTACATATACTGGGCACATATACCCCTGCCTACATATACTGGAGACATATACCCCTGCCTACATATACTGGGGACATATACCCCTGCCTACATATACTGGGGACATATACACCTGCCTACATATACTGGCCACATATACACCTGCCTACATATACTGGGGACATACCCCTGCCTACATATACTGGGGACATATACACCTGCCTACATATACTGGGGACATATACACCTGCCTACATATACTGGGGACATACCCCTGCCTACATATACTGGGGACATATACCCCTGCCTACATATACTGGGGACATATACACCTGCCTACATATACTGGGGACATATACACCTGCCTACATATACTGGGGACATATACACCTGCCTACATATACTGGGGACATACCCCTGCCTACATATACTGGGGACATATACCCCTGCCTACATATACTGGGGACATATACACCTGCCTACATATACTGGGGACATATACACCTGCCTACATATACTGGGCATATATACCCCTGCCTACATATACTGGGGACATATACACCTGCCAACATATACTGGGGACATATACCCCTGCCTACATATACTGGGGACATATACACCTGCCTACATATACTGGGGACATATACTCCTGCCTACATATACTGGGGACATATACCCCTGCCTACATATACTGAGGACATATACCCCTGCCTACATATACTGGGGACATATCCCACTGGCTACATATACTGGGCACATATACCCCTGGCTACATATACTAGGCAACTATACCTCTGGCTACATATACTGGTGACTACTATACTCATGGTTACTTATACTGGGGACACCTATAGACCTGGCTACCTGGGGGTACCTATTTTGGGGGAACTGCTGTCAGATTATCTGCATTTTTGTGGAATCGCTTTTATGTATTTTGGGGAACAGCTGCCAGATTATGTGTATGTTAGGGGAACGGCTGCTGCCAGATTACGTGTATTTTGGGGAACTGCTGCCAGATTGTGTATGTTTTGGGGACCACTACTGCCAGATTATGTCTTTTGGGTGTTACGTGTATTTTGGGTGATCCGCTGTCAGGTTTCGCGTATTTTGGGGAACTGCTTCCAAATTATGTGTATGTTGGTGGAACTGCTGCTGCCACATTGTCTATTTTGGTGGAACCACTTCCATATTATCTGTATTTTGGAGGAACTTCTACCAGATTATGTGTCTTTTTGGTGAAATGCTGTCAGATTACATCAATTTTTGGGGGATACACTACGGCAGAGCTTAAACTTCCTTGGCAGACCTTTTACATCACTGCTAAGGTCATGTATATTTGGCCCCACCCATGACCACGCCCACGGTGTGCTTGACCACGCCCATTTTTGGCGCGCCGCGCAGAGGTTCTCCAGGTGAGTCCACTCACTTCTTTTCCCAGGACTAGACCCCTGCTTGAGGGTGTCAATAATGGCCTTCTGGACAGCAGTCTTACCCATGATTGCAGTTTTGAGTAATGAACCAGGCTGGGAGTTTTAAAAGCCTCAGGAATCTTTTGCAGGTGTTTAGAGTTAATTAGTTGATTCAGATGATGAGGTTAATAGCTCGTTTAGAGAACCTTTTCATGATATGCTAATTTTTTGAGATAGGAATTTTGGGTTTTCATGAGCTGTATGCCAAAATCATCAATATTAAAACAATAAAAGGCTTGAACTACTTCAGTTGTGTGTAATGAATCTAAAATATATGAAAGTCTAATGTTTATCAGTACATTACAGAAAATAATGAACTTTATCACAATATGCTAATTTTTTTAGAAGGACCTGTAAAACACCCTACAACTCCTCCATAGTCACCTGTAGAGTCCTTAACTGAAATGGTAATGTGACACCCCCCCTTTTGTGGACACTTACAATTTTCCTGACCACTTCACATTCAACCACACTGCCCCTCCCATTCCTTAAAGGGACACTTAAAGAGAATCTGTATTGTTCAAATCGCTCAAAAGTAAACATACCAGTGCGTTAGGGGACATCTCCTATTACCCTCTGTCACAATTTCGCCGCTCCTCGCCGCATTAAAAGTGGTTAAAAACAGTTTTTAAAAGTTTGTTTGTAAACAAACAAAATGGCCACCAAAACAGGAAGTAGGTTGATGTACAGTATGTCCACACATAGAAAAATACATCCATACACAAGCAGGCTGTATACAGCATTCCTTTTGAATCTCAAGAGATCATTTGTGTGTTTCTTTCCCCCAGGCACTGAAGTTTCAGGCTGCTCTTTTCTTCCTGCAAACAGCTTTGCCCTTGTTTGTAATTCCTCAGTATGTGAAAGCCCAGCCAGCTCAGAGGACGATTTATCCAGCTTGTAAAAGATAAGAGAGAAGCTGCTCTAATCTAAATAACACACAGACAGTGTGCAGAGAGGGGCCTGGAAGGGTGAGTTCATAGCAGAACTACAACACTGAAGAACTTGGCAGCCTTCCAGACACAGGCCGACAAGTCTGACAGGGGAAAGATACATTGATTTATTACAGAGACAGTGATAGTATAAAGTGCTGCAGTTAGCCAGAACACATTAGAATAGCTTTTGGAACTTGTAGGATGATAAAAAACAGGATGCAATTTTTGTTACGGAGTCTCTTTAAGCCAGGAATAAAAAAAATCAGTTTTACTTGCCTGGGGCTTCTACCAGCCCCCTGCAGCCGTACCATGCCCTCGTAGTCACTCACTGCTGCTCCGGACCCCGCCGCCAGCTAGTTTTGGTTTCGCTGACAGGAAGTCGGTGAGCTTTCTGCGCCTGCGCAGGCCTGGCCACACGTATCCCCCTTCATGTTCCCATCCTCAATAGCACCCTGCACAGGATGGGAATGCAAAGAAAAATACGCCTGGCCAGGCCTGTCGGGCCTGTCAGTGAAAACGATACTAGCTGTCCCTTTAAACCAAAAACTTCCATGCTCATCCAACTTTGCCATGTAACATGATGATATCAAGGTGTAAGTACAGTACCTTTTTTTCTTTTTTTCTCACTGTGAGGGTTAGAATACAGCCATAACTAATAATAACATAATAATAATAATAACTACAAACCATGGGACATCTAGAAAAACTTTGATGGGGCCCTTCTAACAATCACACTCCTTTTCTGTCTTGGTGCCCCCATGGCCAATAGGTTCATCTGCCAGAAATCTTGTAACAAGTGCGGCCATCATGACTCCCCCTACCCATAACAAGTGTAGGGGCAGACACATCCCCTATATTTTGAGGAGAGAGGGTAAGAAGTTTTAACTCCCAACAGTCACAGGCTCCCCTGTGGCTGCAGTGGTTGCTCCCACTTTACTTACACCTCTGAAAAATTTGGGTTTCTGAGTGGGACTGTAAAAGAAAGTAAACCTGGAAGATATTAAGCTCAAAAATGTAGATACACTGGGAGACAGAAGCCTCTGGATCTTACAGAGGCTTCCTCTGTCCCTACATTCCAGCCCTTGGACCCCTGAAGTTCAACAGAGCTCGCCCACACTACACAGACATAGACGGTTTGCACCTGCACAGTATCACAGAGCTGCTTGCGCAGGCTTCTTGTCAACCGGCTTGCAAGGGTCTCAGAGCTGGAATGGCAAGGAGGGTAAGGTGATGGAGGAAGCCTCTGAAGTACCCAATTGGAACCCTTCTTTCCCTTCAGGTATACTTTTATGGTGCCCATACGTGGTACAATTTTTTCATTTTTTTTTTATTAGATAATTACGTTTGATTATTCCGATTTGTCAGAAAATCTTGAAAAATTATTTAGTATACATTTTCCAACATGTCCGATCGGATTTTTATCGAAAAAATTGGATAATCATTTGTTTTTCTTGATAAAAAAAAAAGATTATTTACAACTTTCATTTGATTCTATCGTTTCGGTCGAATAAACTGAAAAGTCGAATGTTCTTATTGTACCATGCAGGGCATGGGCAGCGCCACGCTGGGGCACTGCCCCCCCGAATCACTGTTCCCCCCTGAATACTTCCTCTGCTCAGTAACAAACAGTTAACTGTTCACAGGCTCCAGCACCGTACAGTGAACAGGATAGGATCTGTAAAAAAACTCTCCATGTCAGCCTGAGTCTATGTAGGCGTTAGGTTAACTAAAGGTCTTATCTATTTGATATAAATACCTCACAATCCTTGCATGATCCCTTGTAATGAATGTATCTGGATGATATTTCTATTTGCAAAAAAAATCTCTACCTCTTTCTGAATCTGATTGTATGTTCTAACATTGTCAGTTAACAGGAATAGAAAGCTTACTGTTGGGAGTCCCTAAAAGCCACTTTAAGGCCCGGTGCACACCAAAACCCGCTAGCAGATCCGCAAAATGCTAGCAGATTTTTAAACGCTTTTTTTATTTTTCTGAGGCGTTTTGCGGATTGCTGCTGCGGATTTCAGTGTAGCATTTTTCATATATTGTTACAGTAAAGCTGTTACTGAACAGCTTCTGTAACAAAACCGCCTGGCAAACTGCTCTGATCTGCCATTTTTCAGAGCGGTTTGCATTTTTCCTATACTTAACATTGAGGTAGAAACGCCTCCGCAATCCATAAAATGCCTCACGCCGGGAGGATTCGTTTCTGCAAAACGCCTCCCGCTGTGGTGTGCACACAGCCATTGAAATGCATTACCCTAGCGTATCCACAGCCGCAAGCGGTGTGCCCCAGCCCTAAGATGTCAAATGATTTTCTGCATGCTTGCAGAAAAATAATCGAGGGATGACTTGATGACTCAAACAAACAAACAAACACAGAACACTTATATCGCGCTTTTCTCCTGGCGGACTCAAAGCGCCAGAGCTGCAGCCACTAGGACGCACTCTATAGACAGTAGCAGTGTTAGTGAGACTGGCCCAAGGTCTCCTACTGAATAGGTGCTGGATTACTGAACAGGCAGAGCCGAGATTTGAACCCTGGTCTCCTGTGTCAGAGGCATAGCCCTTAACCATTGCTCCATTCAGCCACTGCACTTCCAGGCCATCATCCAAACAGCTTATTTCTGCTCTATACAACACTATTATAACTAGAGATGGCCCAAACAGTTGAACGCGAACTTGTTTGCACGAACAATGCGAGTTCGTGTTCGCGTCGAAACGCAAACTTTATGCGAGTTCGACCCGCCCCCTATACTACATCATTGGGCTAAACTTTGACCCTCTACATCACAGACAGCAGACACATGGCAGTCAATCAGGCTGCACTCCCTCCTGGAGCTCCCCCCCTCCTGGAGCCCCCCCCCCCCCATAAAAGGCAGCAGCGTTGGCCATTTTCTCACTCTGTCTGCTGCTGTTATCAACGAGAGAAGGGAGAGACCATGCCTTCTTCTGCTGACGAGTTCCACCAGAAGAAGGCGCGGTTAAGCGCCAAAACCGGTACTGACATCAGACGGCAACCACGCATCCCTCCCCGCTGGCAGAAGCTCCCCTCTCCGTTCCATCATACTGTCAGCCCTGGCCAGGCTGCTGCAGGACGAGGAGAATCTCGGTCGGAGGCTCTGATGCACTTTTACCTTACATACTTATAGTAAGTGCAACACATAGCGTGTTTTTATTGTTTTCCCAGTTAATGCACAATTCAAGTGCTCTCCCCTTCCCCTCTTGTCTTTCACATACTACACCTTTCACTGCACCTGTGTGACTGCACATTGTTCTACCAGCAGTCTCTGCATACCTTTTCACTGCACCTGTGTGACTGCACATTGTTCTACCAGCCGTCACTGCATACCTTTCACTGCATCTGTTTAACCTTACACTGTTTTATATACCAGCAGTCAGTGCATCCATTTTCACTGCACCTGTGTAACTGTACATTGTTATACCAGCAGTCACTGCATACCTTTCACTGCACCTGTGTGACTGCACATTGTTCTACCAGCAGTCACTGCATACCTTTTCACTGCACCTGTGTGACTGCACATTGTTCTACCAGCAGTTACTGCATACCTTTTACTGCATCTGTGTGTCCGCACGCTGTTTTTTATACCAGCAGTCAGTGCATCCATTTTCACTGCACCTGTTTGACTGCACATTGTTATACCAGCAGACACTGCATACCTTTTCACTGCACCTGTTTGACTGCACATTGTTCTACCAGCAGTCACTGCATATCTTTCACTGCATCTGTGTGACAGCACGCTGTTTTATATACCAGCAGTCAGTGCATCCATTTTCACTGCACCTGTGTGACTGCACATTGTTATACCAGCAGTCACTGCATACCTTTCAGGTCTACAATTTTGTCTCTGACATCCTTGGACAGCTCTTTGGTCTTTCCCATGTTGGAGAGTTTGGAGTCTGCTTGATTGATTGATTCTGTGGACAGGTGTCTTTTATACAGGTGACTAGTTAAGACAGGTGTCCTTAATGAGGGTGACTAATTGAGTAGAAGTGTCTAACCACTCTGTTGGAGCCAGAACTCTTAATGGTTGGTAGGGGTTCAAAAACTTATTTCACTCAATGAAATGCAAATCAGTTGCTATCTTTTATTTAAGGTTATTTTTTCCATTTTCCTTTTGATGTGCTATCTGCCACTGTTAAAATAAACCTACCATTGAAATGATACTGTTCTGAGACTTTTCATTTCTTTGTCATTGGACAAACTTACAAAATCAGTGAGGGGTCAAATAATTATTTCCTCCACTGTATATACCAGTCAGTGCATATCTTTCACTGCATCTGTGACTGCACATTGTATTATACCAGCAGTCAGTGTATACCTTTCACTGCATCTGTGTGACTGCACATTGTATTAGTCAAGTCAGTGCATACCTTTCACTTCACCCCCCCAATATGGACAAAACAACAGACTTCTCAGTTTGGATGTACTCCATAGGGCTTATTTCACTCCAGTCCATTTATTTAGATTCTACCAGGGCTACTCACCTCTAAGTTCCAAATGTGGCCTTTTCCCAGGCACCTTTTACCACATGATTTGGTTCTGCCCGAAGGTTAATATTTACTGGTGGCAGGTCATCAAATTTCTTTGTTACAAAATGGGTTGTACCATAGACCTGAACCCTAAACTTTGCCTTTTAAACATTGTACCCTCTGGTTCTTGCAATAAATACAAAAAACTTTTCTAACTCTTAGTTTTGCAAGAAAAGTGCTGACATGACATTGGATCAAACCCATGGTACCTACCTTGGCTGACTGGGTTAATGCTTTAAATGCTGCCTTCCCCTTCCATGAGGCCATCTACCGGAGACAAGGGTCTCACTCTAAATACTCCCTTATTTTGGATGCCTGGGTACAGTCTCCCCACACCTGATCCTCCCATTGCCTCCATCTTTTGTATTGTATCCACATTAGACAGACATCATTGCTTATATCTGTTATCCTGAAATTCCTGATTGTACGACAACCTGGCTGGGATTCTTACACCAGTTACTCCTAATTATTGGTTCCACTATTCATTTTAATAACCTTTTCTAGCCAACATGTCCCTTGTTGGATATATGCTTACCCTTGACTTCCATGGTTTCACCTTTATGCATGTTTAGCTATTTATTATCATTAAATTGTCACTGCTTACCCACACTGGCTATTGGAACAGTGATTTTTCCTGCCTGTATGCAGTGTACTCTAATAAAGTTGACCTGCTCAGTAAAAAAAAAAAAAAATTCCCATATAGAGTGTGTGTTCTCCCGGTATTTGCCTGGGTTTCCTCCAAGTGCTGTGGTTTCCTTCCATATACCAAAACCATAGTGGCAGGTAAAATGGCATTTCCCAAGTTGACCCTAAACTGGGATTAGATTGGCAGTCCTTTGGAGGGACATAAAAATGCAACATAAAAATGTGCACAAAAATAAAAATAAGATATGAATCCATAGACCGCTATCACATGCACCTGTGTAGTAGGGATGAGTGAGCACAGTTTTACAAGAAACTAAACTATACCCAATTATGTTCAAGCAGGGCCGGCGCTACCATTAAGGCAAAGGAGGCAGCTGCCCCAGGGCCCCAGAGCTTGTAGGGCCCCCCAGTGGCTACAAGAGGAAAAAAAATTCAAATCGGCCTTATAGTTTTTGAGAAAATCGATTTTAAAGTTTCAAAGGAAAAAAAAATACACATTTAAAAACCTGCCGACTTTAATGGTTAATAGCAAATCCAGCTTAAATGCTAGAAACCCTAAATTTGCAGGATATGTTAAGGAGATCATTAGGAATAAGAGGAAAAAACGATTTTTCAAAAAGACCTTATAGTTTTTGAGAAAATCTATTTTAAAGTTTCGAAGGAAAAAAGTATACTTTTAAATGCGGTAAATGTCACTTTTAGTAGCAAACCTAACGGTAGTGTAATTTTACATGCATCAAACGAAAGCGCAATAAATTTCCTGACGGGGTTTCCAGGGGGTCTATACGCAGCCGCAGCGCTTTGGCCAGGGATCGCTATACAGCCGCAATATGGCTGTATGAACATCCCTGGCATTATTTCCTATTTTCCCAATTTTTTTTTTTATGTTTAGAGTGTGGGATTTTTTTTTTTTTTAAATTATGTGGGGTCCCCCCTCCTGAAACTTTTTAACCCCTTGTCCCCCATGCAGGCTGGGATAGCCAGAATGTGGAGCTCCGACCGATTGGGACTTCACACCCTGTTATACCAGCTGCAAAAAAGGTCCCCTAATGCCGATTTTTGTTCCGGGGTATATGTTGGGGGGGGCCCCCAGGTTTATTTTGCCCTGGGGCCCCATTGTTGCTTAAACCGGCCCTGTGTTCAAGGATGGGGCTGAGGCTTCTACCAGCCCCCCGCAGCCATCCTGCCCCCCGCCGGTCCTCAACGATACTCCGTTCCCCTGCTGCGGATTCGTTTTGGTTCTTCTGACTGATCAGTTGGTGGTCCACTGCGCCTGCGTGTCCTCGTAAGCGCTCACGGCAGCAAATGCGTCCCGCACAGACGTAGTAAGACGTTTTCTGTGCAGGACGCTCTCGCCGCCGTGAACACATACGAGGATGCGCTCGGCCAGGGCCACGCAGGCGCAGTACACTGCAGACTAATCAGTCGTCAGAAACGAAATCAAGCCATGGTGGGGGAACGGGGGATTGTTGAGGAGCAGCGTGGGACAGGATGGCTGCAGGGGGCTGGTAGAAGCCCCAGGTAAGTGAAACTCTTTTTTTCTATGCGACGGTTAAAGGTTCCTTTACGGAGAACTAACACAACACTGAGTCACCTACATCCTCTTGCACGAGGAGATAAGCATTTAAGTATATGAAAATGACATCAGGTGCTTAGCAAATATTGACTGTGTGTGCAGGAGAGGCACAGAAAACATTTGTAGGACTATTATCATTTAGATGGGCAAAGCTGACAAGGTCAGTACAACGCCATATCTGACACCATCACATGGAAATAATGAGCAGCCTGGTGATGAGTGACAGCACTGTTTTTTTCAAGCCAACCTGTCAACACTGAATGAATATTACAGTGGCATGTTCCAACATGTACCATGGGGGAAAAAGGGTTATTATATATGCGATCTTAGGATGTTATTGGACAGGGATCTGTTAATAAGTTGTTCGAGCGATCAGAAATTCTGATTGGGTTGGTTGTAAATAATCTCAGTTGATGGGCACAATTGATTATGAATAATTATAAAAATAGTCATCCGGTTGGATTTTTGTCAAACCAAAATTTGGATTTTCTTGTTGGTTGTGATAGATAGGAAACAAAGATTGGTTCGCTGATGGTGTAGTGAACGATTTATCTTCCGATCAGAATTATCTGATTGCTAGAACGCTTTTTCGCTAGAAATTGGTAGGACCAGAAGAGAAAAATTGTCTCCCCTGCATGCCTACTCCACTGCTTAAAGTAAACCTATAATAACAAAAAAGCCCCTGGGGAGTACTTACGTCGGGAGGGGAGAAACTTCTGGATTCTAACGAGGCTTACCCCATCCTCCTCCATTCCTCCATTGCAGCACTTGAAGCCCTGAACACCAAGAAGGTATATATTTATTTGGGGGCAGTATAATTGCCCCCAGTATAGGATAGCTAGGTAGGTGTCTCCAGTATAGGTATTTGTGACTTTAGAAAAGGACTCTTTAAGCTCATGCAATCTCAAAAAGGCAGAAAAAATCTCTGAAAAAACTTTATTGACACATATAAGCAACTTCAAAACACACGGTTCTTCAACATCACAGTGATAGGTCTTGAAAACACATTAAATTGGTTTGAATCAATAAGCGGTTGTAGCTTTGCGGGTGTTTAACTTCAAGGCAATGACACATGTTCGTTTCGGGCTATTATATAAAATTGTATGTGCCCTTCATCAGGCCGTGTTACCCAATTCTGCGTAGCTCAACCAGAGAAAACCAAAGAGGCATCAAGAACCATATGCTGGGGGGCGTCTGAACTAACCAGACGCACAAAACCTTCCCAACGGCTATAACAAGGTGCTGCAAGGTGGGAACCCCTCTTTGGTTTTCTCTGGTTGAGCTACGCAGAATTGGGTAACACGGCCTGATGAAGGGCACATACAATTTTATATAATAGCCCGAAACGAACATGTGTCGTTGCCCTGAAGTTAAATACCCGCAAAGCTACAACCGCTTATTGATTCAAACCAATTTAATGTGTTTTCAAGACCTATCACTGTGATGTTGAAGAACCGTGTGTTTTGAAGTTGTTTATATGTGTCAATAAAGTTTTTTCAGAGATTTTTTCTGCCTTTTTGAGATTGCATTAGCTTAAAGAGTCCTTTTCTAAAGTCACAAATAAGTGTTGGTGGGAAAGGTGGATTGCCCTGAAAAAGGACTGTGATTTGATCCTTCACTATATAAAGGACTGTACCCTAAGATATTTTTTATAAATGTTCCAGTATAGGTAGCCAGTATCATTGCCCCAAGTATAGGTTAGCTAGGTAGGTGCCTCCAGTATAGGTAGCCAGTATAATTGCCCCGAGAATAGGTTAGCTAGGTAGGTGCCGCCAGTATAGCTAGCCAGTATAATTGCCCCAGTATAGGATAGCTTGGTAGGTGCATCCAGTATAGGTAGTCAGTATAATTGTCCCGAGTATAGGATAGGTAGGTAGGTGCCTCCAGTATAGCGAGAAGAGTGGCGGCAGGGGAGAGCAGGCATAGCGCCGTAACTCACCTTCTGGGATCCCTTGCAGACTCTTTCTTCTTCATCTCCCAGGCGTCACTAGTACTAGCGTCCCCTGTGATGACATCGGTTACGTCATGACAGGGGATTCTGTTACCAACGCGAGGGACGCCTGGGAGAGGAAGTAGTAAGAGGATGCAAGGGATCACAGAAGCCCCCTCTCCCCACCCCCTGCTGCTCTGCCTGTGCCTGAGGTGCCTCCATGTTGGGGGGAGCCCGGGCCCCCCAGGCCCCTCACTGCAGTGATAGCTGTCCCCCCTAATGGCGGCCCTGCCCACAGGGTTCAAGATATAAGGGGACTTTGGAAGAGAGGGGGGCACAAGGGACTCTTCCCCACGTACGGTCCCCCGGAGGAGGTTGGAGGCCCTGGGAAGGGGTTAATGGTGCAATCTGAGGGCCCTCCTTAACAAGAGAACCCCCAGATTCCCACCCCCCAAGTGTGATGGGTGTAGTGGTTCTGTGCTATTGTGCTGTCGTAGCCATACTCATGTAGGTGTAGCACGGCCATGCTCATGCATTTAGAGGTTCGCGCATGGACACAATCTTCAAGAGCGTCCCACGGAGCCGCTGTGTTTTGGAGGAGAACGTGCCTTGTTTGTAATTTCAGGTAACATGCACATTTTAGAAATAGATGCCAAATCTATTCAGATTTGAAATCGTAATTACGTGTTATCATAATTTGCAAAATTTTACAAGAAATTCCATGTAGGCAAAATTAGCACATTATGATCAGCACTGGTGTAGATCTGTTTTGCTGCCAGGCACTGACCTCTAGTGACAAGTACTTCAGTTTTGTCAGCATTTAGTTTCATACAAACACTCTGCAGCAGACTGCTACTGGATCCAGCAATTAAAGGACATCAAAGGTGAAAAAAAAATAATGAGATAAACAATTGTATCTAGATATAATTTTTTTTAGCTATCCCACAGTTTAATTTTATATTTAAATCTAATTTTTAAGTTTTTACTATTTCATGGCCTTTTCTCAATGACACATTTATTGAAGTATGCCAGAGCTAAAATCTATGAACTATTTTTATCTTTTTATCTCTTTCTGTCTTCAGAAGCCATTTTCTACCAGGAAAGTGTTTTATAGCTGTAATTCCTTATCAGTGAGGGTTACACTATAGTCCGACCTGGAGAGAAACGGTCACTTGCATACCTGATTTTTTACTCTTTCAGGCAGAGAAAGTAAAAAAGCAACATAGCCTAGTTATTTGTGTGTTTGGCACTGTACATACACATGTCTATCTCATCATGTGACATGTCACCTCGGGTGCCCAGGAGTGCCATCATCTAGGGGGATTCAACAACCTCAAGTCACTTAAAGGGGTTCTGTGGAGTCATTCAATAAACATAAACAGACACCTGGGGCTTCTATCAGCCCCCTGTAGCTGTAATGTCCTCCTCCGATCACTCATTCCCCGCTGCCGGTCCCGGTCTGATTATGCGTGTAATGCTTCTCCGGGAGCTTACTGCGCAGGTGCAGTACAAGAAAACCTTGTACTGCACCTGCACAGTAAGCTCCTGGAGACGCGAGCAGGGAGCGCGCATTATTCGTCTTGTTAGACAAATAATTGCCCGGTGACGTTGGCGAGAAACGTGTGATCGGTGGATCTGTGGAACATAACAGCTACAGGGGACTGATAGAAGCTCCAGGTAAGTGTCTGTTTATGTTTATTGAATGACTCCACAGAACCCCTTTAAGTACATCCAAATAGGTCATTCATATTGGTGCAAGTCAAATTTCACTGCTTTATTGCAAAAATGCTACAAAATGTAATACACTAAAAGAAGCTGTGAAAATGGACATGCAACGGTATGAGTGACCTATATGGATGTACTTACATTTGGTTTCAGCAAGTTGTCATTCATCCACTTCTGTATCTCAGCTAAACAAGTGTTTATTGTTGGAGTAGAGATTGACTTGCCAGGTTTGTAGGATAAATATAGCTAGGCAGGGCCGGCCCTAGGTTTCACAACACCCTGAGCGAAAAATGATTTTGGTGCCCCCCCTACACCCTCTTAGCACATGCACAGGCCCATATGCAATTCACCTTTTCTCCTGAGTTACCTCCTAGGACAGTGGTTCTCAACCTTTTTGAAGTCGTACATCACACCAAACGCTCAGATCTCTGTGACACATCACATGTGTATAATAGAAAAATACTAATAACCCCAAAATGGATGGAAAGAGTGCCTTGTTCTGAATACACTTAAAAAATTAAGGCTAGAAACTTTCAGGAATATTCACAAAATCAGTGGGTCAGTCAGGCACCAAACACCCCACTCCCCCCCAATTTGGAATGACAGCACAGCACCGACAATTTTTAACCACGTGTTATAGCGGCAGTGCATTTCCCCCCCAAAAAGCGCCCTCAGACTCCGTATAGGTAGGTAGCCAGGTATGATGCCCCCAGTATAGGATCTCATGTGTAGGTGCCCTAAATATAGATAGCCAAGTATAAGTGTAGGTCTCCCCCCATAGGTAGCCAGTCGTCAGTGCCTCCAGTATAGGTAGCCAGGTTTTGGTGCCCTCAGTATAGGTAGCCAGGAGTAGGTGTCGTCCCTCCATTAGAAAGCCAGCTCTAGGTGCCCCCTAGGAAGCCGGCGCCCTGAGCGACCGCTCAGGTCGCTCAGGTCAAAGGCCGGCTATGTAGCTAGGTGTCAACAGTGGCCTCAATTCACGGAGCATTATCAAACGTTTATCAAACACTTTATCAAACGTTTGATAATTTACCTCATGGGTAAAATCTAATTTTGAATTCACTAAGGTGTTATATATTTGTTGAACGTTTTATCGGTAAAACATTCGATAAATTTATAACACCTTAGTGAATTTAAAATGAGATTTTACCCATGAGGTAAATTATCAAACGTTTGATAAAGTGTTTGATAAACGTTTGATAATGCTCCATGAATTGAGGCCAGTGTAGCAGTGGTACATCAGGCCATGTTTTTAAATTACTTCTCCAAGTTTAAACATATATTGTAAATAACAGTTAAGATAGAAAATTGCGCATAGGTAGGATTTAGTTAGTGTTAGGTCCCCTCCCATGGAGGATTGACTTCTTCGCAGTGGGAGGGACGAGTACTTAACAAGTTGCATGCAAGCTGTTACAGGAAACCAACATCCTCCAGTGGTAGACAGGTCATGTGTATGCTCAGTGTGTATTTTATCCCATAAGTGGGGCTTGCACTCTCTTGCAGGTAGGCACTCATCTGTTTTTAAGTAGCGCTGTTCATTTCCTTGCTATGTACCAACAGTTAAGATAGGACTGTGCCCTAGGGCACACCGTAGTTTATTGAAACAGGATTGATCGAAAGCACTTCTAATGCTGGGCATACACGGAGAGTTTTTCCTTATCAATCGAGCCGCTGATGTCTCGATTGATAATATCCGGCAGGTCCGTTGACCCGCCGGATAGATTCCCTGCTCGATCTGTGCGCACGCGCGGATGAGTGGTGACGCGCCCCTCCCCCCTTCCTCAGGCTACCTGAATGGGGATAGAGGGTGGCACTTTGGCTACCTCAACAGGAGGGCATTCTGGCTGCCTAAAAGGGGGGGAGGCATGTTGGCAACCCTAACAGGGGCACTTTTGCTGCCTAAACAAGAGGCACTCTGACTAATTAAATGGTGGGTATTCTAGCTACTTACACAGGGGGGCTCTCTGGTTACCTTTACAATAGGGAACTTTGGCTACCTAAACAGGGGGCACTTTGGCTAACTGAACAGAGGATCACTCTGGCTACCTAAACAGGGGTCTCTTTACTCCACACAGGGGATCTCTCTGGCTACCTAGGGGTTTCTAAGGCTCCCTATGGAAATGTGCCTCTGGCTACCTAAAAGCGAGTCTCTAAAGCTCCCTATAGGGGGTTGCTCTCTGGCTACCTAAATAGGGGTCTTTAATGATCCCTACAAGGTGGGTGGGGCTCTCTGGCTACCCAAATGGAGTCTCTCTGGCTACCTACGAGGCGGGGGGGGGGGGGTGACTTTCTTGCTACCTAAATGGGGGTCTATAATATGGCTCCCTACAGGTGGAGGGCTCTCTGACTACCTAAACCGGGGCTCTCTGAGTTCCCCCTACAGGGGAACTCTCTGGCTACCTACCCCGGGGGGGCTCTCTAATTACCTACCTACATGGGGGGTCTACATAGGGGGGGTTCTCTGGCTACCTATACAAGGGGACATCTTATGCTGGGGAGGCTGCATCTGGCTAATTAATACTGGGGGCCACCTCTGGATAGCTATATTGGGGGTTACCTGGGGGCACCGTTGTCTACCACATTGCAATAGAGTGCCCGAATCTATGGGGTGGGGGATGCAATTTATAGACCCTCTCCCTGGGAGCTTTATAGTCTAGAAACTGCCCTAGTCTGTATTATGTACCCAATGTTTGTTTCAAAACTCTGTACAGTGCCACAGAATACGTTGATGCTTTATAAATCAATAATAATAATGTCCCTGCACAGCAGTGGGAGGCAGTTAGGTTCTGGCTATTCTGAAGTGTTGGGGGTTTGCCCTGCCGGTAAGCCAAAGGAATGGATCAGAGGTTCCCACACTTTTTCAGCTTGTGAGCTACTTTAAAAAAATAGCAAGTCAAAATGGTCTACCTATGTACAATGTTAGGAGCACACTTGCATACCTCCCAACTTTTTGAGATTAGAAAGAGGGACAATTAAGTCACACCCCTAATAACGCATACCATAAAGATTTTATAAGAAAAATATGTTGTTTTATACTAAATGGTTTAATGAGGCGCCCTGGTGGTATATAAAAACGTTTAAAAGCAGTTTAAAACCGAGAAAGGTTTGAGGTTGCTTACCTCAAGGACGACAAATCTTTGTAGGGACAAAAGATTTTATTGGTAGCACAGGCAACGCGTTTCACGGGTCTGAGCCTGCTTCCTCAGGCCAATAGCAGTGCCAGGCCAATTGAAATAGCAAGCTAAGAGAGGCTCCCTTAGCTTGCTATTTCAATTGGCCTGGCACTGCTATTGGCCTGATGAAGCGGGCTCAGACCCGTGAAACGCGTTACCTGTGCTACCAATAAAATCTTTTGTCCCTACAAAGATTTGTCGTCCTTGAGGTAAGCAACCTCAAACCTTTCTCGGTTTTAAACTGCTTTTAAACGCTTTTATATACCACCAGGGCGCCTCTTTAACCATTTAGTGCATCCCTAACCCCCATACGATACCCGTGTGAGGGGTGGAGGCAGAACATATGTGGTTTACACCACGGTGGACATCTGCCTCCCTTCTTTTTTCCAAGGAGAGCGACCGCATCCAGGTCCTTAGTGACCTCCCCGAGTGGAGTCGGGTTAATTGTCTCCACCTGCTTCCTGTGGTCGGTTGCCCCCTTGCAACCCACTCTTGTGAGTAGATTCTTATCTTCTACATTGACAATTTTGACTAAACATATTACACTATTGGGCTCCCGTGTTTTTTGTTTCCTGTGCCTTTTCCCCAGAAGGTGTCCTGACACCAATCATCCACTAATGTTGTTTTATAATTCAAACCACACTCGTCCTTTCTATCCTGGTTAATTTTCCTTCATATTAACATTGAAAATTAGTAATATATCAATTTAAAGGATGGGATTAAAGTTTAGAGTCAATCGAACATTTTTTTTAGGAGAGAAATATATATTTATGTAGAAAGAGGGACAAAGTCCTCCTGAAAGAGGGACAAATGAGGAGGACAGAGGGACAGGGCTCCCAAACAGGGATGCCCCCTCATCCCTTTAAATACCGACACATCTAAGTTATACAGGTTCTGGGGCTACTCACAAATAAACAGTGCCTAAACTATATCTAATTAGCCACAAGGCATGTATAATTCATATGTTACGGTATTTAAAGGGACGAGGTGGCAACTCTACTCCTAAAGAGGGACTGTCCCTCCAAAAGAAGGACAGTTGGGAGCTGTGAACTTGTATATACAGAATGGAAAATGTAGTGGGGTCGGGATCTACCATGAAGTCCTTTGCGATCTACCTAATGGGCACCCCTGGAATAGATGGATAAAACACAAGGTGAAAGGAGTCAATAAGCTGCGGTGCTCTGACTGGGTAAGCTAACCTGCATCGGTAACTGGCAGTGGCGTAGCTAAGGAGCTATGGGCCCCGGTGCAAGCTTCACTTGGGGCCCACCAAGCACTCTATAAATAACAATTGATATGTGGAACTAAAACCTGCCAAGGATTTCCACAGTGTCAGAGGTGCAATAGGGGATGGGGAACCAGGGGCGTATCTGGGTAATATAGGGCCTATGGCAAACACTGAAATTGCGCCCCAGCATCCTTTCTCGCGTACATGTGTTATGGTTGCCTGTGGTTTTTGGCTTGGGATATTGCTGAAGTGACTTTTTTGGAAATATCTCTTCTTATTCCCTCTCTGTCCTCTTTTCTAACACAAGCAAAGTGCACCCTACATATATAAATTAAGTACCTGTGTTCCTCAGATAAGAGAATTAATCTGATATGAAATGTGAGTCACAGGGGCAGACATAGCGGTGCAGCACAGTGGCAGGCATGGCGCCCTTGGTGCTGTGGCGCCCATGGCAAGAGCCATGCCTGCACCCCTCTAGATACGCCTCTGTGGGGAACAGTTTGTTAATGATTACTACTATTTAAAGCATCTATAGAAGTGATTTTTACCAGCACAGGGCTAATAGAGAGCTAATATTTTGGTTGAGGGAGGGCCCCTCGGGGCCCCACTGACCAGTGGTGTAGCTAAGTAGCTATGGGCCCCGGTGCAAGTTTTGTATGGGACCCACCAAGAACTCTATACATAACAATTGATACGGCACCAAAACCTGCCAAGGATATCCACAGTATCAGAGGTGCAAGCAGGAGATGGGAAACAGCTTGTTAATGATTACTACAACTTAAAGCATCTATAGAAGTGATTATTACCAGCACAGGACCAATAAAGAGCTAATATTATATTATGCTTATGCTTGAGGGAAGGCCCCTCTGGGCCCCTGACCCAAGGGTCCCGATGCGGTCGCTACCTCTGCAACCCCTATTGCTATGCCACTGCCTCTGACCCAAGGGCCCCGATGTGGTCGCCAGGGCCGGGCCGAGGCATAGGCTGGAGAGGCTCCAGCCTCAGGGCGCAGTGTAGGAGGAGGCGCACAATTCATTCAGCTGTCATTCCTAATTGTGTATGAAGCAGAAATAAATAAGAAAAGGGGATACATAGCAGTGACTGCAAGCCAGATAATTAGATATTAAGGTGTTGGGGAGGTTGTGGGCCCTGTGGCCCTCTTAGTCTAATAGTAATCAGTGTGTGACGGCTGGGGTGGGAGGGATGGAAGGGCGCACTTTGGTGTCTCAGCCTTGGGTGCTGGAGGACCTTGTCCCTGCTCTGGCGGTCGCTACCTCTGCAACCCCTATTGCTACGCCACTGGTAACTGGATAGAGCATCCTGGGTCAGATCCAGTCTGAGCAAAGCCAAAAATCTCTGATTTTTTTGAGGTGCTTTCAAAGTTACGTGGAATAGTGTTTAGTGAAGAAAGGCACTTGCCCGAAATGCCAGGCTTACAATTAAAAGACTATGACAAGTTCCCTTTACAATACATGGCATAATCAAAAACAGTTATCAGAAGATAGAAGAGCAATAAATAAGAATCCTTTGAAGGTTGAAGAATGCTGTGCTTAGCTGCTCAATAAAAGCTTCCACATGAACCTTGAATTTGTCCTGCTAGTGTGACCTCCTCTCATAAATGAAAGTGGTATTCAGAGAGGTAATATGCATTCTGTAAATGTCACACCTCCATTGTGCCCAGGGGATTGAGGATAAATTGCAGTAATGTAGGCCTTATACATGGAGAGGAGGTGCCAGCAGGAAACAGGTCCTCTGACAACTACTTGAGACTGCAAATCCTATTGTCTTTCATGTCAGCCACAAACAAGGTGAGAAAGTCTCAATCAAGGCAGGAAGTGCTTCAGCAAGGCCCAGCAGGGGACTCTTGGACTGTTCCTGTTTTTCCCTAAACACTGTTTATTTACATGCACTGAACTGCTGAAACTTGAGACAAAGCAGAGGCCCAGCCACACAAACAATGGCAAGTGCAGCTCACATAGAAGTGTTTCATTTCTCCCTAGCAAAACACAGGTCACTGAGAAGTCATGCTAGCTGCATTGGCTGGATGGTGTAATGGTTAAGTGCTCTGCCTCTTTTACAGGAGACCTGAGTTTGAATCTTGGCTCTACCTCTCTCACAGGAGACCTCGGTTTGCATCTTGGCTCTGCCTGCTCATTAAGCCAGCACCTATTCTGTAGGAGACCTTGGGCAAGACTCCCTAACACTGCTACTGCCTATAGAGCGCGTCCTAGTGGCTGCAGCTCGGTGCTTTCAGTCCACCAGGAGAAAAGCGTGATATAAATGTTCTGTGTCTGCATTGGATACTGATTAGAAGTTCTCAGTCAATTTCAGCTGGTGGACAATTCTGAAAAAAGTGTATATCCTATATATATTCATTTTTATTTTTTGGGGCATGAATACATCAGAGTAATGTCTGGTCAGCATGATTATAATTAATATTATTTATATGGCGATGACATCTTCTGTAGTGCTGCACAGAGTATGTAGTCTTGTTGCTAACTGTCCATCAGAGAGACCCACAATCTAATCTCTACCGTAGGCACATGTCCATCAAAGTCTAGGGCCAATATAGGGGGAAGCCAATTAACGTATCTGTATGTTTTTGGGATGTGGGAAGAAACCAAAGTGCCCAGAGGAAACCCACATAGATGGTGTTATGGGTTGAACTCTGTTTGAACCCGATGGACGTATGTCTTTTTTCAACCCAAATAAGGCCCAGTGCACACTGGGCGGATCCGCCGGCCGCATCCGCCTGGAAATCCGCATGGCTAATATATCTCTGTGGGCTGATGCACACCGGCGGGTGAGGTTTTTAGCAAGCTGCAAACGTGCCTCTTGCTGCACGTTTGCGGTTTGCTTATAACCTCAAACCGCCGGTGTGCACCAGCCCATAGAGATACATTAGCCACGGGGATGCTGAGGCGGATGCGGCCGGTGGATCGCATCAAGATCCGCCCAGTGTGCACTGGGACTAAACTCTGTCATCCGCACCCAAAACCGCTAGCGTTTTGTGGATCTGCTAGCGGTTTTGGTGTGCACTGAGCCTAACTATGTAACTATGACTGCTATCTTGCAGTCTCTGGTAAACATCTGAAGCAGGATGCTCTTTGCATGGAGCTTGTATTTTTGTGGGATTCCTCCCACATCTTAAAAACATACTGCCCCCTAAATTGGCCTAAGGGCCCGTTTCTACTAGGGCCCCGAATACAGCACAAATCTGCGTTTCCCCGCAGGTGATTAGAGAGGGAAACACTGCCGGTTTCTTCTATGGCTTGCCTTCTGAATCGCACTGTGGTGCAATTCTGGGCGGCATGCTGCATTTTTCTGTAGCATGCACCCAGATCCCTATAGTCATGCATGACACAGCTAAGCAATTTGGGCTGTGGCTTCGCAGCAGTACGGGTGCCACGACTAAATCGGAAACAGTTGCGGCACCTAGTGGAAATAAGCCCTACGGCTACATTTCCACTTCTGTGATTTTTCCACAAATTTTCACAATGAAAATTTGCAATAGTATAAACAAAAAAAATGATTGCAAATGGGCTAGTTTGCATTTTTTTTTTTTACAAAATTTTGCATGCAATTGTATGCAAGAACAAAACAGCCTGCTGCATTTATATGCAAAAATCCTCAAACAGTGCAATTTCTTTGCATGTGTTTTCTTACCGGAAAAAGGGATAGCATAAAATTGTAAATAAAATACGCATAGAAACATATATTAAATATGCATAAAAATGTACATAAAATGCCATGAGTTTTTTCAATCTCAAAAAATTTGCATGCAATTTTCTTAATACGAAAATGCAACACTACAGTGGAAACGTAGCCTAGATTGTTGGAGGGACATTAGGTTATGACTTCCAGGGATGAAATGGCGGATAGTGGAACCGCTGCGAGGGACCACATAGACTTCTAGAGGTTGGAAGAGAACCCAAGTTTACCTTCTTTAACTCATGTATCCTTTAGCTATTTGAGCTGCAAAGGAAAAGTTCATTCTTACTTACCTAGGACTTCTTTCAGCCTCTAACAGTCTATGTGATCCTTCCCTGAAGTTTTGCCGCTCTCCAGTGATTCGCTAGCCCACAGTTCCCCAACCCTGTCCTCAAGGCCCACCAACAGCGGGTCAGTGAAAAATGGCGGCCAGCACCGATAGATAAAAATGTCGCCCCATTCACTTACATTATCAAACGATATTTATCGTTTTAAAAGATTAAAAAATGGCGCCGACCTTTTGAATGAAATTTATCGTTTTAAAACTTTTTTTTTTGGTCCTGCCTGAACGATATTTATCGTTTTAAGCCCTGCTTTGCTGCACTTTGGAAAATTTTTTTTTAAATTTAAATTTTTGTGTTATGTTCTGAGTGTGGGAAATTTTTTGAAAAAAACAACGTGGGGTCCCCCCTCCCGAGCCTCTGTAACCCCTTGTCCCCCATGCAGGCTGGGATAGCCAGAATGCGGAGCCCCGGCCGACTGGGGCTTCTCACCCTGAGCTATACCAGCCCCCATGGTATGGGGGGCTCCGGGGGGGAGGGGCAGCCAAGCCTCCCCCTCCGCCCCGGAGCCCTTGTGCAATCTATGGACAAGGGGCTCTTCCCCACCTCCGGTGCCCCAGGAGGAGGTGGGGCGACGACTCCCTGGAGGGGTTCATGGTGGCATCTGGGAGTCCCCTTTAAAAAGGGGAACCCAGATGCCTGCCCTCCTCCCAGGAGAAATAAGTATAGGGGTACAAAGTACCCCTTACCCATTTCCGTAAAGGGTTAAATGAAGTAAAAACGCAACAACGAGAAAAGTCCTTTAATGTTCTAAATTAACCAGAAATACTTACCTGTACCTTTAAGAAAAATGTTCCCACGCCAATATATCCTCGGAAATGATCCAACGAATAACAATATCCTCTTATCTTGCGATCTTCAATTACCTTGATTGAAGATCTCCCACGCCAATTAGCAATACTATACCTTACAATGCGTCCTGCGTAGGGACGCATAGCATTGGCTCCCGCTGTCCTCCCCGCCTCCTCACCTGTCACCCTCACCTAGCCTGGCACCTGGTGCACCCATGGGTTTTGAATCTCAAGCTAGAGCCCTATGAGTTTGTATTTTCCTTATTTAGCTGTGAGGTTGCCTCCAGGCACTTGATCAATGTGCTCTGTAAAGTTCTGCAGAAATTATCATCACAAAATAATATAAATGAAAATCATATGCAAAGTAAATAAATGTCTATATTTACACTGTTGTGAAGAGCATTCAGCAAGACAAGACATGTACAGCAAAAAATAAAATTTATTTTTAGAGCTTCTACTATCCTTAAAAATTAAAATCTCTCATGCTACAGGCCAATTACTTAAAACATCTCATTTTATACCAGTAATCACAGACCATAGATGTTGTGAAGCAGCTATTTATTTTCTGCTTTGTATGCTATGATGGGATTTGAAGCATGTGTTAATGGGGGTGTCACCAAAGCAAAGCAGGTGGGACAGGAGAACTGTACATTGCACAGGGCAACCCATACAGATGGGAAGTCTCACTCACACCATCTGTCAGGATCTTTCTTCAGCTGGCTGCTGTGCAGTGAGCTGCTGAACTCCCACACTTTGGTCCAGCAGAGGGCGGAGCTGAGTGAAGTGCTGGTGTGCATGCTCAGTGCGGAGTCCAGGCAAGTCTCTCACAGGCTACGGACCATGGCTCCGTGTCTGCGATTTCTCATCCCGCTGATAGCCCTGAATGTGTTCGTAATTCCCGGTCCAGGGTGCGGAGCTACCGGCGGACTCCGGAGAGGACCAGCGGACTCGTGTGCTCCGAAGGTGAGTGTCCCTTTCGCTGATCAGAAGTTTTAGAACTCGAGTGAAAACTTTGCAGAAAGTTGTGTCCGGACATGCAACTTCCACTGACTACCTGATGCTGGATCTGATCACCTCCTGTATTCCGGTCATCAGCAGCTATGGCATTCAGCACTGTTTAGCAACATTGTTTCAAGAAACAGCTCTCTTGGTAGTGATGGTGTTTATGAAGTAGCCGATGTTGGTGGTACCATCATTTCAGGTACTCCGATGCGAACATATTTTCTTGTTTTTGATTGTGATTGACTGGTACACCACACCATGCGAATCTATGATTTCTGACAGGTCCAATCAGTTTTCTGATCGATTGTAAATTGATTGATCGATTGTAAATCAATTGATCGATTGTAAAATGGATTGGAAACTGAATCTGATATGTCAGAAATTACGATTCATCAATCTGATGGGAAATTGCATGGTGTGTACCAGGCATTAAGGTGGCTATTAACAATATGATTCTTCAGACTATTGATCTGACTCCGATCAGAAGTGATAGTTTTGGGCCCACCAATGAAAAGAAAGTTGCTATCTAGTTTTATCAGATATATATAGAATTGATCTATTTTTTTGATCCATTAAACTGATCGAATTGGATAGCAGCTTTACATCTATTAGTGGACCGGAAGGATTGTGTCCGATAGATATATTACAATCACATTGATTGGAGAATCTATTGTCCGATGAATCGTATGGCTAATGGCCTTCTTTATAGTTTTATTTGGTTTATGAATGCTGTCCAAACATCCTCAATACTTATTTGGGGTATCGTAGTTTATATACTATTTACCGATGTAATCTCAAACTTTGTATAGTGAACTGAGTGCAAAAAAGTGCTCCTGGAGCGCATTATAACCTAGAATACTGTACATATACTGTCTGTAAAGAATTTTAGGTGCTAGTCTACTTTAGAGGACCCAGCAGGAATTCTCAAAGGGAAATTCAGCTAACGTGATTGGGTAGAAAGCAGCCTCGTTAAATTCTAGGTTTTTGATAGGTTGTAGTAAACGACACCTTCACTATTTGGCCAATCACAATGCTTTGTGCTGTAGAGGGTGCTGTAATAGAACTGTTCCCTATGAGGTTTCCTGCTGGTTCCCCTAAAGTAGACTAGCGCCGAATTTTGGACAATTATGATAAAACTGATTACTGTAATTATGTTCAATTAGTAAGTGTTATAAGTGTGTATACTTTCTATATGTTATATGGCGCACATACTTGTAAGGTGTATGTTGGAATTCACCCCTTGTGGTTTTTTGTTTTTTTTACTCATTATTTACCATTGTTTATAAGTGGATTGTGTAGGTAAACCCTCATACTACATGGAGGTGGTAAAATAGGTCAGTTATTGGCCAATCATAATTGAAAGTGTGTACCAGACTTTAAAACAAGAAGTCTGGTGGTTTGGGGTAACTTTATTTTTGCTTTATTTTTCTTTGTACTCGGCTTGATCAAACTGCTTTTTGCAAATGTCGGGGGAAACACACCCCCAATTCTGATTGCTAATTTTACCACTTCCATGTAGTATGAGAGCTTCAACTACCCAATCTGTTCAGAGTATTCAAAATCTGTTGGCCTGCATGCTATGTGGAGGTGATAGAATTGGTCAGTGATTGGCCAATTAACATTGGATGTGTGTATGCACCCTAAGCGATAGTGATTTTAATGGGCATCACTTTTATTGGCAATATGCAGAGTGACAGGATTGATCAGTTTCTCTTTCTCTCGGTGTATCATTCATTATATATCTTAAATGGAAGTATTGTGTATTTATGACAAGTGTACAGTTTATCTCCTTTTGCAGTTCTTTGCTTGGCATATTTTACATGCTGTGCTATCTACATTAACAACAGGTATCACCTGATTTAAGTGACAGTATACAGATTCCAGTGCCCCATGGGAACCATTTTTTTACCACTTTAGTTATATAGCTGATCCCAATTGGATACAGAACTTTGCACATTTACTATTTATTGTTACTGGGATTCAAATTAAACTTCTCCAAATATTACAATCATTAAAGAAAACAGAACTGTTGCATCCCCTTAGTTCTCAGTACGGTGCATTTACTGCTTGACCATCAATGATGGCTTGTAGTCTTCTGCAATAATTGTAGGTGATGGGCTTCATTTTTCAGAGGGTAAAGCTGCCCATTATTCTTGGCAGTAATCCTCCAGTTCCTGTAAATTGCAATAACTGCACCTGTTAAGGGGGCCATACACTAGGTGACCAAACAACCACTCGACCTTCCAATTCGATTATTATAGTAGAATTGGATGAAAATTGGTGCTGCCAAGTGCATGCCCGACCGACAAAGCGACCAATTTCGGGACAGAAATTGGCCGCACAGTCGATCGTGCATGTTGGAAAATGTTGGGCCGAGGTTGGTTGGTCGGGTGCGCTGCGGTATGGCGGCCGCATTGCGAACAAGCGATGAGCCCATGAAACCACCGCTGCAATGTATAAATGTATGTAGTGTAGTGCATTTATACATTACCTGTTCGGTGTCAGCCTCCACGCAGTTTCCATCCATCTCGCCGGGTTCCGCATACACGCCGGCGGCGCTATGTCTGAGGCCACGAAGGAGCATAGCGGCTGACGTCAGACGCTATGCACCGCTAGTGTGTATGCGGCTTACCCGGCAAAATGTACGGATGGACCCGGCGAGCTGCTACAGGACAGGTAATGTATAAATGCACTACACAACGTACATTTATACGTCTTGGGGGACGCAGTTGCTCAGCCGATTCCCTGATGATTTCATGCTGAAATCAGAAGGGAATCGGCCTGTAGTGTATGGGCAGATTTGATTAGAGACAAATTTATCTCTGATCAGATTCGAATAGAGATAAATCTGTCTCTTGGTCGAATCTGCCCATATTCGTTCTAATGTATGGGCACCTTTTAGATCTCCCAATGTGACTCAATTATATTAATTTCAAGAAACTGTGATAGTCACTCAAGAACCTTTGCTTATTTCTGCTGCAGTTAATGATGGGTCCATTTTGCCTTGTGTTTGGGATTGTTGTCATGTTGGAAAGTCCAAGTGAGTCCCATGCACAGGTTTTCCAAGCAGATGTGTGCAAATTGTCTTCTGGTATTCACTGAGAACATGCTGTAATCATTTTGCCGTCAACTCTGACCAGATTCAATGGTTGGTTGGGTTTTCTTTTGGCAACTTGACCATGCAGTTGCAAGTGCCTCATTATGGTGCATCTTGAAACCTCCACACCACTTTCCTGTAGCAAAGCCTGGATGTCAGCTGAAGTCACTTGTGGACTTTTCATTGTATCCCAAACAATTCTCCTGGCAGTTTTAGGTAACATTTATGTTGGTCTACCTGATCATAGCTTGCTGTCAACAGATCCCCTCAATTTCCACTTCTTTATGATGCCGATTGGCAGTTTCATCTCTTTGGATATCTTTATATTGCGTTTACCTGTTTTATAAAGTTAAACAACCTTCTGCACTGTGGCTGAAATGTACAGAAGACTGTCAAGAGCCCAAAATCTGAATGACATTTTATACACTACTGTAATTACAAGCAAACAAGTCACCGGTGTCGAAAATTACCCTTAATATCCTATTAACCTGGGTGTCTAAATTTGTGTGTATGTTATCAGACAAAAACTTCAAGGGTATGTAAACCTTTGGTCAAGGCTGTTTGGGTGCTTCCACTTGTCTTTCTTATGTTAAAATAACACAATTATGGGTACTTATCTGTTAGCCGGGCGCATCCGGCAGGTGGCGCTAGTTACTATTCCCCCTCCAGGCCGACATGGATAGTAGGGAAAGATGTAACTCTGGTGGAGTTTTGTCGCCACCTAGAGGATGCGCCCGGCTAACGGATAAGTACCCAATTATGTGATAATAAATGTCTCATCCCATCCACTAGCGATGGATGAAAGAATATTTTGGTCAATCATGGTATGATCCAAAGGCTTCCCATGTCCTCCTCCCACAATGCTTCTGGCCGGGGCCCTCTCACTCTCTGCTGACACGCTTCCCCTCTGGTGTACAACTGCTGCTATATTGTGCATGTGTGAATGCAGGCCGCGCCTGATCAGTAAGTGCAAAGCTATTCTTGCATGGAGGAAAAAGCCTTGCACGAGCTTCTTCGTGCTCCGCGCAGGTGTAAACTGTTCTCTCGAATGCAACAAGTTTTTTTTTTTTTTTTTTTTTTTTTTTGTCAGATATGTTTAAAGGGACCCTTTGCAGGATCCAAATTCCTCTGGACTATCTAGGTATTTTCCCCAACTGAGGTAAGTATATAACTTTTTTTTTTTTCCAGTTACAGGTTCTCTTTAAAGGACAACTGAAGCAAGAGGGATATGGTGGCTGCCATATTTACTTTCTTTTAAACAATACCAGTTGCCTGTCTACCTTGCTGATCTATTTGGCTGCAGTAGTGTCTGAATCACACCAGAAACAAGCATGCAGCTAACCTTGTCAGATCCACAAAATGTTAGAAACGCCTTATCTGCATATGCTTATTCAGGGTCTATTGCTAAAAGTATTAGACAGAATCAGCAAGGTAGCCAGGCAACTAGTGTTGCCTAAAAGGAAATAAATATGGTAGCCTCCATATTGCTCTCGTTTCAGCTTTGTACAGAATAACATTATTTTGGCAGCTTTCATGTCCAGGGAAAATGAGTGGGTCACTGTCAGTAAGCTAGACAGATACAGTAGTCCAGTTTTGGGACACGTGTAAAGGTGGTCATACGCTCATCGATTTCCCTGTTCGATTCCTGGCAGATTTGATCACTGTGGTAATGTCTGTCCGAAAATGTATGCCATGTACCAACATATCCAATCAAAATTGTGAACAATTTTGACTGAAAAGTTACAGGATCAGATCCACCAGGATGGATCTTTGGATCTGCAGATGAATGTCTGTTAAACAAGGTGTGTATGAGATCTGCAGATATCATAGACTATAAATGCATTTTGCGGGAACTGATCTTTTGCAGATACTGATCTTTTGAATGTGTACAGCATCTTTGTGTGCAGGATCTTGCAATGATTTTTATCTGATGGGGAGTTCTGCTCAGTAGAATAGACTGTGTAGATATGGCTCTCATACTACATGGAAGGGGTTTAAATTGGTCTGTGATCTTTCAGGCTGCTTACACACTTAAGGTCCGTACGCACGCCTGACTGGAGGCAACGACGGGTCCGTCGTCACCTCCCGCTGGGTGGGCGTTCCAACGACAGTCCGGCGTGTGTACGCACTGTCGGCGGACTGATACGGCTGTTTGTGAGCGATCCGCCGGGCGGATCGCTCAGAAACAGCCGTATCAGTCTGCACTCTGCAGACAGACTGTACACACGCCGGACTGTCGCTGGAACGCCCACCCAGCGGGAGGTGACGACGGACCCGTCGTTGCCTCCAGTCCGGCGTGTGTACGGACCTTAAGACGTTACCGGCGCACGTTAGTGCAGCCTGTAACGCTCCCCCAAAGCACAGCAATGTAACACAAGTGGGCTGTTCACACAGCCCACGTTGCGTTACATGTAACGCTGCACGTTCTGCCGAAAGTGCAGCATACCATAGCTTTACAGTGGCTTAAGCCGCGTTAGACTGTTTGCACATGCTCAGTCATGTTGGGGAGGAGCGGAGAGCGGCCAGGCACATGGCTAATTAATATTCACTGCACGTTGTGACGTGCAGTGTTTACTTCCTGGTGCGGCTGCTCTGTGTGGCGATTGACCGGCGGGATCACGTGATGCCGCATGCGTCCAAGAGTACGCATCATGGACGCCAGAGTGAGCTGCACAACGCGGCTCACTCTGACGTCCACATCGAAGAGCACCAGGCCTTGCGTTAGGTGCACGTTATGCGACCTTAACGTAGCACATAACGCAACGTCTTGGTGTGTAACTAGCCTCATTGTCCAAAGACTTTTATCTGATGTGTGTACCCACCTTTAGTCAGGTGAGAAAGTTGCATTGCGATAGTCCTCCACACTCAATGCTGGGGATACGCTGTGTAAGTGTATATGTGTGTGTGTATCTATCTATCTATCTATCTATATCATTTACTTTTTTTTTTTTTTTTAACTGAATAGGCTGTAGACACTATGAGCGCTTTCTGAGTGTTTTTCTGAGCGTTTTTTATTTTTTAAAAACTCTCAAATTGGTTTGCATTAAAATTGCGGTAAAATTGCTATGGTTATTTGTTGAAAAATCATGATTGCTGCAATTTTACAGCGATTGTAATGCAAATCGATGATAGCATTTTTAAAAAAACGCTCAGAAGACTTTGATGGTCAGAAGAGCACTCAGAAAGCACTCACAGCCTAACAGTAGACTGGGGCTATGATAAGGTGACATAGGCAAGGGATCATCCATTGAATATTGCTTTTCTGATCCACTGACCCGACATGGCTGTACTGATCAAGTATTCTAACTCCACATGACATTCTTATAAGGGAATAACATGGGAGGCTACAGATTGTCTCACTTTAGGTTTCCATTAAAGCAGACTTTTGAAAACTGCTTTCATCACTTTAATGCATCAGGAAAGTCAGAGCATGTGACCTGTGTATGGGTCAGTGATTTAGATAGTCAGAGTATCACTATGATGGCCAGGCTTCTAGTATTTGTACAAAGAAAGGTGAGCAATGAAAGTCTCCTCCCCTTTTTTTTTTTTTTTAAATTATTTTCTATTAGCTGTATTGTTGTAAAAGACATAATTTGGAAGAACACAGCTAGTGGTATACCCTTTCTTGGCAGTGATGTGGCTTTGGGTGTCTTGTTACCTGTTACAGGAAGTTCTGTGCATGGCTGAGGTGTTAGGTCTTGATGCATCCATCCATCTCTCCTCACCATACACCTGGACAGGAGGTGGATGAGAAGGGGGGCTTAATAGACCCTTTCCCAGGAGATTAGCATTTCCTCTGTGTGCTCATTGTACCCTGGGGCATTAGAGGGAGGAGGGACACATATCTTGTAGCTGGAGAGTGTGAAGAAGTCATTTGGAGAAGCCTTTTCATCACTCCACACCAGTGCTTTAGTAGTAGATTCCTAGTAGATGGGGTCACCCACAGGGTGTTCAGGATGAATGGAAAGGGCAGGTCAGTCATGTAGAGAGGATCCTGTATTGGATAAGGCTCTGTTATTGGCATGCTCTGTTAGATGAAGAGCTTCCTAGTCAGTTTGCACTGCATCATATCACCTCGTCACGTCACTGACCTTTATAAGAAATTGCTAGGTCCCTAGTTGTTGTGCTAATTTGATTGCTGGCGGCCAAAAGGTAAATTTGGTGCATAGACCGCAGCGTTAATTGCGGCTATAGCAGCGCCCATGGAGTACGGCGTCCGATAATTAGCAGTAATGGGAGGCGCATGTATCTGTGGAGCCGGTGTTTAGCAGCGCAGGAGGTAGGTTAGTGTTAGGCATCAATAGAGGGGAGAGTTAGTGGAAAACAGGTTTAGGCAAAAGTGAAATTTCTGTATAAATTACTGATATTCTACTATCGAAATTAACCACTGCCCAATAGTAGAATTTCGGTAACTTTACCAATATTCTACCAGCAGCATTCCCTGGAGCCCCAAATTGGCACAGCACCCTTTTTTGAATTTATGCACTGTGCTCATCCTCTGCTTTCATTGCTGAGTACTGGTTCACTCCTCTTAAATTGCTTGCTTTTCCAAGAATTGGAAGTAGACCTGCGTTATTTTTTTCAGACAATGCATGAGTTTCTCACAAAAGCCTGTGGTGGAAACGCATCTGCTTCAGACTCGAACCGGACACAAAACACCAATGGAGTGAACCGAACCAGCCATTTATGATCCAGCTCAATATGAACCAAGCCTAAATCGGGCTCACTGGGGCATGTTTACTAAACTGGCAGGGCCATTTTCCACTAGCAATCGCAATCACAAATCACAACGCCAGCGATTGTGATTTTTCATTAATTCTGTTATGCGATAGCGATTGCGATTTTTAATTTGCATTTCATTATCACTGTAAAAATCGCTCCAGAAAGCGATTGCGATTTCCTAAATTGAATCACTATAGTGGAAAATACTTCTCGTGATTACTATGATAAAGTAACAACCCTAGCGATTTAAAAATCACTATCGATTTGCGATTCAGCTGTCTAGTGAAAAAGGCCCTAAGCAGAATAATGTGCGTATAGTCTTACCACACAATGAGTAGAGCGTAATGCATTGCATGTAATGTATTGCATTCTTCTCTAACCATCATGCAGTAAGACTTTACACACATTATTCTGCTTACTGCAGTTTAGTGAATATATCCCCTTGTAACGTCCTAGTTCCATGCAAACGCTTTATGTGGCATCCGTGGCAAGGGAATTTTGTGGTGAAGCTTTAGATTGCTTGCAGACACCAAAATTCTGTGTTTTGTTTGCTGATATATGGAGTTTTGGTAATTCAAAAATCACTTATTTACTGGGTGATGTACACTTAAAACTCCCTCCTTATGCTGTGGTGTTGCAGTTAGATATGTCCCAGTATGCAGAGGGCAAGATTGCCATATTTTGACAGTCATGCCATGTTCACACTTGCCTCTAGAGTTTGTCAGAAGTTCTTTGAAGTTAATAATGCATCTTATGTCCCGCACGCCCTTTGAAATCTCCCGTCCGTGTACAATATCTTTGTGAGGCTGGTGCCTTTTGAAGTGTGTCGTTATAATTATACTAATAATACCACCCCTTTCAGGGCTGCTGCGATGCATAGAAAGATCTTGTTTTGTGTCACATTCTTGTGTGTGGTGTCCCATTTCTAAAAGCAGTCTTTTGCTACTGGTGCTTACTGGGGCTATCATCTCAGCATCTTTGCTGCTTCCTCAGCCCAGACTTGCTTGACCTGTTTCCTTGTGCAGGCTGTCCATCTTTTACACTATCAAGGTCTGAATAGGCTTCCCATGCTATTAGATGACTGATGGCCTCTGTAACATATTGTTTGCTCTGGGGTTGGGCCGCCTTTGAAGTCATGCCTATAGGAAGCGGAGCCACTGTTTGTTCTATTAAAATTCCTTTTCATTTCCTCCCCTTAAACCACAGGCCACTTCCCCCTGTCATTCAGCACACTGCAGGGACACAGCCTGATTGAAATGCATCACATCCCAGCTCTGTGAGCAGAGGCATAATTCCTACTTCATTATTATTAGCAAATTCCTGAGCATCGCTCCGAACGCTTATTTCCATTTTATGCATTTTATGGTAATTTGAAAAAAAAAAAAAAAAAAAAAGATTTAGTAAAAGGCATTTGAGGTCAGTTTTCACATTGTATTTCCAGAGCGAAGTATTTTCCATTGCTGTAACAATAAAAGGGAGGTATAAAAACCAGGGACTTATGTGGCTAATAGCTGTGTGTGTGTGTGTGTGTGTGTGTGTGTGTGTGTGTGTGTGTGTGTGTGTGTGTGTGTGTGTGTGTGTGTGTGTGTGTGTGTGTGTGTGTGTGTCTGTCCTGTATGTTGTTGAGGATGAATATGCATCATATGCTGGCCATACATAATATATTTTTAAGATATTAGACATTAGATTTAACATAATTGGTGCTCACAAAAAGGCTTGGAATATAAAAAGGCACTTCCTGTACAGGCATTTGACACTCGGACAGTTTAGCAGTAAAGCTACCAATCCATTGCTAGCTAATGCACTCCAAATAAAGTGATGTGCAGATGTTTGCCAAGAGTGGCAGTCGTTTTCAGTTCACAAACACCGCACATAGCGTTTTTTAGATGGTTCTGTTGGTAACCCGCCATACAGAGGAATGCTGAGCAAATGCTATACTCACATCTACAAACACATAAAATGTTAGCTGCTGGATAGTGTAATTAAGGGCTCTACCTTTGACACAGGAGACCTGGGTTCGAATCTTAGCACCTATTCAATAAGGAGCCCTTGGGCAAGACTCCCTAATACTGCTACTGCCTGTAGCGTGTGCACTTGTGGCTGCAGCTCTGGCGCTTTGAGTCCGCCCAGAGAAAAGTGCAATATAAATGTTGTTTGTTTTGTCTTAAAGTAAAATTGCTACCACGCAAACGCCAAATTTTGTTAGACAGTTTGCAGTGTGGCTTTTTACATTTTGGTGTGGTAAGGGGACAAAAGACAGGGAATAACATTTGTAGATGAGTTTTCTCAGTTAGTCAGGTTTCAAATAATCAAAATGAAAAGGGCAGCAGGGTGACTTAAAGGATAGTACTCACCTTGCAGCACTGGGTCCCGGCTGTTTTGAATCCCAGTTAGGGCACTCTGCACAGTTTGTATGTTCCCTCCATGTCTGTGTGGGCTTTCTCCGGGCACTCCAGTTTGTTCCCACATCCCAAAAACATAGATGAGTTAATTGTCTTCCCCCTAAAAAAAAAAAAAAAAATTGTCCCTAGACTAAAATGCTTATGTCTGTAAGGTAGGGATGGTATGGAGGGACAGTTAGTGACATGACTATGTACTCCGTAAAGCAATATGGAATATGTTGGCATTATATAAATGCTAAATAATAATAAAAAGAGAACTGGTAACCTTTTAGGTGTACTTTTAAGCATAGGCTGAACTTTATAAATATCAAGGTGGTGTCTGGAGAAGGTAAAATCTTACCATCTGCTCTGTGTTAGAAATTGGCAATTAAAGTTCCCGGAGTTGGAGTCAGATGATTTTGTACAAAATCCACAGCCCTGGTAAGTATTAGACTAAGGAGTCGGAGTCGATGGTATCATGAACTTCGGAGTCGGAATATTTTTGTACCGACTCCACAGCCCTGTGCCATACAGTGAAAAATTGTGGAAAAATCGCTTTGCAAAACGCTAGTTATTTTGGTAGCGTCTTGCGATGCTCAGTGTGAATGGGGCCTGAGTTTGTTGCTGGACTACTCTAACTGGCAGCAGTGTATATCTGGCTAGATCAAGCCCTGTGCTGAAGCTGAATCCCAGTTCCTGCAGCGTGGAGAAAGCTGTTAGCATTTTTTTTTATAGTGCAGAGAATTTTCACATCTGGAAAGGGACTTACTTGTAGGATTTTGCAGATAAGGCAAAATGAGAAAAGGAGGCCCAGGGATGGATCTGGTGTAAGCAGCTCTAACATTGAAAGTTCAGTTCACACAAGCTGAAAATCAAAAAGCTCAAACACTGAATAACATAATGCCTCCAAATGTCTATCTTAAAGCAAACTTGAGTTTTTATTAAGTTTTATTTTTTAACCCTTTTATCCCCTGCCAAGAGTAGTAGCTAGTGGCTAAGTTGTTGTTGTAATCCACATTCTGTCCACCTGACATCCACCTATCTCATGTGTCCTGAGCCTGCAGAATGGGTACAGCCTGCTGAGCGTTTTTTTACAGGCCCATGAAGGTTACTTATTTTATTTTTTTCATTTATTTGGTAAATATTTTATTTTGTAAGGAATGTGGGCTACAGACACTATTCCTGTTTTCACAGTTGCATGGAAGCAGCAATTGCACTGCTTCCTTACAGCCAATTGTATTACCTCTGGTCACTAGACAGTAGCATCCAGTAGGATGGCTGCTTACCTTGTCACTGTGCCTGTGCAAAGGAGACCATGTGGAGAATATTTTACTTGGGAGCTTTTGGGCACAGAGCTACCGTCATTGCTGCCCATGTTGTGGGGCTGGACATTATGGTAGTTGCTGACTTTGGATCTGGGCGTGAGGGGTTATGGTAATGGCTGACTCTGATTCTGGAAAGAAGGGCATTGTAATGGCTTATGCTGATTCCAAATGGAAGATGCAAGAAAGGCCAGGTTAATGGCTGATGCTGATTTTGGGTGGGTTAGCGAGTGCATGGTAATGACTGACACTGATTCTATGCGAGGGGTTTGTTATGATTGGAGATGATTCTGTGTGGGAGGCTTCATGGCTTATTCTAGGTGGGGGTCATGGGTTTTGACACTGGTTAATAAGCATTCTGGATGGAAGTAGGAAGGTTTATGCTTAATTAAGCTGACAGTTTCTTTGGAAGGGGGGGGGGGGGGGTTTAGTTTAGGGTTGGAGTAGCTTAATTTATGTCATGCTGGCACTTATTCTGGGTGGGGGTGTAATGGAGCTTCTGTGATAGTGTGGGGTTTATGATGGCTGCAGTTTTTATGGAAAGGATGATGATGGCACATTATTTGATATGTTCATTCATTCAGTGGGATTCATAATATCTGTGCTTTGTTTGCGACATGTTATCTGTGCTTGTTACATGTGGACATGGTTTCTGCTCTTATTTTGTAGGAGACATGACCTCTTCATTTCCTGTGTAAGGGGCATGATCTCTACACTTGTTTGTAGGGGACCTTACATCTGTATTTGTTGCTCGAGGGACATATCTGTACTTGCTATGTGAAGAGCATAATATCTGCTGCTCTGCAAGGGGCATTTGCAATGTGAGGCACATATTATCTGTATATGCTATGCAAAAGACATGAATAATATGTTTTGTTGGGGACATGACTGTTGCACTTGTTCTGTGGTGGACATAAAATCTGCTCTTGGCATGCGAGGGATGTGATGGGTGCACATTTTATACGGTGCATGCTTTACTTACTGTAGGCCTTGCTTTATTAGATTCAATATACAAGGCATAGTTTTACATAGGCACGTCAAAAAGTTGTTTTTAATTTGTCTGTTGCATGCATGGTGAAGCCCCCAGCTGGCTCAAGAACAGTAAACCAGTCCTTTTTGTTTGTGGGCCCATGGCCTAGCTAGTCATTCCATTTTGTTTTAATGGGAGCAGTTGACATGCAGCTGACATAACATTCTCCTTATCTATGACCATCCACATTACTGCTTCTGTTCTGCTGGTTGCCTTCAGAACACTCTTGTGTCCAGTGGGGCTTCACTTCCTCATGTACCACACCCCACCTGCAGGCTTGTATTGGAATTACACCTAGAACTTCCTTTAGCCCCTTATTTGAATTTTTTTTTTTTTAATACAATAACATTTCTATAGCGCTTTTCTCCCATAGGACTCAAAGCACTTAGGCTCTCTGATTCAGTAATTGGTAGTAGGATGAAGTATTCACACAACAAAAGTTATATTTCTGCAAATGCCAAACTGAACAGGTGGGTTTTCAGTCTGGATTTAAACATGTCCAGGGATGGAGCTGTCCTGATCTGTTGAGGTAAGGAGTTCCAAAACGTAGGGGCAGCATGACAGAAGGCTCTGGGACCAAAAGTTTCCAAATGGACTCTGGGTATGACTAGATTATTAGAACCTGTGGATCTGAGAATGCGGGGATTGCTACGCAGCTGCAACATATATCTCATGTATTCAGGACCTAGCTTATTCAGGGATTTAAATGTCCTTAAACCCCACATTTTCAGATTAGCATGCAACTACGGTAGCCTAGGACATTTCAGTCTCAGCCTCTGAACAAGTTCTGCTCTTTCACAGAAACTCAACAGCCCTGAATGAAAACCTTATGTATTTACCCACCTCCTTTATTTATTTTTTTCCCCTATTCCTTTAGATTGTAAGCATTCAAATCCAGGGCTTTTCCCTTTTATGTCTTTTCTCACCACTACTAGAATATATATAGGTAGGCACATAGCTGTACAATAGACTTTTTTCATGTGAAAACATCAGTTCAAAATATAATACTGTTCTTAATTTACATAAATCAACATGATTGTTTTGCTGATTTGCTTGGTTTTTGTTTTGGATTTAGTTGGTTTCTAATGCTGGGAATACACGATGTGTTTTTGCGTTCGTTTGTGCCGTCGTTTTCGCTTTCGATCGATTCTACTCTCGATTCACTGCTCGATTCTCCTCTTGATTCCTTATCTTTTCTTATCAATTACATTCACTTGAATGAGGAGAATCGAAACGAAAGTAGAATCGACCAGATCCAACAGGTTGGAATTTATCTATCGAACCCATCTATCTAAAGTAAAAACTTAACGTGTATTCCCAGCATAAAGGCTTATACACATGCTTGACTTGAGTTGTCTGAGGCGGCCGGTAACGACTGATAATCGGGCGTGTGTACAGTGTTTCTTAAGACATCTAGACCTGTACCCTTGGACTCCAATAAAATACAAATATTTTCTTTTCAGTACCCAATGCAATGACTATTCATGAAAGCTCAGACTTTCACAGGAATTGTTTGGGAAGTGCTGCTAAGTACTGGTGTATACATTTTAGTAGCAACTTCTTTGTTTACTGTTAGCAAAATACTTTCAAAGTTTACTGACGCCAAAACTGACTGACTGAGCCATGAGGAGAGGGGAAATTCCCCTCACACTTGATCAGTTAACTCTATGTGTAACTCTCTGTGTGACAGAGAGAACAGCTGCAGCTTCTGTGTCCTGTGTTTCTGACTGACCTGTCTGAAGAGAGCAGAGGCAATGTAACTAATTGTCACAGCTTTTCATATTGTTTTTGCTTTCAGAGTTTGATATGTTTGATATTTGCTTTCTGTACTGTAATATGCAACTCTGGCTGTGCATTGAAGCAGACACCCCTTCTGCAATTGATTTGTCCCAATATAGCTAATTCCTACCCTTAATAAATTACAGCTTTTGCCACTGATATTTAACATGAAAAGTAGGAAAATGTTTACACAGCTACTTAGACATTAATTGTACATTGTCATTTTAGAACACTTGGGTATCGATAGTATTCCTTTAAAGAGTAACTGTCAGGCTGCAAAAGCTAATTTAAACCTCTATTCTCCTGTGTTAAACAGTTTAGAAGGAAGTCAAAAAGGCAATACTGAAGTTAAAAATCTCTTACTTTTGATGTGTGCTGAACAGCAAAGCTGTTATTCCCAAGCTCTTAAAAGGACGAGAGGCCGCATAACATACTGCAAAGCATTCTGGGGCTACTTCTCCCCACCTTGGGTCCTCCCCTCGGCTGCTAGTGAGAAGTTACAGGCTCATGTTACAGCAGCTTGTAATGCAGTCCAGCTCACAGCACTGAAAAATCACAGGGCAGAGTATACTACATGAGTCCGCTATTGTTCCTAGCCACATGGCTAATTAATATTCACTGCACAGTAGTGTTGTCCATTACAATCTTTTTTGTGAGTGGAATCATCAGGAAGCAGGGAGGACATGACGACACAATTGGCTTCATAGGAGACAGACAAACATGGAACCTGCCATGAGCTGTCAGGAGCATCATTCTCTGCAAATACTATATAAAAATTCTGTGAAATCCAAACGTGGACAGTGAAATGCATATGTAATGTAAGTGGAGCCAATATTTAGCTACTGATAAAGCTCCACTTTAAGCAAACAAGTCATTCTGCAATTGTGTTGCCATGCCCCACTACTACGTGTGCTGGTTTATCTAGTTTTTGATCATCAGACCCCAAATTACATCTCACTCCGATCTGTGACGACTCGGAGGGGTAATAGTATTTTACGTCGTCGGGGATATGGGCGGCAGCAGGATGAGCCCTCCATTTGTCTCTCAGGGCAGTGTATATCTTGACCTATCTAACTTCTGCATCTTAGCTTGGGCTGGATGCTAAAGTCTGGTCAACTTTGGCTTCACACTGGTTGGCTGTCACCCTTTGGCATCATACTTGCCTACCCACTATGACAGATGGCCCACTGCTTACCAGCACAACAGCAGAAAAGGGATGTGTGCACTGACAAAGATTCGTACTACACTTGAAATCCAGTTCATAAACCAGAAACCTTTCTGCTGCTGTACATTTCTGCCGCTGTGTGTAATGAGCCATTAGTTAGCTCAGCAAGCTAGTCTCTTCAGAAGGGGTCCAGCTTCACAGGTTGTACATGGCAGTTGTAATTTTATACAGTCTTATTAGATACTTAATTCTATGACATGAGTGGTAGTTCTGTAATTTCTTGTACATGAGGTCAGCAGATAACAAGGACAAACTTAAGAGCTCTTTAAATGCCTACTACAAGGAGAACATGTATTTTATCTGCCTTTCAAAAGATCAAAGCTTCCAGTTTGTACCAAGAACAGCTGCTGCACTGGCCACTAAACTGTACCTCTGCCAAAAGCCTGTTCACTTGTACTGCAGACTAGCATGACAACTGGATTCTGTTCTGCAGCAGAAATGTTGGCATGAGTGCCAGACAGAGGGCTCACATATGTTGTTTGTTATATCTTTTTATTTTTTTTCCGACATGGGTAGGCTTTTTTTTTTTTTTTTCCCCCAGAGAAATGTTAACCTTAAAGAGAACCTGTACTGAGTAAAAATATTTAAAATAAACACATGAGGTAACTTCAAATGAACATTACTTAGTTACCTTGCCATTAGTTCCTCTCAGAAGCTCACCATTTTCTTCTGACAATAATCCCTTCCAGTTCAGACAATATTTTGTCAGATCTAAAATATATCAGTTGCTGTCAGTAAAATATCAGTTGCTGTCAGTTATAGCTTGAGAGGAAAACTGATGTACCAGGTAATGTCCATGTTTCCCTATGGCTCAAGTGGGCCATGTTACAGTTCAACTGTGTGCTGACCAGAAAGCCGTTATGGGTAATGGCCATTTTCAAAATGGAGGACGGAAAATTCCCTTGATCACAGTGAACAAACAGGACACGGGAAAGGTGAAAGACGCTGAGGAGTAGACTACATGGAAGGTAAGTATGACTTGTGTATGCTTATTTTGACTTTGATTTTCAGTTCAGGTTTTCTTTAAGTACACCTGTCACGAGGGAAATATGGAATATGTAATTACTGGCTACTTTCTGAAGAATTGTAGTTGCCCGCTGATCCTTAGTCTCTTATGGATTTATTTTTTTTAATCTCTTATCTGAAAATAATATATAGATATGTTATTCTGATTTTACTCTTCTTCATACTTGCTCCAGGTTAGGGACCTTCAAAGCATTGTAGACAGTATTAGCATTACTGCTTGGTAAACTATCATTTTCAGGAGGTGTTTAGAAACAGTTGTCAGTGTTTCTCTAAGGCCTGGTTCACACATACATCTGTAAGTTTATGGTCCGGTCCAGTACTGTCCTGTCAGTGTTCTGTCTGTTTTACCTGACTGAGCTGGAAATGTACACTTTATACGTGTGGACACACCCATAGAAAACTGACAGGACTGGACAGGACATTTGTGTGTGAACACAGCCATAGAAATGCATACAAAACTGATACCAACTGTCAAACTGATAGGGTATGACTGGACACCCCTTATTTGTATGAACCAAGCCTTACAGATGTACTTGTTGTATTAGGGCCAAGACCTTACAGGGAATGCTCTACGCCAGCTGGGCAGATTCCATTCCCTCCTTATTGTAATGGCAGTAGATCCACAATGCGCTGAAAATACATACAGCAGTGCGTTGTATGCTGAAACTGATGCGTTGCCATTATATTGTGTGGGTGACAGGTAGTGGGCAGGCACATCACTTTCTCTGTAAACTGGAACTAGGAATATATTCTAGACAATGGGGTTAATGCCGTAAATTGCCTCCATATATTTAATGCCTGTTTTGTCCCATATTTTTTTTTTAGGAATTTCTTCAACTTCACGTTATCTCACAGAGGACCATATGCAATTAACATTTTCACCTGAGTATTCTCCTAGGACAGGGGTGCCCAAAGGACCATATCGCTATTCGATAGTAATAGGGGCCGAACTAGCAAAGTTAAAGAAAACCCGAGGTGGCTTTGACAAATCATATTAGGACACAGAGGCAAGTTGTGTATTTAATGACTAGCCTCTGTGTCCTTTCAGTGTGCCTCGAATTCCCCCCCCCCCTCCCCCCCCGGACTCTGCTGTCCCCCAATAACAAAAGTGCCAGGCTAGCAACACGCAGATTGTTGCTTGCCTGTTATTTACCTCATGCTGCCACTCAGCGCTGCTCCCCACGCCTCCTGTATAGTGTGGCTCCCCGCCTGTGTCCCTTGCGTGTTGTAAACAAGCTCCAAGGAGCTGCAGGTTATGAGTTAGGGAAGTATGAACTGATGTTAGACATTGACTCCGGTAATACCTTTAGGCCGATTTCACACTAGCACCCATCGTTTTCAGTTCTTATGCACTCACTTCCTGTGATGGAATTTTTGCAAGGAAGTGTCCCGAAATAACGTGTTTCTGTGAATGCGTGTCGCAACGTGAACGCCAAAACAGTTTAAGGGCTGGTTCAGACGGACGTTTGGAGGCGTTGCGTTTGCTGGCGTCGCGTTCAGCAGTGTTCGCGTGCGTTTGGATGCGGTCGCGTTTTTTCTTCCCCTAGGGGGACATTAGCCGTCGCGGTTAACCTCCCCTGGAAGCTACATGTAGCTTCCAGGGGCTCCTTGAACGCCAGAGAAAATCGGGACCCAAACGCCGCGTTTGTGTAAACGCGCTTGAAAGCTTGGTACAAACGCTCCCATTCACTTGAATGGGAGCGTTTAACACCAAGCCCTGAACGCTGGCTGTAAACGCTCTGCAAACGTCCGTCTGAACCAGCCCTAACCCTCTGGGCGATACAATTATATCGCCCAAGAGGTGGCGCAGCACTATTTTTTAATTTTTTTTATTTTTTAAATCATGTAGCGAGCCCAGGGCTCGCTACATGATAGCCGCAGCGCAGCGGCATCCCCCCACCCACTCCGATCGCCTTCGGCGATCAGAGTAAGCAGGAAATCCCGTTCAGAACGGGATTTCCTGCTGGGCTTCCCTGGTCGCCATGGCGACGGGGCAGGATGACGTCACCGACGTCATGGACGTCGTGACGTCATAGGGAGTTCCGATCCACCCCTCAGCGCTGCCTGGCACTGATTGGCCAGGCTGCGCAAGGGGTTGGGGAGGGGGGGGCTGCGCGGAACGGCGGGTAGCGGCGGCGAGCGGCGGCGATCGGAAGTTACACGCAGCTAGCAAAGTGCTAGCTGCGTGTAACAAAAAAAAAATTATGCAAATCGGCCCAGCGGGGCCTGAGAAATCCTCCTGCGCGACATACCCCGAGCTCAGCTCGGGATTATCGCTCAGGAGGTTAAAAAACCTGCATCGCCATAGATTTACATGACTTCCAGTCACGGCACATAACCGCGTATGCTGGCCCCTAATGCATTCTTTCCTATGCGTCAAATTGGAGACATCGCACCTCACCACTGCATCGTACCACGCCAGGTATGAAATGCCCCATGGACTTTCATTGGTTTAACGTTATCATGCGGCAAAACAAGGTAATGCAACACGCCAGTATGAAAGGGACCTAAATGTCTTACTGTACATGGCTTATTGCAAGCTTCTGAAACTTTACGTTTCTTCTTCAGGCATTATACAGAACTGCTGAAGATGAAAGCTAAAGATTCGAAAGCTTGCAATAAACCATATACAGTTAGTCGTTAAAGGTATTACCGGAATCAATGCTTGTTGGTTTGATGTCTGCCTTATAGCCATGCTAGTGGCTATTTTTTTTTTGGTACAGAAACAGCCTTATTTACCAATATGCCAACTGGCTGAACTTATTTGTTCATTTGTATGGAGAGGGAAAAGTAGGAGAAGTCTCACGACAGCAAAAGGGAAACCTTATTAATTTGGGAAAATCCAGCACAATTGATTGCTTCTCCCCTCATGCATTGTCGGAAACATAGCAGACAGGTTTAGACTTTTGATTGCTTCACCAGATTTGACAATGATTGATCATTTAATGCCTATACTTGGCTTCATACTTGATTTGATGTAAGACTGACATTCCTGCTTTAGTACACAGCTCATAGACTAAGGTGTACCTGTTTCCACCATCTCCTCACAAAAGGAGACTGGACTGTGGTTTTAAAATGTTAAATGATCATAAGTACATGGATACAACTGTAAATTCACTTAGTTGTGTTTAATTACTATTCCATATTTTCTTGGCCAGAAGAAATGGGAATTTATGTTGTACATTTTATGGGTTTTCACATTTCTATGACAAGCTATAAATTGTAAATCCCTCCCTGGTGTCCCACTGGCCCATGGTATCCCCAAAAGGTTGTTTGTGTTGATTGGTAAAGCAATAAACGCTCTTCAGAGGAGATTGGAATCAGTGATTCAGAGTTCTCCAAATTATGCTTGCATTGGAATGTAACAATGTGTCTCCAAGCTGTGGATGACATTATAGGAAATGTGAAATAATCCCACTTGGGTTACTTGTGCACAATATCTGCCACAGTCTACTGGAGAGGCAAAGTTTTAGCACTTGAAGTATACTCTGGCACAAAAACAACCTAGAATTCATGTGCATTACAATCAGTCCGATCATTGGTATCAGCTTGCCGCTGGGCCGGATTTACCATAAGGCAATGTAGGCACGTGCCTACAGGCGCCTGATAATGAAAAGGCTGTTCACTCCCCTCCTTAAATGCCTGTCTTACCTATCCAGAGCCCCGAGCGGAGTGTAAATGAGTTTGCTCACCCAGGTCTTGACATTCCACTGACCAGATCTCCCTTCAGTAAGGAACACATCTAGCTACTAAATATTAAGGGTATTTCTGGCTATCTTATACTAAGGGGCACCTGTAGTGACCTATGACGGGCAAGGGAAGTAATGGAGAAGTGACAGCTGGGACAGCCATCACACTTGCTGTGTGGTTCAGTGGGTGTTAGTAGCTTCATGGAGGGTAAAGTCTAGGGTGCCTGGACATCTGTTCCTACAGGCTCCTGGCTTGTGGTCCTACTAAGAAACTCAGACAAATGGGAAGCCGCAATACTTTTCCCTACTATTAGAGATGCCCGACCGGTTCCAGGTGAACTTTCGGTGGTTTGCGTTCTTTTGCGGCAGTTCGATTCGCCCCCATAGTGCGCCATTAGGGTCAACTTTGACCCTCTACATCACAGTCAGCAGGCACATTGTAGCCAATTAGGCTACACTCTCTCCTGGAGCCACTCTTCCCCCCACCCACCTTCCCCTTATAAAAGGCAGGCAGCCCGGGCTTTACACTCACTCGTGTGCCTGCATTACTTAGTGAAGGGACAGCTGCTGGCAGACTCTCATAGGGAAAGATTAGTTAGGCTCTTGTAGGCTTGTTAGCTTGCTCCAGGCTGATTGTTATTGCTAAAATAGCACCCCTCAACAGCTAATGTTCTTCTGATGTGTTTTTTTTTTTTTTTGTGTTGCCCACTGACACTATACAGCCCTATCTGTTGCAGCTGGACCTTGGTGATTGTTATTACTGTGCCAGCCAGGCCCTGCCTAACGATCTCTATACTGGGACACCTACCTATGCCAACCTAACTACTGGGGCACCTACTTACCTATACGGGGACACCTACCTATGCCTACCTACCTATACTAGGGCACCTACCTATGCCTACCTACCTATACTGGGTCTCCTACCTATGCCCACCTACCTATACTGGGACACCTACCTATGCCTACCTACCTATACTGGGACTTCTACCTATGCCTAGCTAACTACTGGGGCACCTACCTATGCCTACCTACCTATACTGGGACACCTACCTATGCCTACCTACCTATACTGGGACTCCTACCTATGCCTAGCTAACTGCTGGGGCACCTACCTACCTATACTGCGGCACCTACCTATGCCTACTTACATACAAGAAGATAATAAGGTCGTTGCTTCATTGTGGACAGACCAAATTTGATCAGCTGGACAGTCACTGTTCTATCATTGAGCTACCATAGCCCGGCGACCATATGGGCTTGAAAACCGCTATCGCCACGGTGCGCACCAGTCCACCACGGCCGTCGCTACGCAAACAGCTGTTTGCTGTGCGTTACACAGTGAGTTTGGTGTGTCAGTGTGAAGCAGTACTCTAATTACACTCCCTGATTGATGTATACACATGCAAGATGTTTTAAAGCACTTTAGTCCTGCAATTTAGCATTCAATGTGATTTCTGCCCTTAAAACGCTGCTTTGCGTCAAATCCAGATTTTTCCCCGGGACTTTTGGCGTCTGTCCCACTCCGCCATGCCCCCCTACAGGTGTTAGACCCCTTGAAACATCTTTTCCATCACTTATGTGGCCAGCATAAACGTTTCTAGTTTTCAAAGTTCGCATCCCCTATTGTGGTTCACGAAAGTTCGCGCAAACTTTTATGCTTAAAACCTCCCTGGCGTTCAATTTCCCCAGGATTTCTGTGCAAAAAGTGATAACATTTATTTTTAAAACCTTTTTTTTTTCCTGTAACTTGCCAAAATGTGTCAAGCAAGGGTCTAGTATACAGTGCAGGAGAGTACTAATGTGTATGCACGTTTATACTGTCCATACCGCTAGGGAGGTTTTTTAAAATCTTTCTTACTGTATGAGTAACACAACAAACACTATGTCTGAAAAGACAAACCCTATGGGTAAAAATAGGAGGTAACATAAACTCCAAGGTAAAAACACCAAGTGGTGCTAGAATAGGCCACCCAGCAATACGGGGCCTATACAATGTGTTACCCTAATTGCGTAGAAGGGTCGCACCCGTGCCAATATAGAGGGTCTTTGCTGATCCCCCCCCCCCCCGTTTAAAAAGAACGAACGGGGTGTAGCTATCTCACAAATGGCGGGTGCTAACACACAGAGATAGCAATGCAGGGTATGGGATACCACCACTGGCCAGCAGTACGTCATTATTGACCAGGGGGGCGCCCAGAGTCCTAACCGGCACTGCTGATCCCAAAAATGGGGAAGAGGACGGAGGGTAGAAAAGTGCACAGTGCTATACAACAGTGAATCACCCAAGGAAAGAGTGCTGGAACATGTGGGTCACATTAAACACAAAAGCAGCACCCCTATTTCACGACATATGAATGAGTTCCATAGTGACTGCCGGTTTAACATTTCCTTTTGGGGGATACAATGCTGGAGAAAGGATAGGAGGGGTGGGAATTTTGATCGGAAACTCACACAAATCGAATCGGAGTGGATCTTCCGTTTGGACACGATCGCCCCCCGTGGCCTTAATGAGGACTTTAATCTGGCCTGTTTTCTGTGAAACTCTGTGTTTCTATGAGCCTCTATTAACCTCCGCATCTATTCGGTTTACCGCTGGGTACCGTTCACCTCTATGTTCATAGAATTGATTGATCAACACGTGGGCGCTACCTTCCTGCATGTAGCTCATATTTAGTGTTTCATAGTTCTGTATTGTGCATAGTAGTTCTGACTTGTATATAAGTGTGACACCTTTTTGTCCTCCCCCATCTGGCCTCCCAGCTGACGCCTGCTGTGTATTCTGGCTAGACAGGTGGGTAGCCCTCACCTACCTCTTTCTCGATCCCACCCTTACCTCCCGAACCCCCCCCCCCCCCCCTCCGCCCCCTCTTAGCCACCTCCTCGGATGTATGTTCCAGTTTATGCACCGCAATTCGAGCACCTTAATGATGCACATATTTCTGTTGGCTGGCCATCTCTTCCAGTTTTCTGGGACATGTACGCCTGGTTGAGGTGGTTGGCATGGCAACCTCATATACATAGGCTCTACCGCCCTATCAGTTGCGGGTGGGAGTGCCGTTGCTTCGCGCACGACATTCCACCACGCCTACTGTTTGGGTACATTTGTTGCCATTATCACCCTTAGTTACATGGGGCGTGACGGCTAGCCATGGCTACCCGCATGTATACTGGGCAAGCGGCCAATTGGGCGCATGCGCTATGACGCCATGGCGTCACGTGACGCGTCATTTACACCTAGCGCGGCGCTGACCTCTATACTATTGGTCCAGCCGCATTGCGTCATAGGGGGGCGGATTCATCGCCATAGAGACACTATCACATACATGGCCAAACAGGGGGCGGAAGTGGCATACCGGCCCGCCCCCGTTTCATACATCTGCAGCCACCGTGCGCCTACTGTACAGATCGGCCAAGATACACACCTAACTAGGTAACTACACTGGGCCACTACACGCAGCACTATCAGGCCTTTTATTCAGGTGGGGGCTGGCTTCTATTTCGCCTATGGAGGAGATAATTGGGAGGGATGGGCTACCCTCTCTCCACCCACCGGGTGTGATCCATTTCCTGCCAGACCAGGTATATAGTCAGCAGCTTGTCAGCACACAGGTAGCTTTGACTTAAGCTATTGGGGTTGTGACTGGGGGGGGGGGTCTCTTTGTATATAGCGTGTACAGCATTGTATATATTGTATAGCACCTTCTGAGGAAGCCCGTTGGGGTGAAATATGTTCATATTAGGGTGATTCACTGTTGTATAGCACTGTGCACTTTTCTACCCTCCGTCCTCTTCCCCATTTTTGGGATCAGCAGTGCCGGTTAGGACTCTGGGCGCCCCCCTGGTCAATATCGACGTACTGCTGGCCAGTGGTGGTATCCCATACCCTGCATTGCTATCTCTGTGTGTTAGCACCCGCCATTTGTGAGATAGCTACACCCCGTTCTTTCTTTTTAATCGGGGGGGGGGATCAGCAAAGACCCTCTATATTGGCACGGGTGCGACCCTTCTACGCAATTAGGGTAACACATTGTATAGGCCCCGTATCGCTGGGTGGCCTATTCTAGCACCACTTGGTGTTTTTACCTTGGAGTTTACCTCCTATTTTTACCCATAGGGTTTGTCTTTTCAGACATAGTGTTTGTAATATTTACCCTGGTAACCATTCGGCTAGTGTGTGTTACTGTATGAGTAAGAAAGATTTTAAAGAGACATTTTTCATTCATGGATTGACAAATGCAGCTACGGTACTTAAATAGAAGTATAAATAGAGCAAACATTTTGTTACTGTGATTATCGGCGGTATCATGCTAATATTATAAAATGGGCTAAAATCAATAATGCAAGATTACCGTATTCTAAGATCCATGTTAAAACACACACACAAGTAATGTAGCTATAATACGAACGTATTAAGGGCCCATTGGTAGGCTGAAGGCAGTGGATTCACCACCTGTCAGCTACTTCCATGCATTGACTGGGCGATTCTGGTAGCACTCACCACAGGCAGTGAAGAGGCAGTCACCGCTGAATGAGACTGGAAACCACTGCATGTCAATCGAAGACACGTGTGGGGTTGCAAGCTCTACTGTTAGAATGCATTAATTAATTACTGCCACAAAAAGCTTGGTGGCTGTCAGGGGGGAGGCTGAACTACCCAGTAAGCGTGCAGTATATCTTCCTGTATGAAATAGGCCTAAGCAGTTTCGGAACTCTGATGTATCCCCCAATTATTATTGAAATTAGCAAGTTTGGTATATTTACTTCTAAAGGCGCGTACACATGCCATACTGTAGCAAACAGGTCCGTCAGGCCCTCCCGCTGGGCGGACTTTCTGCCAACAGTAGCAGTCTGCTGACAGCGTGTACACACGTGCTACTGTCGTCAGAAAGTCCGCCCAGCGAGAGGGTCTGATGGACGCGTCGTTAGCTACAGTATGGCACGTGTACGCACCTTAAGTCTAACCAGTAAAGGTGCCCATACACTCGTCAGATTGGCAGCAGACAGATAAGAAATGCATCTGATGATCTATCTGATGCGTTTTTAGAACATTTTTTACCAGGATAGAATTCCAATAGATTTCAGTTTGAAATCTATTTAAATTCGATCTGATGGCATTTTTTTGCCATCAGATTTCCATTAAGGCCAATGCAAACGGATAAGCAATCTCATCAGATCGACCTAAATTTTCCACCCTACCAGTTCGATGGAAATCCATCGAAATCGATCGAAATCGGCCATCGATCGGTCGATTGGCCAACCGATTTGCAAACGATCGATCGATCGATCAGGATCGATCGGTCGGCCAGAAATTCGGCTGAGTGTATGGGCCCCTTAACTCTATGCTAGCTCCAATCAACATTAGCTGAAACTCTAAAGATGCCCGTTAACAGTACAATTTTCGGCGAAAAGCCCTCCTGCTAAAAAGCAATGCTTAGTATAGTTTGCCTATACTGAGCATTACTTTTTTTAGTAGGAGGGCTTTTTGGTCCCTTTCAAACACTTTCCTAGTGGTCCTGGGTCACCATGAGCTACCTGGGTATTCTGTGGTTGTGAGCCAGCGGTTCTGGATGTGGGCCTGGCATCAGGGCCATAAAGAGATTTGCATATTCGGGAGTGATGCGTCCCAGGAAACCACAGTTTCTCACTTAAAGCTGAATTATCACAAATACCTTCTTTTTTAGGAAGGCAAAGAATACAGACTATAATTTGTAGTGAGGGATCCTTCTGTACATTGACTTGCAGCCTCATTCTTCTATTGAACCCCTAGTTTCACCTCTTTGTTTTTCACCTGCATAGCCTACTGCAAACAGCTAAGAAAAATGTACTCCTGCATAAGGTTCAGTTTCCATCTCTTTCTAGTAGACTTCATCTATTGCACTCAGCACAGATTACAATTAGTAGTTTGCCATAGTTCAGGGCAACAGACAGGGCCCGACCTGGCCTTTGACCTCACACCATTTAGTAGCTCCAGGTTAACGCCTTGTATAATAAGGGTTCCCCTCATTATTCTATATGGTCATTTGGATCCCACTGCTTTTGCGTTTTTTTTTCTTTTTGTTTGTTAATGTTAGCGTGATATGGGCATGGCTTAATTAAACCTGCAGCATTTAAAGGGATGTATAATGTGAAACAGCTGCTCTTTCAAGCAGATCAGTTGGAAAATCAGGAAGCAGATCTGCACCAGGAACAAGCTCATTTCAGCCCAGCTCAAGCATGTGTTTGTCTGCAGTGCTGGTAATTTACAAGGGTACAATTAACCTCTTCACCTCAGCAAGCAAGGCCTGTGGCACAATGTATGCAAGGCCCCTGATTACAGCATAGGTGAAGCCGCTGACTAGGATGAAAGCTTTGCTCTGAGAACATTATTGGCTGTGGGGGGGACTGGAAATTGGTTACATTTGTTGCACGCAACCAACAGGCACATTTACTAAATGACTGCTCCTGTTCTGTGGCCCCTCAGAACATAGCAAACGTAACTTGCTCAACTGTGTTGCATATCAGCGTTACATTTTCAGGCAAACTGGTCAGACTTTGCTGTTCCAGACTACTTACCGTAATTCGAGTATTTTTCTATGATTATGGAATACCCAGATAGTTACCCACAAACCCTTTCTTCCTAGTGGTTCTGGATCAACATGACCTACCTGGGTATTCCATAGTACTGGTCCAAGCCCTATGCCAAAGAGCCATATCAATCCGTACTAAGCACTAAAGAGGATCAGAAACTCTGGAATGACTGTATGCGTATTGGATTATGTGTGGCTCTGTAAAATTTAAAGGCTATAGGCACACCGTATACCAGCCGTTCTGGATGTGTTTCTGGCTTTCAGGGGAATAAATAGGTGATTTGCATATTCAGCAGTGGGGCATCATGGGAATCATTTTTGCTCACCTAACACAAACCTGTGATGAAAAAAAAGTTAAACAGATACTTGCCTAAGTAGTGGGAAGCCTTTTAGATGGCTCAGAGGCGTCCTCAAGATCACCTCAGCTTCCCAGGTCCCTCTCCTTCTTTGTGGCTGCACTCCCTTCCAGGTACAACCACAGGCACGCTGTACCTGTTTGAGTACGGTCCATGCATGTCTAGAGGGAAAAATATGTGCAAGAGCAGTTTCATGCTGCTGAGCATGCACATACCTGTACTCTCACAGGCTCAGTACGGCCATGCATCGACAGGAGCGCAACATTTTAAAGGGACTCCGAGCAGTGCAGTAACTATGGAAAGATGCATATCATTTTAAAGCTCCCTTTCTCCTCTTTCCAATGATATATAAACCGCCACCCTACGCCTTTTAGTTTTCGCTATTTTCGTGAACTATATTGCCGCGGCCGTGATTTCAATCGCGAAAATAGAGAAAACTAAAAGGCGTAGGGCGACGATTTAGGTGTCGCCAGAAAGAGGAGAAAGAGAGCTTTAAAATGATATCCATCTTTCCATAGTTACATTGTATTACACAGGGCGACTTTTTCTGCTGAATGGAGCTGCTGACTTTAGGAAAAAGTCGCCCCGTGTAATACAATGTAACTATGGAAAGATGGATATCATTTTAAAGCTCTCTTTCTGGCGATACCTAAATCGTCACCCTACGCCTTTTAGTTTTCTCTATTTTCAGGGATCGAAATCGCGGCCGTTGCAATTTTGATCGCGAAAATAGCGAAAACTAAAAGGCGTAGGGTGGCGGTTTATATATCATTCGAAAGAGGGGAAAGAGAGCTTTAAAATGATATGCATCTTTCCATAGTTTCTGCACTGCTCAGAGTCCCTTTAAACACTTGTTAAATATGTTCAGCAGATGCCAGGGCTTTATCAGTGGGCAGTACCGTAGGAGGCTTCCTTCTACTGAGGTAAGTATCATTTTTTTTTTTTTTCCCTTTTGCTTCAGGTAGTGAAGCAAATGTGCATTTCTATGGTAGTATCTTTTATCCTCTGCCTGTTTATTCAACTGCCATCTTAAATGTGTACCCAGTTTGTATCAAGTATGAGCAACCTGCTGCTAGGAGAACTACTAGCCTCAGCACTTTGCTTTTGCTGGTGGCATGCAAGGTCCACATTCATACTTTTCTATTTAAAAAATCCATTTAAGTCCTTGTGACACACTGCCGTCGTTCTCCACAATGCATATGGTTAGACTAGCAACATGACTGACATAACTGTGTATAGAAATGCCGTCATTCTCCTCCGGAGCCCTTTGTGTCTGTAGTCTTTCAGACTGTTTAGATGTCAGCTGCACAGCTGTAGCGAGCTGTTTGTGAAATATGAATACACCCTGGGGCTCCATTCTCCTGGCTGCCAGCGCTAGCAAGGTAAAGCAGCAGTCCCACCTAGAATGCACACACATCTCACACATCTCATCCACAGAGGCCAGAAATGTATTTCAGACGAAGTTCAGAAGCCTGAAGTTATGATGCCTAATAACAGAAGTTTTACAGGCTAGATGAAAGCTGGACTCTTGGTAGGTCATTAGGTATTGTAGCCCAGAAGGAGCCTTGATAATTAACAATAAGGAATCGACCTTCTGTCATTTGCTTGGGGGAAAAAATGCATTAAGTATGTAGTGTGATACTTAAACTACCAAAGCTTAATTGTAGTATTTGAGCAGTGTGATATCGTCCTGTCTCCAGGTATACCGCCTAAATATAGAGATATGGTTTGGGAAAATAAAAAAAGTTGACTTAAAGGGAACCTAAACTGAGCAGGACATGGATTTTACTTTTTAAAATAATACCAGTTGCCTGACTCTCCTGCTGATCCTGTCTCTCTAATACTTTTAGCCACAGCCCCTGAATGAGTATGCAGATCAGGTGCGCTGACTGAAGTCAGACTGGATTAGCTGCATGCTTGTTTCAGGTGTGTGATTCAGCCACTACTGTACCCAAAGAGATCAGCAGGACTGCCAGGCAACTGGTATTGTTTAAAAGGAAACATCCATATCCCTCTCAGTTAAGGTTCCCTCTAAAGAGTGGCCAAAGGATTTTTGTTTCTGGTTCATACAGTGCACAGTGTTTCTCATGCCATATGAAAAAAAATCCCCTAATTTCTCTTTGTGAATGGTGGACACCAAGACAGAACGTGAGTTAATTCTAAGCTTTTTGCATGTGCCATTGGAGCAGAAATTGAGAACCAGTCACTGTTGGGTTCCCATGGGAGGATTTATTTCAAGTTTTCTCTTCCGCCCTACAAACCTGCAGAAAGTTCAGCAATATAACTCCCCCAATTTAACCAAAACTTAACACTATGGGTGGCATGGTGGCTTAGTGGATAGCACTCTTGCCTGGGTTTCCAGTTTGAATCCCAGACAGGGTACTATCTGCACAGAGTTTATGTTCTCCATGCGTCTACATGGGTGTCTGCCCACATCCCAGACATACAGGTAAGTTAAATGGCGTCCTCCTAAATTGGCCCAAGACTACAATGGACATATATGACTATGGCAGGGATTAGATTGTGAGGCCTTCTAAAGGACAATTAGTAATAGGACTACACTGCAGAAGATGTCAGTTCTTTAAAAATACTAAATAACAAGTAAGGTTTGACTAGACTTCAGACTTATGGCCCATACTCACGGGCTACAATTGTCGCCCGTGAGTATGGGCCGTCGCATGGGCGCACACCCCGAACTGTCGCTGATGTCGCCAGGCGATTGAAAGTTTCAATCGCCTGCCGACAGTCGCCGCCGCAACTGTCGCTATTCCACGTGAGTACGCGGACTAGCGACAGCAACCTCCATTGAGGTATGCGGAGCTTCCGGTGGGGGGAGGAGGAACGTCGGCGACAGCTTCCGTCGCGCCGCTGGTCCCTCTTCCGCGTGTGTACGCGGAGGGACCTGGCGAGGAGCTGTCGCCCACACGCTCACGTGTGCTGGGGCGACAGGCCACTTTTGCTGCCCGTGAGTATGGGCCATTAGAGTGAACTTGCTTTTTGTATCCTTTTTAAAATAACACTAGCTTTACTGCAAACCCACTTTCAAGTCAGTCCAAGACTAAATTGCTGAATTCTACCATGCATTATAAAACTTGGCAGCCTGACACACTATACCCACTGGTGCATCAGTGGAATGGACGGTGGGTGGGGCAGAGAAGGACCAGTAGTGCTTGGGTACATTTTGTAAGCTCATCTCTGTTCTACTTCTACTCCAGAACATCCATTGGTTGCCAGCTGCAATCCTAAACATTTGTCCAAAAACATGCAGTTTGGGCAACTAGTAATTCCTGGTATGCAGCAAGTGTATTGAAATGTCATTGCCATACTGTGAGATAAGCCCTGGTTGGTTGGCTGTGAATTAAAGAGATTCCTTCTTGTTCTTAAAAAGAAGCTATTCTCTATTTTATTTTGACTAATTTAATGGGAAGCTGGTGTAGTAATGTTCATCTGTGAGATTTTAGTGGTGTCTGCTGGTGTTCTGTGTGCTGAGCATGAGAATATTTCCACATCCTCTGCATCAGAGGTTTCCCAGGTGACCCTGCGTGAAGTCATTACCGTCACCCCAGCCTGTCCATTCTCTGCCCTTTTCAATGCTGGCTTGCGGGAATCTATGAGAATTGGAACTGGCAATTATCTGTACCTGTATCTGGACAATGGCATCACACAGAGACCTGGCCAGCACTTGTCGTTCCACAGCCACCCCCTCTCGTTCTCCTTCTCCAGGGATGATTGTAGGGCTTAAGGGGACAATGCCCCCCTGGAATGAATTGATTGATGCCACTGAATGTTTTGCAGCCTCCTGCCTTTTTATGCACAGCATCTATACACACTGTCTGATGGGAGTTGTATTAGGGATACATGAAAAGGCACTTGTTCTGTCAATCTCAATGGGCAGACTTTTAAAATAGTTTTTAAAAACGTTTTTACTTCGTCTTTCTGTCTGTGCAACATGCTGATAGGCCAGGCCTAATTTATTAAAGTTTCACCAAGCTGGCAGCAATCAGCCCTCTTAAGTGGTACTGCAACACTGGCCAGAATTATTAAAATATGTACTGCTACTAGGTGACAAAGTTTAGGGACCCTTACCTGAGTCATATGTGACCATAGTGAAGTTTGAAAAGTTTTGTGAATTGGTGTTTTTTTTTTTTCTTTTTTTTTTTTTTCTTTAACGTTCTACATCGAGTCTCAAGCAAACCTGGACAACACAAGCTGAGCACTTGATCACAGAACTAACAACCAGAAGTTACTTACAGACAAAACAATATGTCTGCATTTTCGGTAGTTCTGGAGGCCAGGTAAGATGTAATAAGTAGAAGTGAGCCAAGCTTCCGTATTGGTCAGAAAACCATACATCAGTAAGGGAGGCTTAAATTGTCAAATGGAAGGATACTTGACACTCCAGGGGCTCGATTCACAAAGCAGCGCTAACTGTTAGCACTGACCCTTATCACGTCTAAACTGAGTGTAAATGTGAAGTAGTGATCGCGCGCAAAGTACCGCACGCAAAGTTTTGCGTGCGCACTGCACAGGGCGCTCCGCACGAAATGCCCATTAAAGCCTATGGGACTTAGCGCGTGCATAGGACTTTGCGTATGCAAAACTTTGTGCGTAGTACTTAGCGCGCGATCTGATTGAGAAAACCGGTGCTAAACTACTTAGCACCCTAGTTAGCGCGCCTAAAGACTTTAGACGTGCTAAGTAGGTTAGCACCGCATAGTGAATCAAGCCTCTTGTGTCACCCTTAGCAACAGTAGAAGTTTACATAACAATCACCAGGGCAGATTCTCAGGAACGCACAAAAAAATCTATTTACATTTATTATAATATATTAAGTTTGCGTTTCTCTGGTTTACTTCAGGGTGACTATAAAGTTACTTAAAGAGCACATGTTGCATCTAAGCAGTCCTCTTGCACATAAAAGGTGGAAGGCAGTAAATGTACTACCTGTCAGCTCCTGCACTTGCTAGGACTCTGCACAGTGAATGCAAAGGCACCTGCCATAACCACACTTGGATGCAGCCAAATGCTTTTTTTTTTCTTGCCAGGTAACTGCACTGTGTGTCAAACACTGACATGAGTGGCGTTACATCTGCCTCCAGCGCGGCACTTCAGGATAGCCACATATGTAGCGCAGGCACTCCTGGGGAAGAGCCGCAAAAGAAAAGAATGGTTTGATTTAATTAGGTTAGTATGTTCTTGTTTTCCTAGGTTTAACGTTTTTACCTATTAAATCCCTGCCTACTTGCCAACTTAAGGCCCATACACACGTGCAACTGTACCGCTCAACTATTATCCAAACTTGGTCTGTTGGATTATAGTTGGGTGTGTGTATGCACGATAAATAACTAGACGAGCGACTGATAACAGGCAGTTTGCCTGAGCAACCTGTTGGGTCAACTCACATGACTTTTTGGCTGATATCTTGCAGTTGGCCACGTGTGTACAAGTCCTTTGAACGACTTGTACTTGTTTTGAATGTGGCTATATTTTGCAGTACGCCGTTCCGATTGCATGCACAGTATGTAAGTGAGTTGTTCGTTTAGTGGGTTTAGCCATGTATAAAAACAGGTTGTGCCAATGGATGGTCGTGTGCTGCTGTTGGACTTGTGTACAAGCCTTAAATCAAGCAAGATGGATCATTAAAGGTATCCTTTATGGTTAGAGCTTTTCTTGAGGGCAGCAATTACAGTAATATGTGGCTCCATGTAACCTTATGCTGAATACACACGGTGCATTCCCGCTCAATTCCCGTCGATTCGTTTATTTCCAACATGTCCGATTTGCTTTTCAATGGATTGTTAGGTCGATTTGGCATACTTTACATGCGAATCGACCTAAGGATCCATCGAAATGCAAATCGGACATGTTGGAAATAAACGAATCGAGCGGGAAATCGAGTGCGGGAATGCACCGTGTGTATTCAGCATTAAAGTAGTATGAAAGCCAGCATTTCGTCTTTGCTCTAAAACAGGGGTAGGGAACCTTGGCGCTCCAGCTGTTAAGGAACTACAAGTCCCACAATGCATTTCAGGAGTCTGACAGCCACAGTCGTGATTAATGAAGGAAAATGCATGCTGGGATTTGTAGTTTTATCACAACTGGAAAACCATTGTTTTTAGCAGAACAGCCTTCAAACAGTTAAACACAGGGCTTGCTTTTTCCTTAGAAAGCTCCCTGCAGTGAGATCCAAATCGGAACAGGTGATAACACTATCTTGTGGTTACATAAAGTGAACCTCCAGACTACAATTCTACTCAGCAGCACTGAAAAGGTCTGGTGTTTTTTGAACAGTTTCAAAGCATCAGAACTTTGTACTTCTTACCCAAGCCTCATTTTTAGCTGCCCAGAAGAAAACTGCCCGGGCATTTTCCCCCTGATGCTGTGCAAAGCATGATGGGATTTCTGATGATGTTGTTCTCCTTCCTCTGTTTTGCTGCAAACTTGTTTTTTATTTTAATTATTTTAAAGTTGAGGTCTGAAGCCTAGCACGCGCAGCTGGGAAGGGTGATCAGGATACAGGACAGTTGGAACTGTCTCATGCTCCCTGTCACCTCCTTTCAACCAAAAAGATGGCTGCCCCCATGAAATCACAAACATTTGCCTGTTCTTTTAAAACAGGGTGGGTAAGAGATTATATTACCTATCTATTTTAATTAACATAACTAATGTAACTTAATGACAGTATGTTTGTTTAGGCTGGAATTCCCCTTTAATTGTAGCAAGAGAGGAATGTAAACATTCCCCGTTAGTGCTGAAACTCCTTCTGAGCTGTGTCTGATCTGCACACATTAGAAGTCAATGGGTACATCCCAATATATAAATAACACAGCTTTGAATAAAATGCAAAGGCAGCTTTCAGAGCAAATAAACGGTATTTTGGGAACTTGTAATTTCTAAATGAATAATACTTGTGCACAGAAGCAAATATAATAGCTATATGGGTTATGAGTAAGAAAACACATTTTATTGAATATTATGTCAGTTTAATAGCGCTTTAAGCACAGAACAAGGGAGATGTAAAGGTTAGGCATAGGGTAGAGAGTGAGGTTAGAGTAGGTGTGGAGGTCAGCGGGGGGGCACCACAAATCTGGGGGATAGGGCTGAACTCTTTCCCTAACATTCTGCACCCAGCTGCAAAAACAAACTTACACATTCAAATTGTATTTATAATTGTAAGGTACACTTTAAACTTGAAGTGCAAGCTTCACTGTATTCTGGAACTTGCAGCTGAATTGTCTAGTGTGTTGTTAGTATCCTAGCGGATAAAAGAAAATCCTAAATCATGGTTTTATGTCCTTATTTTAAATTATTACAACACAGAAATTCAAATGGCAATCTTTTTATTCCAGAGATAAAGCTATTTAAATAACACGCAGGGCATGCTATCCGAAATATGTTTTGTATTATCTGAAAATGACTGCGAAGTTATGTAGCATGGAACTTTTACTGCTCTGCACAGTGGTCACATCTGTTTGGAAGAAGTAAAAACACAGACATTTACTTTTTAAATCAGACTGCAACTTCTCAAATTTGGTGCAGCGTTTAGACAGATTTTAAGCAATCCTAGTTCAATTTTTGCCTTTTGTTCCCAGACTGAATGATAAAATAGAGCAAACTTTCCATAAACCTCAATTATGGACACTGCTCTTGAGACAAATAAAGCCTATAAGTAGAAAAATTGCATGCGACAATAGTAATTTGTTGCATCACAATCTAAACTGCTGTTCAGTGTGTGGCACATCTGATCCTGTATCTTATTTATTGTATTTATAAAGCGCCAACATATTACACAGCGCTGGACATTAGTTAAGGTTACAGACAATATTTAGGGGTGACATACAGCAATAAGACAATACAGGAATACATGCAAACCAGATCACGCAGCACAGTATGAGTACAAGGTAATGATTAGTCTGTCACTGGATGGGAGCATGGAGATTAGGCAAGTAGAGTTCACTCAGATCCATAGGATCAGTGTACGGTAATGGAAGTGCATGAACAGGTAGGAGACATAAAGTGAAGGACCCTGCCCAAAGGCTTATAATCTAGAAGGGGAAGGGTAGGGGACCGGAGTTCAGCTGCGGGTTTAGAGCACTGGGGGGGGGGGGGGGGGGGGGGGAGTTGGGTAAGCCAGAGTGAAAAGGTGAGTTTTGAGGACCTTCATGAAGATGTTGAAGGAGGAAACCCTAGTGGAGGGAAGTACCTTGCAGCAGACTTATTTATTTTTGGTTTTTATTTAAATAGGCTGAAGGACTAAAAATGGTTGGTTTAAAAATTATTTTATCCAATTTCTATCCAATAATTATTAATCTTCTCTAAGGATCCCAACAGGGTTTTTTTTATTTTTTATTTTTTTTTATTTGCCACAAGCACTCTCCTTAAACACATATGTACTTTAACAATTATGGGGTTGGTCCAGATGTGGTTTAAAACGCACATTTGTTTTAATATTAAAAAACAGAGGTTCAGGATGGTGATCCAGATCTGTGTCGATGTCTCTGCAGAAACCCTTTCCCAGAGCCCTGTTAGACCAAAGTTCCGGCACGTTGTTCCGCCACATTCCCTCTTGTATGGAGCTGAAGCTCCAAGCAGACACTCTGGGTCCATACCTATATGAACCCTTGGTGTTAAGCTCGGTACATATACCAGATGAAACTCTGGTGTGTGTACGGCAGCCATTGACCCCTCTCGACCAGCAATTTGTCCTGGTAGATCACTTCAACTGAGAGCATTGTTCTCCTCTCTTCGCTCTTAACCCGAACATGTTGTTCACTTGCAAGTGGGCAACACGTCTGCACAGCGCCGGACGTGCAATATCGCCTGATGGATTGGGTCCCGTACCCTGCCGGGTGACATTGATTGAACATGTGTGGGCCTTTAGTGCAGGTTAAAATCTGAAATTACCTCGGTTAGATTCAAACCTTGCCACCTAATAGAAGTCTAGTTTTAACAAATTCAGGCCTGGTCTGCATGATCCTCTCTTATCTCTAGTTCATAGGTACTTTAATAAATCAAGCCTCAGGTCTGTTCTAACCCTGTAGCTGTTTTCATTCAGATATTGGTGAGCAGATTGGCAACTCCTTCATACATTATATATATATATATATATATATATATAGATAGATAGAGAGATAGAGAGATAGAGAGATAGAGAGATAGATACACATATATATATAGATATATATATATAGATATATATATAGATATATATATAGATATATAGATATATAGATATATAGACATAGATAGATATATATATATATATATATATATATATATATATATATATATATATATATATATATATATATATATATATATATATATATATATATATATATATATATATATATATATATATATATATATATATATAGACATATATATATATATATATATATATATATATAGACATATATATATATATATATATATATATATATATATAGACATATATATATATATATATATATATATATATATATATATATATATATAGACATATATATATATATATATATATATATATATATATATATATATATATATATATATATATATATATATATATATATATATATATAGACATATATATATATATATATATATATATATATATATATATATAGACATATATATATATATATATATATAGACATATATATATATATAGACATATATATATATAGATATATAGATATATATATATATATATATATATATATATATATATATATATATATATATATATATATATATATATATATATATATATATATATATATATATATATATATATATATATATATATATATATATATATATATATATATATATATAGACATATATATATATATATATATATAGACATATATATATATATATATAGACATATATATATATATATATATAGACATATATATATATATATATAGACATATATATATATATATAGACGTTGATCTCAATAAAAGGTCAGCGTGGAAATCAAGTCAAATCATCCAACTTCACAGGTGAAAAATTGTTCCCTAGCAAACTAAAATGGGGACCTTCACAAGAGACCCATCTTTTATTCATCAGCCAGGAACAATAGGGAATCGGCAGAGCTTAAATAACAGAAAATGACCTGCTTTCGGAAGAGTAATGCTGTAATCACTGTATTCACTGTTTTCCTTAGTTTCTTTTAAGTGAAAACTGTAAAGCGTGAAGTGTCATGCTGAGATGTTGCCGTGTTCAGCCAAGCGAAGAAACACTAAACAGCACCAGGTCTCATGGGCCCAGGGCTCTGTTTTGCTTCTAAACTCATCTTTCCACATCTTTCATTGAGACTTTTCTTAATCTCCCTGAGTACATCCTCTCCCCTCCGACTCTCATCTTGAAATTCATTCCTATTGTAAGCTACATAATAAACCTCTATCTAAGCAGTGTGAATCATCTGGATAGAATGTGCTATTATTGCATACTTCATAATTTGTTCTTCCGAAAGACTGCACGGAAGGGAGATTCTTAGAATTCTTTTGAAATCGCTCCATCATCGTACAGGTACAGGTAGATCAGTGCACAAGTTCATATGGATTGAGGAGTAGTTTGTCCTATGCAGGCGCCAGTAGGACTTTGTTCCTAGGACCCAGCTGCCTTGACACTACTTAAAAAGGAACTCCAGTGAAAATGATGTAATAAAAAAGTGCTTAATTTTTGCAATTATGTATAAATGATTGTCAGTGGTTTTACCATTGTAAAATCTTTCCTCTCCCTGACTTACATTGTGACATTTTTACTGCTGGCAGATGTCAGTGGAAGGAGATGCTGCTTGCTTTTTTGGCATTTGGACCCAGCTGTAAACAGCTGTTATTTCCCACAATGCAGTGAGGTTCACAGACGGGAAACTGTCAGGACCATGGTCCTGACATCACACTGTGGGAGAGGTTTCACCACAATCTCAGCCATACAGAGCCCCCTGATGATCCGTTTGTGAAAAGGAAAAGATTTCTCATGGGAAAGAGGGTCTCGGCACTGATTGGGATGAAGTTCAATTTTTGGTCACCTTTTTTCTTTAAGAAAAAACGGAAGTTAAATGGCAGCAGTTCTATTTCACCAGCAAACCCACAATTCTGTACAGAATATCCCCTCCCCCATCCCAGGCTTTAGTGTGGGCGATGACAGGGTAGTCATTCATTTCCCCCCCCCCCCCCCCCCCCCCCCCCCATGAGTGAGGGGTGTCGCTGTGCGTGATGTTGCAATTGTGGGTAGAGGCTGTGGGCGTAGCTGCTTTTTCAGTGTTGGCAGGCGGTGGCAGCTTGGCTGCTGTTGCCGGTTGGGTTTAGTGTGGGCATGGCAGCCTTTAGTTTTGATGGTGGTGGGCAGCCTTTAGTGTGGGCTGTGGCTTGCTCTGGCTTTGGGTGAGTGTGGTATGTACAGCATGGACTCTGCTGTTGCGCGTGCACAGCTGTGTCAGTTACAGGCGTGCACAGCAGCTGTGTCCATGTGGTGCATATTACAACGGCCTTTTAAATCTATAGATGAGCCTTATGCTACATACACACTTGAGATAAGTCTTTGGAAAAGGCAAGATCACAGACCAATTTTACCCCCTTCCATATAGTATGAGAGCCATACTCTACACAGTCTATTCTATGGAGCTGCACTCCCCATCAGATAAAATCTTTGCAAGGTGCTGCACACAAAGATGCCCGTACACATTCAAAAGATCATTATCTGCAAAAGATCTCTTCCTGCAATAGATCCATTCCTGCAAAATGCAGTCATAGTCTGAGATCTGCAGATCATCATACACACCTTGTTTAACAGGCAATCATCTGCATATCATCTGCAGATCAGATCCACCAGGATGGATTTTCAGATCTGCAGATGATTGCCAGATATGCAGATGAAGTCTGTTATACAAGGTGTGGATGAGTATCTGCAGATCTCATAGACTATGAATGCATTTTGCAGGAATGGATCTATTGCAGGAAGAGATCTTTTGCAGATAATGATCTTTTGAATGTGTACGGGCATCTTTGTGTGCAGCACCTTGCAACATCTTTGTGTGCAGCATCTTGCAGCTCCATAGAATAGACTGTGTAGAGCAGGGGTCTCAAACTCAATTTACCTGGGGGCCGCAGGAGGCAAAGTCAGGATGAGGCTGGGCCGCATAAGGAATTTCTCAATCGTGGCGCATCGCCGCCTCTGCCCGCCCCTCTCACACTTCCTTCACAGAGAGGGGCAGGGAGAGGCGGCGATCCGTGTTGCGATTGACGTCAGGAGGGGCAGAGCTGAAGCTGAAAGCTCTGCCCCTTCCAGGAAATGCCAGCGGATTGCCCCCCCGGGCGATTTGGGGGCTCTGCAGTCCTCGTTTAGAGGCGGGGATGCGGCGGATTACTTGGGAGCACTGAAGCGAACTATAAGGAAGCTTTTGCCGCCAAGGGCCACAAAATATTGTATCAAGGGCCGCAAATGGCCCGCGGGCCGCGAGCTTGAGACCCCTGGTGTAGAGTATGGCTCTCATCCTACCTGGAATGGGGTAAAATTGGTCTGTGATCTTGCCTTTTCCAAAGACTTTTATCTCAAGTGTGTATGCAGCATTAGCTACATGGCTAATAGGGTTGCTGTACTACCATCATTCATGTCATCTTTAAATCGGTGACCTGTGTGTCTGGAGAAGACCAGTCATTGGCTGCTACATGTCATGGTGTACCAAAAGCTGCACAGTATGAAGGCGGAGCTTGCAGACTGAGCTAAAGGCATCCATCGACAATCTAGTTTTGATTGCACAGTCTTACCAAATCAAAGTGGTTGAAGGGTAAACTGAGTGAATAACATTGAACAGATATTTTATGTAGCTCTTTACATTGCATAGACGTGGTAAGGTTGAGCAATCGAGATTGTATTAATTGCATAGGAACCTGCTTACTCAATTTGCCCATATAACCAACTGCTGTGCAACTTCTTCCTGTGGAGCGGATAGGGCAGTGATCTGCAAACTTGGCTCCCCGGCTGTTAAGGAACTACAAGTCCCACAATGCATTTGCCTTTATGAACCATGACTGTGGCTGTCAGTTTGCCGCAATGTATTGTGGGACTTGTAGTTCCATAACAGCTGGAGAGCCAAGTTTACAGATCACTGCGATAGAGTAAAAGATCAGGGAATCTGCTACTAAATGCATTAGTGGCCACAATTATGCAATTGACTTTTTCTCCTGAGTTATCTCCTAGGTGATCATTTTCATAGTCTCTTTTTAAAATAACTATTAATTAAGCATTTTACAATTAAAAAAGTTTATGTGTGAGAGCTGGCCACAGCAGGCCCCCATAGCAGCTGTGTGGGTTGCTTTGGCTATAGTCACACCACTGCGGTCTACCTGAGATGGGGCATGATGAAGTGGGTGAGGAAGGAACGCATACCTGCATTTTTAAAGCTAGTTCAATAGCAATCTTGCAAAAAACATGTCTAGTAGATAACGCAGAGCATTTTTTTTTTCCAGCTCCCGATCAAAGCTCACAGCCTGGTCTCTGTGTTTTCATTGCACGTTGACAATCTGTAGATACCATTACATTTTTTTCAGCATGAAACCAAACCCTTCAAATCCCAGAAGCCGTCTCAAATTTATGGCCAATAAAGGAATTTATTGTACTAGATGACATCTGCTGTATCACTCTGGGAGCTGAAACTGGCAAGCTATAGAAGGAGAGAGAAATTTCCAATTCAGATCACTGGAGCAGGGGCAGAAGTGTCTGATTACAGCTAAGTCCCTTAAGATAGAAAGATAATTAAAAGTTTTCTCTCCCCCCCTCTGTTTTTGCAGAAACACAGTCTGGCCTGTTCCGGCATCAGGTACAAGTGTCCTTTTGTAATGACCTGCAAGCACTATGTTTTTTTTTTTTTTTTTTTTTTAATCAGCAACTCCAAGAAAGATCACTCAAGCTGTTAAAATTGGAACAAAAATAGTTAATCTATAGTCAGTCCTTTTTCCAGACTGTAAGTCTGCAGAATTGCACAGTCCAATCTAGTTTGGCAGGACTCTTGCAATACTTGGGATTTTACACCAGTTATGGATTTAAAGGAAGCATTGTAATGTATTCCCATATTTTCCATATTACATGCCGAGTAATAAAAAACTATGAATAGTTTCACAATTTATGCAAGAATCAGAGGATGCTCTGTTTTCTTTGTTTATAATGAAAGTGGTAGGAATTTAAAAATAGGTGAGATTACCTTTTACCTGTCATGCTGCAACAAAATTTAAATATGAGGCCATAACACTCTTATAAGCAACCTGTCATAGCTGCATGATAAGAACATCTGCTGTGCTACCAGTAGAGATGCAGTGGATTGATTGCCCAGCAAGCTCATGGTGAACCAGAACTCTTAGGAGTGTGCAGGGGCAAAAAAAGGCCCAAAAGCCCTCTTACTAAAAATGTAAAATGTAAAATAGAAATTTGCATTCTTAAAACAGAAAGAATTTGCAATTCTTCAGGTTGGAGTGGCTGGATAGTGTAATGGTTAAGGGCTCTGCCTCTGACACAGGAGACCAGGGTTCGAATCTCTGCTCTGCCTGTTCAGTAAGCTGCACCTATTCAGTAAGGAGTTTCTCGGGCGAGACTCCCTAACACTGCTACTGCCTATTGAGTGTGCTCTAGTGGCTGCCTCATAAGCGCTTTGAGTCCAAAAAAAGGAATAATTATTATTATTATTATTATATGAAGTGTCCCACACTTTTTTCCCCGTTTAAGGTAGTTTCTTGCACAGTACTGGTATAAACTTTGAAGTGCAAGCATATATACTTTAAAGTTCTAGGAAAGACTTGAGTTTTTATATACATATTTTGTACAAATATAGTGCACATTTGCAGTGCACAAAGTTATGTGCATTGCTCATAAACCATTTTGCATTATTCCCAAGCCTGCTGTTTTGCAAATAAGTCTTTATGTCCTAATGTCCGTTGCAGCTTGGTTAGGGCCCATTTTCATCAGCTGTAAATCGCAACCACTTTCAAGTGATTTTGGATGCAGAATCAAAACCTATTGATATAGTAATTGGCTGCATTCAAATTGAATGCCAACAGTTCAGATGTCGACACCACTGATAAATGTAAATCATGTAAATCCGGGTGAAATTTACAATAGGCAAACATTGACTAGTCAGACAAGTACTTTCTATGTATTTATTGTAAAAAGATCAGACATGCAAACCACAAAACTTTGTGCATGGACAATAAGTTCAAATGTGATATACAGTATGCATTAAGAATGGGAAACTGAACCAGGGCTTTTAAATGATGCTAAGCTTTGCAAATCAAATTGCTCTATTAGAACAGGCTGAAAAACAATTCCTTCTACCATTAACACCTGTGAATAAGGGCTTGTTCACACGAAAGGGCTTGATTGCCTAAACTGTGATAACTCAAATATTACACCTAATCAAAGATATCACACCTTATCAAGTTAACACACCTTATCAGAGTAGCATAGCAAGCATTACGAACCCGCAGGGGCTCAGGTCAGGACGAGTGCCATTGCCAATTAGCAGGCATAAGTTCGTAGCGCTCGCTATGCTACTCTGAAGAGGCGTGTTAACTTTGATAAGGTGTGATATCTTTGATACGGTGTGATATCTGAGTTATCACGATTTAGTGAATCAAGCTTTTAGAGTGATTTCGCTTTTTTTGAAGCGCTGGCGATATTTTAAAAAATCGCCTTAAAAGTGTTTCTGCAATGTTGCTTTATGTGAGTGTTCACACATGAGTGATGAGCTTTCTATCCCATCGCAAATGTGGCTCCTGCACCATTTTCAAAGTTTTTGAGATTTAATAGAAAGTTTAGGAAAATCGCTAAATGCTTAAAAAGCACTTTGAAAATTGATTTCCCGAGTGCTGGCAAAGAGTTCACTTCCTGACTGACATCAGAAAGGGGCAACAACATTGCTACACAAAAGCGCTTAGAAAAACTCCTTTTCTAAGCCAAATCGCTCTAAAACACTATGGCCTGATGCACACCAGAGGAGTTTTTCTGAGCGTTTTGAGTTTTTAAATCTGCTGCTAATGTTATCCTATGTGTCTGTGCACACTGGAGCAATGAGGTTTTGTAAAAAAAAAACCCATAGCATTACATTGGGAAGAGCTTTTAGAGGTTTCAAAAGCTCTTCCCAATGTAATGCTATGGGTTTTTTTTTTTACAAAACCTCATTGCTCAAGTGTGCACAGACACCTAGGATAACATTAGCAGCACATTTAAAAACTCAAAACTCTGAGAAAAACTCCTCTGGTGTGCACCAGGCCTTAGAAAAGCGCTTTAAAAATGGCTCAATAAATTGCTCAGCGCTTGTAATAGCACTGGTGATTTATAATGTGAACAAGGCCTAAAAGTTGTAATGGAAAAGTGTACAGAAATATCATTGAGTAAAACGGATGCACAGAAATATTGATTATTGTCCCAGACCTCAGACAAAGCCTATTAAGGCTGGGTTCACATTGGCAAGAAAAACGTTCCGTTTATTGAAACGGATCAACAGGCATACAAATCGATCCTATGCAAAAATAGGATCCTTTGACATCCATCTGCTTGTAATAGATCTTATCCAATGAGGGAAACAAGGATGTGCGGTTTGCAATAATTCTGGATGCAGATATGGATCGCCAAGGAAGCAAATGGAATCAATGGAAACCTAATGGCCCATACTCACGGGCTACAATTGTCGCCGCAACCACGTGGCACGCGCGTGTTGCGGCGATAGGTCGCCCGTGAGTATGAGGCGCGCACCCCGAACCGACGCTCGCCGCTGCTGCCGCCAGGCGATTGGCACGGTCAATCGAATGGCGACAGTTGCCGCCGCAACTGTCGCTAGTCCGCGTGTGTATGTGGACTAGCGACAACAACCAATAGAGTTCACTGCGCTTCCGGCGGGGGGGAGGAACGTCGGCGACAGCTTCCGTCGCTTCACTAATCCCTGTTACGCATGTGTATGCGGTGGGAACTGGCGACGAGCTGTCGCCGAACTGTCGCGCACACGCTCCCGTGTGCTAGCGACAGGCTACAAAAGTAGCCAGTGAGTATGGTCCATAAGAGAAGGAGGCTGGTTGCTGCATATATTTCACCAGTCTACTCATCTGTTTTCCGTTAAATTCCACCTCAGCTATTGACACCGCCGCACATGCACTGCAGGGAAGAAGTGCTGGTTTACAGGTCGGAGCCCTGGCAGAAGTGCGGCTTCCCATGAGGTTGCAGCAGACCACTGGGAATCCTCTTTCCCCAGGGAGGATTCCCAGTAGTTGGTTGCAATCCAGTGGGAAGCCCCATACTTCTGCCAGGGCTTTAATCTGCATACTGGCAATTCTCCCTTGCAGTGGACTGAGCGGTGGTGGAATCGGTGGCAGGGGAACCAGACGGTTGGGAGCAGTAGTGGACTGGATGCATAAGGTAATGTGAATGAAGTGCAGACATGCAACAGACACAGGGCATCCCGAGTGGATATGCTGGGAATGCATCTTTTTGTGTCCAGTACAGTGTGAACCTAGCCTAAGTCAACCCACCAAGAAGAGTCCTTCAGCAGCGTAGCAAGACACAATAACTTCTAAATCTAAAGCATGTTCACAGAAATGTTTCTTTCTTTTTGGGACAATATCTAAAATGTTTTAATTGGTTGCATTTTAAAAATTCTTACTACCATCAGTTTATACACTTTGCCACTTTACCGTAGTACTGCTTTGAACAGCACTAATTGCACTATATTCAACAAAAAGCTATCTATTCCATCAAATTGAGTGGTTTCACTTTACACACATCTCGTGCCAGCCGATCAAGTCCAAACTAATTTCTAGAAGGTGTAATTGTTCTTTGTTTTCTAATGAACCTTGATTCCTTTCTCTTTTTCTGAGCTTCATTCTGTATGGAATAATGTGTGGTGCTTTTATGCCTATGTAATTTCAAGGTATTCTGACGTTGGCATTCACCCCTAGGCAGCTCTTATTTGTGTCTTTGCCTAAGTAAGATGCCAGGAGGCTGGTGAGATGGATAAAACCATGAAGAGAGCTGCTGTTTGGTACATGTTTACCTTTGGGCGAACTTTTTTCCTTGTTGTATTGTCAAGTTAATGCTATTTTACAGGATTTTTGGTAGACCCAGGATGAAATTTTTGTGTATCGTGCTTTTTATCTGCTACTATATCTATACACACACACACACACACACACACACACACACACACACACACACACACACACACACACACACACACACACACACACACACACACACACACACACACACACACACACACACACACACACACACACTTTAGGTGTTGTGTTCCACAGACAAAACAATTGTTTGCCATCATTTTGGCCAAAAATCAAGTGTGCACAGGTGTCTCCTGATTTCGTTGCTCTCTCTGGTAGAATGAATCTTTTTCATCCAGTGTAGTGCTGTACCACTTACCCCTCCTCCCATCTCCACAACGCAGAACCGTGAGCCAAGCAGTACAGCATGTCAATGCAGTGCTTGTTCTAGAAGTGTCACCTGAAATTATCCCCAACTATCTTTTTTAGGTGTCGATTTAACCACTTAACGACCGCCTAATGCCGATAGGCGTCGGCAGGTCGAAGTGGTGTTTCCATGGAATTTCCACGTCAGTTCACGGAGGGTGTCTCCGGGAACAGCCTGCGAGCCTCCGATCGCAGCTCGCAGGCTAATTGCAAACATGCGGGGAAGAAATCCCCACTGTTTACATCAATACGGTGCTGCGCAGCAGCAGCGCCGTAAAGGAGATCGCCGATCCCCGGCCTCTGATTGGCCGGGGATCGCCGGCATCTGATAGGCTAAAGCCTATTCGAGGCGGCGCAGGACGGATCGCCGTCCTGTGCTGCCCATAGCCTGAGTGAGAGGGAGGGAAGGAGAGGGAGGTAGGAAAATCGCTGCGGAGGGGGGGGCTTTGAGGAGCCCCCCCCACAAGGCCACACGGAGCGGGGGGGGGGGGGGGTCTGATCGCCCTGCCTTTTACCCGATCTGTGCTGCAGGCTGGAGAGCCCACGCAGCACAGATCATCCAAAAAGCCCCTGGTCCTTAAAGTGGATCCGAGATGAACTTTTACTCATTGCATAATTGTGTTCCTTACATATAGTTTATAGGGAATTCCTCAAGCCAAATACGTTTTTGTTTTGTTTTAATACCCTAATTTCCTATAAACTAAACAAGCCACACCCACAGCTTCTCCAGAGTGCCTTGCAAGGGATTGTGGGATTTCAGTCTGGGCAGGTGAAAAAGGTGTTACTAGCTATAGATTTCAGAGGCAGAGTTTTCACAATCTGAGAGCTGCAGTGCAGATACAGATCAGTTGCCTGTGTAATGGAGGAGATAAGAGTGGAGTTTTCACAGAATATGCAGATTAGCATGCCTAGATACAGATAAGCTTGCCTGTGTGTGTGATTGTGTAATAGTGACAAGCAGAAAACATGTCTGCTCCCATTGTATCACAGGAAAAAATATTAATATACTGTTGAAGCTGTTTGAAGATAGATTTGCTGTGTAAACTATCTAAACTTTAGATAAGATACAGTGGAGGAAATAATTATTTGACCCCTCACTGATTTTGTAAGTTTGTCCAATGACAAAGAAATGAAAAGTCTCAGAACAGTATCATTTCAATTGTAGGTTTATTTTAACAGTGGCAGATAACACATCAAAAGGAAAATCGAAAAAATAACCTTAAATAAAAGATAGCAACTGATTTGCATTTCATTGAGTGAAATAAGTTTTTGAACCCCTACCAACCATTAAGAGTTCTGGCTCCCACAGAGTGGTTAGACACTTCTACTCAATTAGTCACCCTCATTAAGGACACCTGTCTTAACTAGTCACCTGTATAAAAGACACATGTCCACAGAATCAATCAATCAAGCAGACTCCAAACTCTTCAACATGGGAAATACCAAAGAGCTGTCCAAGGATGTCAGAGACAAAATTGTAGACCTGCACAAGGCTGGAATGGGCTACAAAACCATTAGCAAGAAGCTGGGAGAGAAGGTGACAACTGTTGGTGCGATTGTTCGAAAATGGAAGGAGCACAAAATGACCATCAATCGACCTCGCTCTGGGGCTCCACGCAAGATCTCACCTCGTGGGGTGTCAATGGTTCTGAGAAAGGTGAAAAAGCATCCTAGAACTATACGGGAGGAGTTAGTGAATGACCTCAAATTAGCAGGGACCACAGTCACCAAGAAAACCATTGGAAACACATTACACCGCAATGGATTAAAATCCTGCAGGGCTCGCAAGGTCCCCCTGCTCAAGAAGGCACATGTGCAGGCCCGTCTGAAATTTGCCAATGAACACCTGAATGATTCTGTGAGTGACTGGGAGAAGGTGCTGTGGTCTGATGAGACCAAAATAGAGCTCTTTGGCATTAACTCAACTCGCTGTGTTTGGAGGAAGAAAAATGCTGCTTATGACCCCCAAAACACCGTCCCCACCGTCAAGCATGGGGGTGGAAACATTTTTCTTTGGTGGTGTTTTTCTGCTAAGGGCACAGGACAACTTAATCGCATTAACGGGAAAATGGACGGAGCCATGTACCCGAACGACAACCTCCTTCCCTCTGCCAGGAAACTGAAAATGGGTCGTGGATGGGTGTTCCAGCACGACCATGACCCAAAACATACAGCAAAGGCAACAAAGGAGTGGCTCAAGAAGAAGCACATTAAGGTCATGGAGTGGCCTAGTCAGTCTCCGGAGCTTAATCCAATAGAATACCTATGGAGGGAGCTCAAGCTCAGAGTTGCACAGAGACAGCCTCGAAGCCTTAGGGATTTAGAGATGATCTGCAAAGAGGAGTGGACCAACATTCCTCCTAAAATGTGTGCAAACTTGGTCATCAATTACAAGAAACGTTTGACCTCTGTGCTTGCAAACAAGGGTTTTTCCACTAAGTATTAAGTCTTTTATTGTTAGAGGGTTCAAAAACTTATTTCACTCAATGAAATGCAAATCAGTTGCTATCTTTTATTTAAGGTTATTTTTTCAATTTTCCTTTTGATGTGCTATCTGCCACTGTTAAAATAAACCTACCATTGAAATGATACTGTTCTGAGACTTTTCATTTCTTTGTCATTGGACAAACTTACAAAATCAGTGAGGGGTCAAATAATTATTTCCTCCACTGTATATAGACAAGTCACTTGTTATATTTAGTTTTTCATCTCGGATCCGCTTTAAGTGTGTACAGGGAAGACCTTATATGGCTACAGCGCTATAAATGTTAACGATAAGGTAACTCTGGAGAAAATATGACCTTGTTATCAGTCACCAAGTCTGGGGACTTTGCTCTTTTAATGTATTCCTGTTTATTGAATATTGACACATTTTACAAGAGGGGAAGTTTGCCTTAACTTTCTTGATGCTGTTATTTAAATCCCTTTGTGACCTGCTAGAAGATGATCATGTTGTTTACTTAATGTGCACCTGAACTTAGAAACTCCGTATCAAACTATGGATGAATTCTTCCCACAAACATAATTTCACACATAGCCTTTATTTGCACTGCTGAAGCTCATGTTAGCAAAAATGTATTTCATTTGCTGTAGAGCTCTGGTGAGATTACAGCATGCACAGATAAAACCTTGTTAGATTTGCAGAACACGACAGAGATAGGTTTACGTACAAGAGACTATAGTTTAGGTTTACTTTAAAGGATACCCCAACTGAAATGTGACATAATGAGATAGACATGTGTATGTACAGTGCCTAGCACACAGATAACTATGCTGTGTTCCTTTTTTTCTTACTCTGCCTGAAAGCGTTAAATATCAGGTATGTAAGTGGCTGACTCAGTCCTGACTCAGACAGGAAGTGACTACAGTGTGACCCTCACTGATAAGAAATTCCCCTTTTTTACCTCTTTCTTGCTCTCAGAGGCCATTTTCTGCTAGGAAAGTGTTTTATAGTTGGAATTTCTTATCAGTGAGGGTCACACTGTAGTCACTTCCTGTCTGAGTCAGGACTGAGTCAGCCACTTACATACCTGATATTTAACGCTTTCAGGCAGAGTAAGAAAAAAAGGAACACAGCATAGTTATCTGTGTGCTAGGCACTGTACATACACATGTCTATCTCATTATGTCACATTTCAGTTGGGGTATCCTTTAAAGATGTCACAGCAGTAATGGTATTACAAGGAATTTGTCTGTTGGTGTGTAGTAAGCAGTGTGTGCCAGGTCTAGATTTAAGCAAGGGGAACTAATGATAGCTTACCACGATAATAGCACAACTTCTTCTCTCTGCGTGTTCCGACATAACCTGTGTTTGATGGTGGGTTAAAGAAGATGGCATTTTGTTTTGAAACTACTTGAGTACGAAAACTGCAATTATGAGCGCGCATCTGACTGCAGACGTAGCACGCAAACCTTTGTTTTGGCCTGCTTTCAAGTGTACTTATTACAAATCCTCAGGAAAATGGGAATTTCTACCCGGCTGCATTTTTTTAAGTATTTTATAAAGTGACAGATCCATAGGGTGTAACTTTGGCGGGTGGAAAGTAAGATCAGCTACAATTTGTGTCCATCCCAGGAAATGAGCAGTTTCTTTTGTGAGAAAATAGGCCAATATTTTGTAGAGGTACATGCTGGGCAAAACTGAAAACTAAACCTTGAAATGTAGGCAGTGAATTAAGCTTAGCTGCCCAGAGCTTCTGTTCTGCACAAAGGTATTAAGGTGGCCATACATTATTCTATTCCTAATGCCGCTTTCACAAAGGAGTCTGAATTCACCGCCTGCCAGCTGCATCCGAGCAACAGTCGCATGCTTGCTAGTGCTCTGCACAGGCAGTACAGGGGCGGCCACCATACCGAGTCGCATTTGAGCGCAACCACGATATGATGTGATATATCATACAGGTTTCCATTCCATTTAAAACCCACATGTTAAAATTAGGTGCAAGATGCATGTGACGGATTATCGATTTTAACAATATTCTACTGTCTCCTTTTACTGTTTGTAGAATATCGGTAACTTTACTGATATTCTACTACCACCCTAACCTAACTTTTACACTACCCCACCAACCGAACACTAACCTTCCCCCATAACTACCACCGCTTTTCTCACTCCTCCTTCTGCTATATCACTCTGGTCCTGGCTTGATGATGTCATCAAGCTGAGACAGCGAACTTAGCGGCAGTGTGAGGCTGCATGTTGGGGAGAGAGGAGGCGGGGAGAGCTGCTCATCGCAGGACCCAGGGAGGTGAGTAATGGCTGCAACCTGCACTGGAGACACCTGGCTATACTGGGACACCGATTGCTAGCTATCTGTACTAGGGATACTGCTGCCTGGCCATCTAAACTGGGGTCACCTAAACCAGGCAAGCTCATCTGGTCCCCAAGGGGGATTAAGTGGCAGGTACCCAAGTGGTTCAATTTGGTTGTTATACAATTGTTTATGTATGCCTGCCAGGGCTGTGGAGTTGGAGTCGGGGCAATTTTGGGCACTCTGAGTTGGAGTCGTTGATTTCATAAACTGAGGAGTCGGATGATTTTTGTACAAAATTCACAACCCTGTTAACTATTAGACTATGGAGTCGGAGTCGGGGCCATTTTGGGTACCTGGAGTTGGAGTCGTGGTTTCATAAACTGAGGAGTAGGAAAATTTTTGTACCGACTCCACAGCCCTGATGCCTGCAGCAGCTGGTCTTGCTGAAATCGGCAGGGTTGGTTGCTCTTTGATCAGGATGTATACATGCATTGATTGAGCAGATTGTATATGGGGAAGTACGAGCATCAGTAGTGACGACAACTGCTAGATATACATATCAAGACACCAGCTAGAGCAGTGTTTCTCAACATAATTTCAGCATGTACACCTTTATTAATGACGGAGTTGGCCAAGTAACCCCTGTCGAGAGTAACATCATCCCAAGTACCCCTTAAAGTGGGCCCAAAAGAAAAATACAAGATTTCAGAAATCTATTTTCTTAATAATAATAATAATAATTAGCAGCCTTTTTTCAGCTGCATGATGACAAATATAAAATATTTTACATTTATTGGAGGAACCACTCCCTTCCTTTCATATTGCCGGGACAGAATCCGGCAAACTGGTGGAGCAGGTGGTGTCCGGCAAAGAAGGAATTGCTAATGGATGCCAGTTGTATAACCCTAGTTATGGATAGAGAAGGGTGAAAAGCATGCACTGAAATGCTCATAGGCTTGAAGGAGTGTTTATTTATCTTTGTATGTGTCAGAGTGGTGCAACTAAATATTTTGAATTAAAAAAAATGTTTGGTTTGGGTCTGCTTTAATACATACATATGGCTTAGGAGTACTTCATTGTGCATAAATGCTTTTCACACATTCCTTGATGCTTTAAATTGACTATAAATACTTATTTAGGTTAATTTATATAGCTTTTATCATTGTTTTTCATTTCAAATCTCAATATAATAGGTTAACTATGACACGTTCAAGTACTCCCTGAGTCCAACTAATGTACCTCCTGGGGTACGCATACCATGTGTTGAGAACTTAGGAGTTTGCCTAAGGAGCCCTCTTCCCTTTGTTACCTATAAGAAACCCAAAGGGCCCTTTCAGATAAATGTGGTGTGCTAGTGCATTTACTGCACCTCATAATTGTCTGTTATGGATTAGTTGCAAATCCGGTGCAGATGAATGCCATGCTGTTTATTTGGAAGACATTCCTCTGTCCAGAAAAATGTGCACAGCAGTGTTGGAACTCAGCAGACAGGAATCCGATGGATGTGTGCAAGTCACCATATGGAAGCATGGGCACAATCTGCATGTTCATTGCACATCAGTTGTCTGCTGCATTCAAACGCAGTGCACTGGACACAGGAGGAAAGGGCCCAAAATGACTAAATTGTAGAAGTGTGAATTCTGACTACCTTGAAAATAAAATCTGCCTGCCTGTTGTGCCATACTGATCCTCTGTCTTGAAACCAATTTTAACTTATGGACTCAGGTCAAGCATGCAGATCATACATTCCAACTCCTATGCTAGTTTGGTGTGACTCATATCCAACTAACCAATAGATCAGCATTGCAGCTAGGCAGCTGGCAATTTTTAAAGGGAATTTAACATGTCAGCCTCTATTCAGCTTGCTTTCATTTTACAGCAAAATAAGCACTTTTTTTGTAACATGGGGAGTATGAATGAAACAGTTTACGGTAACTCTTTAAAGGCCACAAGGTTTTCTACACTTGTAGTATCTGGTGAACTGACATTGTCAACTAAATGCCAGCCACTTTATGGAGTCTCTAATTATTTGCTTTTTGTAGTCTTCACATGTAACTGAACATGGTCTACCCCCCAATATTGAATAATTATGCCATGTTAGAGAGAGGATTAGGAAGAGCAATATGCTATAGGGAAGGTCAGAGCCTCACATCTGGCTGCAGCATGTTACAGACCATGGTGTACTTGATCTTTTTTGTTGGAAGGGAGTAATTATTCTCTAATTACAATCCAAAAATATCCTGTTGCTTTTTCTCCTTCCTGAAGACTGTTCTGCTTCTTGGATGTGGCCTTGAGGTGCATGAAACTGTAATCGGGTTATTAAACATGTTTTACTTTTGACTCAAAGCAAGAAGTTTTGAATCAGGATGATACCATTTATTGGCTAACTTAGAGATGGATAAACAGTGAGCTTTCGACTTATAAAAAGCCTTCGTCGGACTGGTTACTTTTGACTCAGTACAGCATTTGGATGTTATGTACTTTCTCTTTCTACAACTTTGGTATCTTCATTTGGCAAACTCTCACATGCTAGCTGTTTTTTTCAGTGCATAATAGAAATAAAAACCTAGAGCTAAACTTTCCAAATCAAATGGTACCCTATGTATCTTGAAAAACGTTATTTTGCAGATCTCTGGTACATCATCATCAGCAATAAATGAACCATTTATTGGAAAAGCCCAGGCAGAGGGATTTGAAAACACATATTGTAAAGTATATCTGAAATTAAATGCATTAAGCCCTATGACTTGGCGGGTAGAAAGCCACACTGATTGCTCTGGTATCAGAAGTCTTCAGGCCCCAAATCTCTACACTTTAAAGAGAGACTGTAACAAAATTCTGTGCCTTATTTCTTATGTCCTATAAGTTCCTATTACTGTTCTAATGTGGTCTATCGTACTGCAGCCTTTCCTACTTGCACTGTCTCTGTAATAAATCTTCTTTCCTCTGTCGTGTCTGTTGGGCTAAGGCTGGAATGTGTGGAATGTGCAGCACTGCTTGTCATTGGCAGAAGCTTTACACACTCCCTCCAAGCTCTGCATGAGTCACACCAGATAGCTGTTCACAGCCTATGATACTGTGGTTAGAAGCCATGTCATTTGTTTGTAAACACTGCCTAAAACTGTTCATTACAAGCCAGGATTGCAGCAGGGAGTGGCAGAAACAGCACAGAGGGGCACAGGAGAAAATAAGGAATAGAATGGTATGCTTTTTTATTGTAAGAATATTAGAGTACAGATTCTCTTTAATGTTCAGTGCAAAACACTCCAAGGCATTCAAAATATGGCATGCTGTCCTAGCAACCAGTTACTGGGAACACCTTTGGTCACATTGGCATGGGAATGGTGGTGTGAGTTGCAAAACCCTAATGTTTTAACGTTTGCTTAGGAGATTCTAAGGTCCATAAAGTGGTGCTATCAGAGAAAGCCGGGTGCATATCCGTCACGACCACCCTGATTGTGCAAGGGTGGAATGGACCTTTTGAAAAATTTTGTTGGCTCACTTAAAGGATACTTGACCACTTTGATACATGCTGGGGTGCTATGTTCAACTTAAAAAATGTATTTGCTTGTTCTTTGCACCAACAACTAGTGTTTTTCTTTAGAATATTATTAATGTGGAAAATGGTTAGTGATTTTCTAGACAGCTTTCACCATAGTACAAACGAAGAGTGTCCCTTGGTGTCCTGTTACAAGGTACGGAAGCAGTCCCTTCACACAGACAGCCCTTTGTTCCTGGAATAATGAAACCTCTGCAAAACATATTCAGGATACAAGGGTTCAGGCCTAGTCACTCGAGTATCATTTATTCTGTTGTATCATGACGGCTTTGGGAATAACTGAGTTTTGCAAACAGGCCCCGTCGATACCATATCTCACAGAAGATTGATTCCAGATTAATTCTTCATACTTCTCATAACTACACATTCAAGTCCAATTTGCAGGTTAGGCCTTGAGTGTCGGCCTTTTCTGACACGAGTAAAACAGGAATTATCTTAATAGTGCTGTCATAATTCGCAATGATTAAACCACCCAAGCAGGAAGTGATCTTCCTGAGGGGCAACAGATTTGATAGCCAAATTTGATAATGAATGCAGGCCAAGCAATTTTTTTCTACAATCAGGCCTTCTCTGTGCTGCTCTGTCATGCACCATGCAGTGTCTGTTTCTCCCCTTCTCCATAGCAACTATGTATGCACCCTAATTGTGACTTTAAAATTGCTCAAAGCTCAACCCTAGGTTTTCATATTTATTAATAGGAATATGGGATTAAGGAAGGCATGTTTTGGATTAGGTCTACAGTTAAAGGAGGTGTGGTTACCTAGTGATAAAAGAAACGACATCATGTCACATCTAAGCGCTTTCCTGCTCAGATGTGCCTCATTTCGGTGGCTGCCTCTCCACTCCCTGTGTCGAACGCCAACATGTGTCCCACTAGTGCATGGGAACAGCTGACAGGTCATGAATTCAGTGTCTCAGCCATGCTTGTATTAAAGGCCTGTTGCCGGGAAAGCTAAAGTTTTTTTTGGATTTTTTTTTTAAATTCCGGTGCAGAGGAAAGCAGCTACATCTGACCTTTAGCAATATAGCTGCTTTCCCTGTAGTGGAAGGTCTCCAGCTCTATTGGGTACAGTGAAGTGGATTAATTGGCTGTCCTACCACCCGTACAGTGCCAACTGTTGTGTATCTGCACCCCTGGATAATGACCCTGGAACAAAGTATCATATACTTCATATTCTGTAAAGCAATGTATCGCATGCTAGCTCTAGATCGGTGCTAAACCTAATGTGGATATTTGCATTGAAAAAAAAACTGCTTTTCGTACTATAAATACAGCTTAGGTGGTGGTTGAAGTTCCTGATGTATTGTTATAAAAAAAAAAATCTGCTTTGTTATATTCAAGATTATTGTAGATGTTTTATCATATGACATGCCTCTACAGCACTGCTTTAGTTTAACACATGAGTTTGAATATACGTTTGGGCAATACATTGGCTATGCCTGTCACAATGCCTGTTCTGTTCATTTCTGAAGGGCACTATTGGTCAGGAGTCAATATAATTTGACATTAATATAATTCTTTGCAGGCAGTTAAGCCTTGCTGTCTATTAAAACAGATGCAGGTACCTGGAAAACACTTTGTAGGGTGCAGATATAGATCTCCTCTCAGCTGGATTGGATTTCATAGTTAAATTGGTACCAGAAATACAAGTTAAATATGTTTCTAACAGAGATTTGAGGCCTTTGTTGATGTATGTATATGTTACGGCCAGAACCCGAAGTCTGGCCACTTCGGGTTCTGGCCGGTCAGAATGCGAAGTGGCCGATGTTCCAACGTTGGAACACCGGCTCATGCGGCCAATGTGGGAAACGGGCTTCAATTTTGGACTTTGGCCGGCCAGAACGCGTTGTGACTTCACATGGCCCGCCAAGTCCCGAAGCCCTGCTCACCGCCGCCAGAAAAGCTCCGCTCACCTCTCCTCCCCCGCTGCAGCTACATATACTCAGTCAGACCTCCGATAAGGGCGACCGTAGCAGGGAGGCAGAGACAGGCATAGCAGGCTGCCAGCTCACGCGAGACCCGCAGGACCCGAACACTTCAATGCAGAAGTGACGTGACGTCATTGAACACTTCTGCATATGAAGTGTATTGGTCCGGGCGGGTAGCGTGCGTGCTGCTCTGCCTTTCTCCGCCTCTCTGGTCGCCCTGATCGGAGGTCTGAATAGCGCCTCCAGGAAAGCTCGCCCAGCAGAGCACTCACAGCCATGCACAGCCCCCCCCAGTAGAGCACCCACAGCCCCCCCCCCAGCAAAGCACCCACAGCCATGCACAGCCCCCCCCCCCCAGCAAAGCACCCACAGCCATGCACAGCCCCCCCCCAGCAGACTCCACAGCCCCCCCAGCAGAGCATCCACAGCCCCCCCCAGCATAGCACCCACAGCCATGCACAGCCCCCCCAGCAGAGCACCCACAGCCATGCACAGCCCCCCAGCAGAGCACCCACAGCCATGCACAGCCCCCCCCCCCCCCCAGCAAAGCACCCACAGCCATGCACAGCCCCCCCCCCAGCAGACTCCACAGCCCCCCCCAGCAGAGCATCCACAGCCCCCCCCAGCATAGCACCCACAGCCATGCACAGCCCCCCCAGCAGAGCACCCACAGCCATGCACAGCCCCCCAGCAGAGCACCCACAGCCATGCACAGCCCCCCAGCAGAGCACCCACAGCCATGCAAAGCACCCAGCAAAGACCCCTCAGCCATGCACAGCACCCCAGCATAGCACCCACAGCCATACACAGCCCCCCAGCAGAGCACCCACAGCCATGCAAAGCACCCAGCAAAGACCCCCCCAGCCATGCACAGCACCCCAGCATAGCACACACAGCCCCCCAGCAGAGCACCCACAGCCATGCACAGCCCCCCAGCAGAGCACCCACAGCCATGCACAGCCCCCCAGCAGAGCACCCACAGCCATGCAAAGCACCCAACAAAGACCCCCCCAGCCATGCACAGCACCCCAGCATAGCACCCACAGCCATACACAGTCCCCCAGCAGAGCACCCACAGCCATACACAGCCCCCCAGCAGAGCACCCACAGCCATGCACAGTTCCCCAGCAAAGCACCCACAGCCATGCACAGCCCCCAGCAGAGCACCCCCAGCCATGCATCCCCCCCTCACCTGTGACTAATCGCCACTGTAATTTGATCTCTCCCCTGTGTCACCTGACTGCCACAGCAGAGCAGCAAATTTAAAAGCACAGGGTGGTAACAATATGCCTGCTCCCAAGAAAGCAGGAAGTAGACACACTGCTGATTTATTGCAGAATTTGTATCAGCTGTAACTAAGAAATGCTTTTCTTTAAAAAAAAGATTATGCTGTATCTTTCAGAGCAGAGAGGAAGTTCCGAGTGCCATTCATGGTGACCGGACAGGACCCGCGATGTTCTGGGGATTTCTGCGTTTTGGACTTTGGCCGACTGACTTTGGCCATTTCCAGAACTGGCCGGCCTATGTCAGAAATTCCCAGCATTTTGGACTTTGACCGACGTAAATTCGGCCAGTTCTAGAAATGGCCGGCCAATTCTAGAATTGGCCGATTTCTGGTTTTGGCCGTAACATATACATCACAAGGCAGACCCTAAGATGCAGTCTATATACAATTAACTCATTTAGAGCATAGAGCTTGCAAAGAATGAGCTCATGAGAATTTTATTTAGGACTTTTCTTTTGGCTATTGATTGGTTGTTTAGGATTTTTAGTTCAGCTTTCGTATAGATGGGAAAGGTGATATCTTGATCCAGTCAGCGAGATGGTTTGTGCCCTTGTGCCTCAAATGAGGTTGCAGTGAGGCCTGAAACACACTACAGATCGCAAATCTATGTAATTAGTGTTTTGTAAGGATTTCATGAGCATTTTCTGGTGCTTTTGGGAGTAATTTTTAAAAAGTGTAAGCTTTTTGCGAGTCATTGCGTGGTCCTTTCAATGTATCTTTTTTTTTTTTTTTTTAGTTTTTTTTTAGTTTGCAGTCATTTAAAATCACACTTAAATTGCTATGTGTGAGCGGTTCATGAGCGATATGCCAGCGTTTCAATACATTACATTGAAGAGCAAAATGCTGCATGTCCTGCGATTGCAATTTTGCTCATCGCAATCGCTACTTTGGAATTTGTTACATTTATTTACGTTTAAGGAAAGTGTTAGCGATTTAAAGCTCTCCCTAAATGATAAAAAAATCGTTCTAGTGGGTTCCAGCCCTGAGGCCCAAGAAGATGACCTTGTTGGATGCAGGTTTTTTTTTTTTTTTTTTTTATAACCTACATAATTATGTAACGATTGGTGAATTGGCACAGTTCAGCTATCCCATCCTGCAGCAGTACCATAGCAATGTCCCAATGTAATGCCACTCTTGCAGACTACAAAGATTAGGGAATTTATTAGCAATACACTGTGTAGTTAGTAAAGACTACAGGTGTATGTAGGGACAATTCTTCTCTGTATCCCAGATATTTCATTCTGAACATTTAAATGGGGAAAAAACTACAAATACATAGTAACACTAAAGGGGCCCATGCACCTTACGATTTTCCCGCCGATATACGGCCGATTCGATCACAGTGATCGAATTGGCTGTGAAATCGCCGCGCACACCGCTGACAGAACAATCGATTTCGTCCGAAATCGATCGTTCCCGTCGATCAGTCTGCGGAAGATTTCTCTCGATCGCCGGCGGGTAGGGAGTGCGTCGATAGCGGTGTTCGAATGCCCGATGACCGAAGCAATACAGCGGGTATACATTACCTGTTCCGGCCGGCGCGAGTCCCCGCTGTCACCGCTGTCTTCTTTTCGCACTGGGTTCCGGACTGGCTGCTGCTGCACAGAACTTCCTGTCCCGGCACGAAGTTTAAACAGTAGAGCACCCTCTACTGTTTAAACTTCCCCTGGACAGGAAGTTCAGTAGCTGCAGGAACAGTCTGGAGCCCGGAGCGGAGAAGAAGACAGCTGGGACCAGGGGACTCGCGCCGGCCGGAACAGGTAATGTTTGGGGGGGGGGGGGGGGGGGGGCGGCAGCACCACCCCCACCACAGATTGTGAACGGTTTCAGGCTGAAATCGATTCACAATCTGCAGTAAAGGTGGCCATACGATCCCTCTTTGATCAGATTCGATCAGAGAGGGATCTATCTGTTGGTCGAATCTGATGGCAAATCGACCAGTGTATGGCCACCTTTGCCATCTTACCAATCCAACATTGGTAAAAATCAATACAATTTGAAGGCAAATCCCAATGGTATGCAGGAAATGCATAGGACAGGCAGATGGCAATACTATTCAAGTAATACTAATGACATTAAGGTGATATTTTCACATCTTATTAATCAAACTCCTGTTAAACCCCCAGCAAGCGAGAAAACAATCAGAATAATTTTGACAGTACTTTATCACCTACTTTTTGGTACTTCTTCAGTTGTAGAGTGCTGAAAAGTTATTTTCAACAGAATATGAAAAATGATCTTCTATGAGAAAACTTTAGAGAAAAAGTGAATTGAATAAGGGCCAAGGTATTAATGACTTAAAGATACTGTCTTTCCCCAAAAATAAGACAGTGTCTTGTATTAATTTTTGCACCAAAAGGTGTGCTAGGGCTTATTTTCAGGGGATGTCTTATATTTCTAGGAACACACGAATTCATGTACTGTGTGTTGTTCTGCCTTCCCCATTGTGCCACCTCTTCCTCCACCTCCTTGGTCCCCCCTGTACCTTTAGCGTCCTACTGGTGTCCCCCTCTGTACCCATGTCCTCCTCTATCCCCTGCCCTCTTGTGTCCTACACTGTCTTCTGCTGTGGTCCTGGTGTCGCCCATATCCTCTTATGTCTCCCTGCATCCTCCTCTTGACAGGCAGCCTGTTGGACCAATCAAAGTGCGGGTGTTCACATCCTTCAAATCCACATGACCCGATGGGGCTGAGGGTGGGCTTATAGGAGCTGTCGGTCCTTTACAGAGAGCGCACACAAGTTAGCAGCGCATGCTACTCAGCACTTCTGCTTGTAGCGTGCGCTGGGGATTTTTTAACTCGCACTGCTCAATCTATGGAGCGCTGCTTTAGCACCTTAGTAAATAAAGCCCCTAGTCTCTTAACTCATCCTGAGCGTTCTTCAAGGTGTTGCTGTACACATTTGAAAATAAAATCACTTGGGTGGTCTTGATATTAATAGACACTTTGCCTTTCAGAATATTTGGTTCTTGAGGCCTCATGTCCCTGTGCTCCAAGCTAGAAAGTGCACCAATTAACCAGTGTATTGAACTGTGGCAGCAGGAAGTGCAGACAAACAAATTGTCTGATGCTTCCTAATGGGTGGAGCTGGGAGACAGAAAACACATGTCTTGTAATGCGTAACATGTGGCTGAGCCCAGCTCTCTTCCCAGGCTTTGTGCACCCAGCATCGCTTCAAGGCTTAAGCTGCTTCCTATCTACTGTAATTATTATGCAACAATTACCCATTGCTCAGGTTCCCTGCTGCTCACTGGTCCCTGATTAGTTTATATTATAAAGCAAGGTCGCTTCCTGGTTTCATGCTTATTGGAAATACCCTAAACTAGGGCAGGAAGAGACATTTTATTTATGAGGCAGAAGACTTATCAAGAAAAACGATCACCAGTCAGTAAATATTTCTGCTTACACAGAGATGACGGAACGTTACTTTTTCTTTCCTCTGAAGACTCAGCCTCTCTATAAACGAGCCGCATGTTGAATTTTACTAGGAGGAGATACCACATGGACTCCAGTATTCATTTATAGATTAGTCAGCATTTGCCCATTGTAAAATCAGCCTTCGCCTGATATACATTCTGAAATTTCCATAGATGAGGCATCTTTAGTGCTACATAAAAGTGGGTATCCTGAATAACCCTACACTACATTTTACTATATGTCACTATGGTGAATCTTTAAAGAGAACCCGAGGTGTGTTTAAAGAATGTTATCTGCATACAGAGGCTGGATCTGCCTATACAGCCCAGCCTCTGTTGCTATCCCAAACCCCACTAAGGTCCCCCTGCACTCTGCAATCCCTCATAAATCACAGCTGTGCTGTGAGGCTGTGTTTACATCTGTAGTGTCAATCTCAGCTGCTCCCCCGCCTCCTGCAGAGCTCCGGTCCCTGCCCCTGTCCCTTTCCTCCAATCAGCAGGGAGGGAAGGGATGCAGGCGGGGCCTGGAGTTCTGCAGGAGGTGGGGAGAGCAGCAGACTGACACTATAGAGATAAACACAGCCTGCTCTGACAAGCTGTTTGTCAGCAGCGTGGCTGTGATTTATGAGGGATTGCAGAGTGCAGGGGGACCTTAGGGGGGTTTGGGATAGCAACAGAGGCTGGGCTGTATAGGCAGATCCAGCCTCTGTATGCAGATCATATTTTTCAAACCCACCTCGGGTTCTCTTTAAGGTCCTGGGTTTGAATTGGACATGGGACACTAACCGGGTGGAATTTCCCTTATTTGTGTGGGTTTCTTTGAGCTTTGGTTTCACTTACATCCCACTGAATGATGTGACTGATTCAGTGTTCCCTATAAAACTTTACAAAGATTTAATTGTGTGTGTGTGTGTGTATGTATATCTATATCTATATCTATATCTATATATATATATATATATATATATATATATATATATAATCTCTATCTCAATAATGGACAAAATCTTAATAAAGCTTAAATGTGTTACTTCAATTAACTAGTGAACACGTGACCTCTTCCTATATTTTCAAAGGCGTGTGATATCCTTATTTTTGTAGCCCAACAAGGAGTCCCTGTAGAATGTGTCCCTTCTCCAAATGCATCAGACTCCCTTGTGATGGTCACCATGACAGGGGTCCTAAAAGCTTTGTTCACACTAGGTCTACTGCCACATAATTTCCCAGAGTATACAGTAGAGGACTATCAGATATGCAGAATAGACTTTTGCTTTCCTATGGGCCTGTTCATATGTCTGTCTTATGTGTGGGATAGTCAGTTGTATTCCCGCAATGAGCAAACCTGAGTGAATGTTTTTTGTTTTGTTATTTTTAAAGGATACCCGAGGGGACGTGACATGATGATATAGACATGTGTATGTACAGTGCCAAGCACACTAATAACTATGCTGTGTTGCTTTTTTCCTTTCTCTGCCTGAAAGGTTTAAAAATCCGGTACGCAAGTGACAGTTTTCAGAGTCAGGACTGGGTCAGACTATAGCATAACCCTCACTGATAAGGTAATAGAGCCAGAAAACACTGTCCTAGAAGAAAATGGCCTCTGATGCTGGGTACACACTGAGATTTTCTGGCCGATTTACTGTCAGATCGATTATTTCCAACATGTCCGATTTGCTTTCTGATCGATGTCCGAGCATTTTCCGATCAATTTCCTATTGAAGTTAATGGAAATCGATCAGAAAATGCTCGGACATCGATCGGAAAGCAAATCGGACATGTTGAAAATAATCGATCTGACAGTAAATCGGCCACAAAATCTCAGTGTGTACCCAGCATGAGCGCAGAAAGGGATAAAGGGGGTCAATAGTTCATAGATTTGAGCTCTACCATACTTCACTTAGCAAAAACTATTAAACAGTAAAAAACTTAAAAAGTAGATTTAAATATAAAATAAATGTGTGTGATATCTGTCATTTCTAGAAGAAAAAGGATAGATGCAATTGTTTATCACATCAGTTAATTTTCACCTCGGGTGCCCTTTAAAGAAAACTACAGCGCTGCCATTCATCCAATAGAACGGTATACAACCCTCCTGAATGCAGCAGATGCTGCAGTGGACCTCCAGGGTGACACATTTATGCTGGAGTGGCAGCATATAGTCTCTGACTAAGCCAAAGGTTTTTCAGGTAGCAAACCTTCAGCTCGGATCGCCCAAGAACCTCTAAGGTCAGGTGGGATACTACTTCCTGTCCTGTTTTTATTTTGGCTTAACCTTAAGATGCAGTTGAATTTAATTGACAGCTGCCTTTAAATTCCTACATAGAAATAATAGCCTCCATGAATGAGGGTTGCGTAAAAAGCCAATATAGCCAGCACTGCTGTCCATTATTCTATCCCATATGGTCAAGTTCTACAATTTTTAAATGGCATAAGAAATTTCCCTTCCTGTCTGCATCCATCAGATTCTATGAAAGCGGAACAGAGACACAGCCCTCACTTATGGAAGTCTGTGACCCAGAACTGCAAGCCCAGACCACACGCTTCTAACCTCCAGTGCAGGGAAACCCCAGACTCCCAGCATACAGCAGGCTCAAGAGAAGCCGGAGATGGGTTTAGCAGGCAGTGAGAAAAGAAAATTCATTTTTGTGAAACTAGAAATCTAAACGAAATAGTGCTTTGAAAAACTGCACACTCCACTGTCACTGCCAATCTCCTTTACACATGTGCACATCAGTTTTTATAATGACCAATGAAACACAAGACAGAATGACAGAGAAACTATTGCATTCAATACAAATACATTGAAAAATGAAAAGTAAATCAATAAGAGCCGCCAATCAGATTTCAGTTCACTGAACCCAAATCAATGATTGCTGAACTCAGGCTTGATTTAAAGAGAAACTCCAACCTAGAATTGAACTTGATCCCAATCAGTAGCTGATACCCCCTTTTACATTAAAAATATAATGCTTTTCACAAACAGACCATCAGGGGGCGCTGTATGACTGATTTTGTGCTGAAACCCCTCCCACAAGAAGCTCTGGGACCCTGGTACTCTGGGCAAACTGCCACAATGTTCACAGACAGGAATTAGCTGTTTACAGCTGTCTCTAAAAGCCAAAACAGCTAGGAGCAGCTATATAACCTGCCCACAGTAAAAATGTCACCATGAAATAAATGTCAGAATGTAAATCGGGGAGAAGAAAGATTTTACAATGAGCAAACACTGACTAAATCATTTATACATAATTATGGTAAAAAATGAAGCACTTTTTTTACTACATTTTCACTGGAATTCCTCTTTAAAAGTGTAAAGGGGCACTACAGTGAAAAACTGTAAAATGTAAAATATGTGCAAACATATACAAATAAGAAGTACATTTTTATTCCAGAGTAAAATGAGCCATACACTACTTTTCTCCTATGTTGCTGTCACGCACAGTAGGTTGTAGAAATCTGACAGAAGTGTCAGGTTTTGGACTAATCCATATCTTTATAAGGGACTCTCAGGGATGTTTTTATTTTCAAAAGCACTTAGTGAATGGCAGTTGCTCTGTCCAACTGCCAAAAAACTGTGTAGCGAGCAGGGAAACTGGCCAGCATCTTTGTATAAATCCTTTTTAGGGAATATCTTTATAAAGAATAAAAGCCTTGCTGAGAATCCCTCATGAAGAGATGGACTAGTCCAAAACCTGTCACCTCTGTCAGATTTCTACAACCTACTGTACGTGACAGCAACATAGGGTAAAAGTAATGTATGGCTAATTTTACTCTGGGAAAAAATGTACTTCTTATTTGTATATGTTTTCACATATTTTAAATTTTAGTTTTTCGCTGTTGTGCCCCTTTAAAGTGAACCTAAAGTCAATGTAAAAAAATGAGATTTACTCACCTGGGGCTTCCCTCAGCCCCCTGCAGCCGATCGGTGCCCTCGCAGCTCCGCTCCGATGGTCCAGGACCCGCCGGCGAACACTTCCGGTTTGGCCGCCACCGGCCGACAGGCATGGGAACGCGAGTGATTCTTCGCGTTCCCAGCCTGTATATCGCCCCCTATGCTGCTATTGCGGCACTACTGCCTTAAACCTGCCTTTGGTTTCCTTTGGAAGTCTGAGTAAAGCAGGGACTTGTGGGTCTTAGCACACCTTGGTCATTTTGTATGAATGGCGCCTTACCCTCTCATGGTTCACTTTCTGTATTTGAGTGGGTACTTTTCTCCAGCAGGAAATGTCATTTGATTGCAGTTTCATATGTAGCAAGGAGTTAGGCCATTCAGATGCAGTTGCTGCTGATTTGGATCCTAATTCTCTGCAGCATACTACAGCAAGTGCAACAACATTTGCATCAACATTAGAAACATTAGCATCTCACTGATCATCTCTAATGTCAACTTGAACTTTCTGCTCCTTTGTGTCTAGTGAATCCATGATTGTGAATGGGCAGTATTATTGCAGAATGGGCTCATCCTTCGAAGTGAAAATGTGGTGGCTTGATCTGTAGGTGTATGGGAAGTTTTAGTCTGAGGTAGTTTGCACCGTGAATGAAGCCTGGATTAATTGGACCTCATGCTGCTGACATAGATTAACATGGATTTGCGCATGCTTTGCTGTGGTTTTTCTCTGTAAAAGTATTTTATGGGAAACTGTGCCCCGACCAGCTGAATGGCTGCATGGCTCTCTGGGGTTCCACTTGGCTAGAAAAACATCCACATTATTTCACACTGTAACAAATTAGAAATCAAAGCTTTGGCTGCACATCGCTGTGCTCAGATATCATCAGCTGTCTCTTTTTTTTCACTTCTGATTTACGGATACTGCTGTAAGTATTAGACCTTGTACATGAATGTGCCTAAAGTAAAGGCAGCCATACACTGGTCGATGTGCCATCAGATCGACCAGCTGACAGATCCCTATCTGATCGAATCTGATCAGAGAGGGATCGTATGGCTGCCTTTCCTGCAAACAGATTGTGAATCGATTTCAGCCTGAAACCGATCACAATCTGTTGTGGTGGTGCTGCCGCCGCTCCCCCCGCCGGTATACATTACCTGAGGCTGGCTCCCGGGCGTGATGTCCCCGTCATGTGGCACCTCCGGCTCCGGCATCCGCATAGAACTTAAGCTATCACACCAGTGACAGCGGAAGTTGAAATAGAGCGCCCTCTAGTTGTACTTCCGCTGTCACTGGCATGACAGCGGAAGTTATACGAGGATGCCGGAGGTGCCATGACGGGAGCAGTGACGGACGGGATGCCCGGGAGCCAGCCTCAGGTAATGTATACCTGATCGGATCGGCCGCCGCTAGCGACGCGCTCCCTACCCGCGGGCGATCGAGGGTAATTTCCCGCACGGCGCGATCGACGGACCGATCCGATTTCGGGAGGAAATCGGATCGGCGGGTGCGTGTTGCGCGAACGATTGGCAGCAGATTCGATCCCAGTGATCGAATCTGCTGTCGAAACTGCCGCAAATCGGGCCAGTGTATGGCCACCTTAAGGCTTGTGCTGCCTGCAGTAACCTGATAGATTCATTTTACAGTCTTCCCTTCACTGGGAACATAAAAGCTGGACTGCAGTGTTATGGGCAGCACAACCTACCTCTCAGACACTTTAAATCTTCTTCCTTTCAGTTTTATAAAGTGTTCCTGTAGAGGCTTTCCCTGTCCTCCTCCATTGGCTCGCTCCAGCGGTGTCCTCCGCAAATCCATCAACAAGCCCTTGCAGATGGCTCGCTCATGCGCAGTAGCATATTTTTCCACCAAAGACTGTGCTACTGTGTGGGTGCAAAGCGGCAAGCTTCGGGTGTCCCAGCACTGGAGCAGCGTGGTGAAGGGAGACAGGAGACAAGGGAGACAAACCATTGGAGGATCCCTCTTCTGAGGTAAGTGCCTAACTTTTTGTTAAGAACTTACACATTTGTTTAAAGGATACCAGAGCTGAACTAACTAGGGGATACGGGAGGAGAAGGCATGCACTGCAAGCTTTCCTGGTGCCTACCGCTCCCCCTGTTCTCCTTTGACCTCCTCTCTTTTGTACCTAAGTGCCCCCTGGCGGTCTCTGCTGGGTCGGGCATTTGTGCGCAGACGCTAGCCCGGCTATGCGTGTGCTATATCGCGCCCGTGCCCAGGAGTGCTATGCGCGGGACATAGTCATGATATAATGCGCAGTACACTCCTGGCCTCGCTTTGTAGCGCATGCGAAATAGGATGCACGCAGCCGGGCCAGCACCTGCGCACTAATGCAAGACCATTTAGGTGAGAAAGGAGGGGGCAGAGGAGAATGGGGGGAGCTTGCTATGAGAAGTGTGATCCCTGCGTTTGTGGTAAATGGAGCTGAACTGAGAGCAATGCCTTTTTCCTTCTCCACACAAGTGTAATTTCCCTTAAGAACAGTTCCATTCAGTGCCACATGATGGTGCATTTGTGTATTGCTGATACATTTTTCTGCAGCACTTTACAGAGTATGTCACACAATTTATGTCCCTGTCTGTCTGACAGAATAGTTTAAAATCTAATTTCCCTTCCATAGTCATAGTGTGATGTCCTTATCAGAATCTAAGGCAATAATTGTGTGGAAGCCAATTAACCAGTATGATTTTGGTATGTGAGAGTTCCTAGAGAAAGCACATGCAGATACAGAAAGAGCGTGCAAGCAGATTGTGTCCTGGTCAGGGAGCAGACTTGGCCTCAAGTGTTTTAAGGTCACCAAGCCAATGTGATTGTAACTGGGGTGAATAGGACCTCTTATAGCAGATGGATAAAAACGGAAGCAAATAAAAATATAACGTTTAATGAATGGACACAATTGTTCAAGGTACTGTACAATGAACAATTCCTACTCAATGCATACATCAACACTTCATGAAGTTCTCCTTAAAGCAAACCTATGATTTGGGTGGGGAGTTGAGGGAGGTGCATACTTACCTCAGTAGAGGGAGGCCTCTCCAGATGCTTCCCGCATCCTCCTCACCACCCCTGGACCTTAAAAAGGAGAACTGTAGTGAGAGGTATATGGATGCTGCCATATTTTTTTCCAATACCAGTTGCCTGGCTGTCCTGCTGATATATTTGGCTGAAGTAGTGGCTGAATCACACCAGAAACAAGCATGCAGCTAATCTTGTCTTATCTGTCAAAATTGTCAGAAAAACCTGATCTGCTGCATGCTTGTTCAGGGTCTATGGCTGAAAGTATTAGAGGCAGAGGATCAGCAGGACAGCCAGGTAAATGGTATTGCTTAAATGAAAATAAATATGGTTGCCTCCATACACCTCTACAGTCCTCTTTTAGGGCCCGTTCAGATCAGAAATGCGGATGGCCATGCGTGCGGAACGCAACGCGTACGAACGCATGGCCATCCGCGTTTGTGTGCGTTGCGTGGCTGATCCCATCACTGAAAAGTGAATGGGACAGCCACGCGTTTTTGCAAAATCTGCGTGCAGCATGCGTTTCCGGACCGCACAGGTCCGGAACGCATGCAGTGTGAACATCAGACATTGCACTCTATGCAATGTCTGATGTTGTGCGTTTTGGCCACCTGCACGCGTTTCCAAAACGCGGCTGGAAACGCGTGCAGTGTGAACGGGCCCTAAAGGTTTGCAGCCATGCTCCCATCTGTAAAAGAGTGTGACTGACAGCAGAATGTTGTGCACGAGCAGCTCTGCTACTGTGCAGAAACGGGATGTCTTGCGGAGGCGACAGGGGGCATTGGGGGCCACTGTACTCATGCTAGATTCTCCATTTATATCTTTTTTTATTTATGTCTACAAAATTTACATAAAAGATGCCACAGTTCAAGTTATATGTAAGCTCCATCCTACTTACAAATACCGTGGATTACAATGGCCATTATATACTATAAGTTGAACTATACAAAACAACCTATTTTCTATTCACAGTAATTCCTTCCTTCTCTATTATTTTAATTCTAATACTTTATATCTCTAATTGCACTTTGAAGACAAAGAAAAAGAACACAACAAAAGAAAAAAAACAAGACAGATCACTTATTATTTCCTGTCCTATCCCCCCGAGGTGGTATATCCATTCCCATGTTCCATGAACCAAGCATTCATTATCTTTATTCATCTATCTGCCAGTGAGAATTGACTAAATGTTTAATACATCATATAGAAAAAATAGATTAATTTTTCTTATCATTCTTAATACTAAACAAATTCTGCATATCTTTCATTTTCCCTAAACTCTAACCACTTTCTCCATTTTGCATAATGTATATCTAACTTATTCAGTTTCAGAAAATGTAATTCATCAAATGTCAACAGTCTATTTACTACCTCACACCACTCCTTTACTGTAGAGACTGTATGCGACTTCCAATATCTGGGTACTAGACTCTTAGCTGCATTAAGTAATGACGGTATAATCGACTTTTTATAGCTCTTTACCCCTGTTTTAATACCATGTAATAGGATAAACCAAGGATCCCTCGAGATTGTTTCTCCCACAATTAATTCCATCACCATGCTAGTGGTGTGACTGACAGCAGAAAGTTGTGCACGAGCAGCTCTGCTACTGTGCAGAAACGGGATGTCTTGCGGAGGCGACAGGGGGCATTGGGGGCCACTGTACTCATGCTAGATTCTCTACAGAGGCAGTCTTATTGGCCGAGCTTCATCTAGCATGTGAACAAGGTGTAAGGTTTTTTTAAACCTGGTAAAACATTTTAGACAAAGACAAGACAAATAACATTTATATCGCACTTTTCTCCTGGCGGACTCAAAGTGCCAGAGCAGAGAGACATTTTTTATTTTTAATTGATTTTTTATTTTGAGCGACGTCACGATGTGGGTACAGGTGAACGATCACGCGAACATCACTTAGCATCGCACGGCGATAACCGACCGACACAGTGAATTGGACACCACGCAAAGTATTGCGATCACTTGACTAACCGTTCACGCCCGTCGTGTAACGTCGTGACGTTGCACCAGCAAGAAGGTGAATCACCGGGCGCACGTCATGTGGGAGACATCGCTGGATCCATCTTCCTGGGTCGTTGCAGTGAGCGTGGGGCATTGCAGACAGAGCATCAGCCGGATGGCCAGGCAATTTGCATTGTTTAAAAGTAAAGTAAAAAAGGCCAGCATCCATATTCCTCTCACTTCAAGTTCCCATTAAATGCAGAGTTTGAATTTTGAATAACACACTTCGGAGCAGTGTAACTTTAAAATGCATTTAAGGTCGCATTTGGCTTGCACCAAATTTTTCCAAAGGCAGTCTTTCCTGTTCTGCTATGATTGGCCTCATTGATGGAGTGTTGAAATCAGTAGGTGGCTGGCGGAGACAGAACACATCCCAAACCCAATGCATTTATGTTGTTTACCCATATCATCTAGTCAAGATATTCCCTTTCATTTTTCCACGCTGCTCTAGAAGAATGAATGGGATGGAGTGTTTTGGATGATGTTTTTTTTTTTTTTTTGCAGCTCAAAGTCTGTGGTGCCTTTTGCTGCTAGTTTCTAGTTTTTTAGCAATTAGCTATATTCTCTTTACCTTTATGCATGGGTTGGGGACTTTTCTTCTTCAAGGGAAAGACTGGCAATTTGGCAACACCTAGAGGGTTTGGTCATTGTAATAAGCCCATCTGCTCAAAGGCTTGCAGAAGAAAGCAGCACTTCCCTGATGCTTGTAAAGTTTCTTTGAACTCCAAATGTTCAAACAACACTTGAGGTGTTGATGCAGGTGTGCAACATTCTACAGACCAAAGACTGTTTATTGGGCTATAAAGCCAGAGGGTCTTTGGACTATTGTTAGGCGAGATAACAGTCATATCCTTTTCTACATAAAATGAATGGTGTGGGCGATTGAGGAAAATTATAGTCCATAGCCCTGATGATGGCATGATTTATTTTTTTATCTTTTATTTTTTTGTTTTTTAAATAAAAAAAATGTATTAACAGTTTTGTGGACAAAATGCTAGCCTAACCCACAAATCTACTTAGGGGTTGATCACATGATATTTATTTTACTGGCTTACCGTAAAACTATTGCATGCAAGTTATTTTAAAAGAGGGAACTTATTTTTTTTTTTTTTTTAACTTTATTTTTTCACATAAAATTTGAAAAGTAGCTCTTGATCAATAATACATTTTGAGTTTTCTCTTGTAATATTTTCAACGGCTACTTCATTTGTTTTGCTAGGTTCACAGCAGGTGTTGTGTTTTTTTTTTTTAAATTCAAAATTGGCTCTATTTCATTAACAACTTTACAAAAATAATCAAAGAAATTGGTACAATAATTGTAAAGGGTATTATTGCAGAAGGATGGAAAAATATGGAATCACCCTCTTTTGCATGCTGGTTAATAAGAATGTGTATCTTTTTTGAAAATATAGACAGTTATAAGGAAGGAGTAGGCAGACCCAGGAAAGGTAAGAACATGAACAAAACATGGAAAAATATGTTTTTTGAGAGATAAAGTGGTATGGGCAAGAGATCTATAGGCCGTGTGACAGAGGAGAATGAGGTGGACATTGGGACTATATGCATGTATTTATGTATGAAATAGAAGAATGCTATGACAATGGAGAATGAGGCAGACTGCAAATATGTATGTATGAAAAAAGGAGATGAAATGGTTGGAGGATGGTACCTAAAAAAATAAAAAAATAAAAAATAAATAAATATACATACATACATACATACATACATACATACATACATACATACATACATACATTTGTTACGGTAACAGATGCACTTGAAACAAAAAGAAAAACCGAGAGCCCAATATAGTGCAGTAAGTCTAACAATTGTTGGCGAAATAATTAACAGATGTGGATATACTCACAAACACGGGTTACCACACAGGCAACCACTTGAAATGCTGGTGGGGAGCATTAGAACCTGACCCCACTCAGGTTTAAGAAGTCGCTCTCTGTAGATAGAAAGAAGGGGACAGTCCCCTCCACCCAAGGTGGACTATATACTGTGCAAATTTGGACAGAGGCGCCAGGCAGGTTAAAATGATCTAAAAACAACTAAAAAGGAGGAGTACAGGTGGACTTACCTCCTGAAATGATGGACAATCGAGATTGTTCAAATCGCAAATAACAATTTATTTTGGCACTCCGCAACGCGTTTCGCAGGTATAACCCGCTTCATCAGGCAAGGAGTGCAAGCTAAAAATCAAGCATACAAACCATAAACAATATACAATAAACAAAACACGACCCTAAGAGCTTGCCATCATAATAGAAAAAGCAAAAATAACATATTATGTCTGTCACAGAAGGGGCGATCTGCTGTGACAGGAGACGTGTAACACCAAGGGCCTGATTTACCAAAGGACGATAAGCCCCTTTGCATGTCTAATTGTTTGTTTGCTCCTCCAAACAACCGCGAGAGCTATCGCAGACGCACGGACACAATGCGCCGCCCCGGACGCGCAAAGCCCATAGACCCGTATTGGGCCCCGCGCATCCAAGAAGATGCACCCCGCGCAAACACAGCGCGTGCAAATGTATGCGGTGCAAAAAACGCTTAGCGTGAAAAAATCACGCCAAGCGTTAGCAAATCAGGCCCCATGTGTAATGAGGAATGCGACCAAAGTTGTACAAGAATCTATCATGAAACAGCACATAAATAACTTTTCATTCAATTGTCAGCATAAGTTATTATATATATCAGCGTAATTTATTATATAGTGACAATAACCGTGTGTCCATAGTGGTGTAATAACTATCTACATAGTCGCAAAAGTATCATCTATAAAAGTGAAGTATAGCTCTTTGAATAAATAGGGAATTACCGTATTTTTCGGACTATAAGACGCACTTTTTCCTCCCCAAAACGGGGGGGGGGGGAAGTCAGTGCGTCTTATAGTCCGAATGTACAATTTCAGCAGAGCAATTACCAGCCGGCTTTCTCTTCTCCTTGTCCCTCCATCTGCAGGCATTCCTAGTGTTCAGTAGCAGGGCGGGCGAGCGGGCGGCATACTGTATGTGCAGTGAACTGGCGGTGGGTGGGAGATCGGCCATGTCACAATTGTTCAGCCATCCATCCATCCATGTGCGGGCATACTGTGCGTAGTGAACTGGCGGCGGGTGGCAGATCGGCCATATCACAAGTGTTCAGCCATCCATCCATCCATGTGCGGGCATACTGTGCGTATGACAGTGAACTGGCGGCGGGTGGCAGATCGGCGATGTCTCAAGTGTTCAGCCGTGAGGCAGCCATCCATCCGCGGGCATGACACATGCTGCACACTAGTCTGCAGCCTGCACGCTCCTCTCCTGTCCCTCAGTATGCAGCCTGTTTCAAAAATCCCGCAGCGTTACCGGCTTCCCGTACTTCCTGGTTTGTGACGTCCTATCACCGCGTGATCTGAAAGAGCATGTGACTCTTTCAGGTCACGCGGTGATAGGACGTCACAAACCAGGAAGTACGGGAAGCCGGTAACGCTGCGGGATTTTTGAAACAGGCTGCATACTGAGGGACAGGAGAGGAGCGTGCAGGCTGCAGACTAGTGTGCAGCATGTGTCATGCCCGCGGATGGATGGCTGCCTCACGGCTGAACACTTGAGACATCGCCGATCTGCCACCCGCCGCCAGTTCACTGTCAAATGCACAGTATGCCCGCACATGGATGGATGGATGGCTGAACACTTGGGATATGGCCGATCTCCCACCCGCCACCAGTTAACTGCACGCACAGTATGCCTGCACATGGATGGTTGAACACTTGGGACATGGCCGATCTGCCACCCCCCGCCAGTTCACTGCACGTACAGTATGCCCGCACATGGGTGGCCGCCCGCCTCGCTACTGAACATGCAGGACATCACTGATGTATCACCTGCCTCCAGTTCTAGGGGTGCCTACTTGAAAACGTCTGCAGAGGTAGGCAGAGGAGAGGAGCGTGGGGGCTGCAGCATGTGTGGGTCTAAAGATGTTTGGCTCAGTCCCAGGAGGATTAAGTACAGTAAACCAATGCTAAATAGATTAGGAGTGTTCCTCTGACCTCAAAAGTGAATTTCTTGCTTGTTAATGGTGTCCTTGTCACCAATGGGGGTCATTCTGGGTAGTGACAGTTTTGGGGAAAAGGTCCATAAGACACCCCTGCACCATATAGACCACCAGGTTTAGTATTTTTTTTTTTCCCTGATTTTTCACCTCTAAACCTAGGTTCGTCTTATAGTCCGGAGCGTCTTATAGTCCGAAAAATACGGTACATCTTACCTCAAAAAGGTCCAATAGTGGCAATGCGCCTCTGTAACTCGCGCTGCTGCTGTCTGCTGTTTATAAAGGTGTCTATGTGCCTAAATTAAAGGTAGGATGTCAGGTGAGTACAGCGTGACATCACATCCCCCACACGGGGCTTATACGGGAAGTGATGCGGGGAAGCATGGGCGAGGTGGCGTCGGCCATGTTGATTGTGGGCTATTTTGCCAGTAGCTGTAAATATGTATAAAATGTGGTGTTTTTGCCACACTATGCATCTCAACAATATTTCCATGCCTATGCGACCATATAGTGGCACTGATAGCGTTACTGGCTATCATTAGATTGTGATCTCTGTTTGTTGTTCCTATATTCGTATAGTCTATGTAGTATATATATGAATGCTGCCATCTAGTGGTCAGAATATGGAATAGCAGGTAAAAGTAGATCTACTCCTATACAAATGCATAAAACTGAATAAAATCTAATAACAGATAAAACAGTGTTAATATGTGTATATATACAGGGTCTTGTCAAAAAATTAGCATATTGTGATAAAGTTCATTATTTTCTGTAATGTACTCATAAACATTAGACTTTCATATATTTTAGATTCAAATACACACAACTGAAGTAGTTCAAGCCTTTTATTGTTTTAATATTGATGATTTTGGCATACAGCTCATGAAAACCCAAATTTCCTATCTCAAAAAATTAGCGTATTTGATCCAATCAATAAAAGAAAAGTGTCTTTAAAACAAAAAAAAGTCAACCTTCAAATAATTATGTTCAGTTATGCACTCAATACTTGGTCGGGAATCCTTTTGCAGAAATGACTGCTTCAATGCGGCGTGGCATGGAGGCAATCAGCCTGTGGCACTGCTCAGGTGTTATGGAGGCCCAGGATGCTTTGATAGCGGCCTTAAGCTCATCCAGAGTGTTGGGTCTTGCGTCTCTCAACTTTCTCTTCACAATATCCCACATATTCTCTATGGGGTTCAGGTCAGGAGAGTTGGCAGGCCAATTGAGCACAGTAATACCATGGTCAGTAAACCATTTACCAGTGGTTTTGGCACTGTGAGCAGGTGCCCGGTCGTGCTGAAAAATGAAATCTTGATCTCCATGCCACGCCGCATTGAAGCAGTCATTTCTGCAAAAGGATTCCCGACCAAGTATTGAGTGCATAACTGAACATAATTATTTAAAGGTTGACTTTTTTTGTTTTAAAAACACTTTTCTTTTATTGGTTGGATCAAATATGCTAATTTTTTGAGATAGGAAATTTGGGTTTTCATGAGCTGTATGCCAAAATCATCAATATTAAAACAATAAAAGACTTGAACTACTTCAGTTGTGTGTATTTTTGAATCTAAAATATATGAAAGTCTAATGTTTATCAATACATTACAGAAAATAATAAACTTTATCACAATATGCTAATTTTTTGAGAAGACCATGTATGTATATATATGTATATATGTATGTGTGTGTATATATATATATATATATATATATATATATATATATATATATATATATATATATATATATATATATATATATATATATATATATATATATATATATATATATATATATATATATATATATATATATATATATATATATATATATATATATATATATCTATATATATCTCTCTGAATGCGTTTTGTGGGGGACTCTGCTCCAAATCTGAATGCGTTTTGTGGGGGAATCTGCTCCAAATCTAAATGCGTTTTGTGGGGAAACTTCTGCTAGGTTTTTTTTTTCCCCCCGGGGGGGGGGGGGGGGGGGGTTGGGGGGGCTGCTGCCCCTCCACCATGTGGCCTGGAAAAAAACGCCCCTTCATGCCCGCGAAGTTGGACAGCACTGCCCCAGAGGATCTTCCAACCCTAGTTCACGCCTTCATCACATCACGGCTGGACTACTGCAATGCCCTTTTTATGCTGGCCTCCTAAAAAAGGACCTGTGTTGCCTGCAATTAGTGCAGAATGCTGCTGCCAGATTGCTAACAAACCAGCCTTGCCACTGTCACATTACACCGATCCTTTTGCTCACTGCACTGGCTACCAGTAGAATGGAGAATACTCTTCAAGATTGGACTGCTGACATTCAAATCCCTGCACAATCTGGGCCCTGGATACATGGAGGTCTTGCTGAAGCTGCATCACACCTCTCACAACCTCAGATCAGCAAGTTCTATAAACTTGGTCACTCCCAGAGTGCACCTCAAAAAATCTGGAGATAGAGCCTTCTGTCATGATGCCCCTATTCTTTGGAACTCCCTGCCACACCCAGTAAAGACAGCGCCATCCCTGGAGCTAGCTTTGGAGAGAAAAAAACAAAGAGACCGAGAGCCCAATATGGTGTAGTATGTCAATGATCAGATGGAGACAAAATGAAATAAATGATGGATGTACTCACAAGTCTGGGTCGCCTCAAAGGCAACCACTGTAACTGCAGGTGGGGACAATTGGAACCTGACCCCACTCAGGTGTTAAAAATGTCGCTCTCTGTAGACAGAAAAAAATGGGGAAAAAACCCCTCCACCCGGGGTGGACTATTCAGTGGTAAAACAAGAATGACAGAGGCGCCAACAAGTATAAAATAGTTAAAATCCGCTTAAAAGGAGGGGTGCAGGTGGATGCACCACTCAAGTAAAAATAGACCAGCCAATAAGCCGTTAATTGATAACAGAGATATTTATTGGGGATTCTCCAAATATGCAACGCGTTTCACGGGCAAAATTCCCGCTTCATCAGGCAATCAGATAGGAGAAACACAATAGTGGGTCTATTTCTGGATAAAGCGCCTCAATAGCTATGAAGCGGGAATTTTGCCCGTGAAACGCGTTGCATATTTGGAGAATCCCCAATGAATATCTCTGTTATCAATTAACGGCTTATTGGCTGGTCTATTTTTACTTGAGTGGTGCATCCACCTGCACCCCTCCTTTTAAGCGGATTTTAACTATTTTATACTTGTTGGCGCCTCTGTCATTCTTGTTTTACCATCCCTGGAGCTATTCAAATCCAGACTAAAAAGCCACCTGTTTAGCCTGGCATTTCCGGACTTATAAAATTCTTCCTCTCTACCACGATGGTCGGAGCCATGCTTATGCGCTTTGAGTCCTATGGGAGAAAAGCGCTCTACAAATGTTATTTGTTGTTGTTGTTGTTGTATGTAGGTCAGGGGTCACTGAGCTTACCAGGCCAATTTGAGTTCCAATAATTAGATCTAAAGGTTTTTGAATCGATAAAATGACAACAGTGCCTAAATTTATGCACCTGCCTAATTTTAGTTAAACAATTATTGTGCACTTTTTGTAAATCCATTAAACTTCATTTCACTTCTCAAATATCACTGTGTGTGTCTCCTATATGATATATTTAACTGAATTTTTTTATCATAACCAACAATTCATATGCGAAAATCATGACGATTAACAAGGTTGACCAAACTTTCGCATCCCACTGTATATATAGTGCTATATCGGTTATTTCCAAAATGTCAGATCATTTTCCAATCTTGGAAAATGATCGGAAATCAGGTTGGACATGTTGGAGATAATCGATTTGACAGTAAATCTGCCAGAAAATCAATCGTGTAAACCAGCATGGTTTGATGCAGTGCATCACTATGGGCTGTTAATATACTGCCCCTACTGTCCCGCCTCCGATCAACTGAGATTTTTCATCTGATCAATAGTTTTTTGATCTAAACTCGATCGATCTGACATGTTGTGCAATAGATTCCTGGCAGGTCTGATCACATTGATCGAATCTGCCTCGAATTGTACAGGAAAATTGATGCGTGCATGGCCTGCTTTACATTGATACAGGAGTCTGTGTTCTGTCAAGTTTGTTGCTTCCAACTGCTCTGTTGATGTTTGTTTACAATGATTGCCTGTGGTTAGTACACTGTTCAGATCAGCAGGTCAAGTTCAGCAGCATTCCTGTCCATAGAAATCCTTTGGAAAAGGACCACCAGGATTTGCTGCATGACTGTCTCCAAAATGTCTAAGCTAGGGAAGCCCATTACACCATTAAGCCTTGTATGCATGTGACTGTACCCCATATAATCATGTACTATAATTCTGCTACACCCCATTTCAGGAAATGAATCCCAGAAGTCCTTCAATCAGAGACAGACAATAAATGACGTACATAACAGGCACAGCAGGGAAGGATTAAGAGAGCCCACTAGAAGAGGATCATTATTAGGCTCTGAAGTATTTCCTAGATTATAACAGACAAAGTTTAAAAGGAATCAGGTGTTTGGGCTGGAATCTGCAATGACGCAGACGTAACACACAGTCCACAATAGGGTTGCACAATCCTCTGCTAACGCAGATCTGTACCCATAAACATATCACTTGAGTATAAATTCTCTCCCAGAGTGTACAAGAAAGAACTTAAAGTAAAGCTGCCACTTGCTTTTCTAGAATTTGCAATGCTCTGCACTATGTAGATATACAGCATGCTTTTACCTATACTTACTTATCAGCCACAAGAAACCATGTTTGCTGATGGATAATTTCACAGTTGTTTCTGAAATAACTAACCAATAAGCTTCTGCTTGGCACCACCCTGCTGCCTGTGCTGAACGCTTGTATGATAAAATAAGAGTCCGGAGGGTTCAATTCCACTTGAACTGCATGAATCTGGGCCTGTCTTTTTGTGTGCGGTTTCATGGGACCACATGCATTCGTACAGGATTAAATACTTAATAGCTGTGTAATATCCTTCCATGCAGAAATGTGCCATGTCGAGAAAAAAAACTACCGGGCTTGTTTCTGCACAACAAAAAATGCATTAAATGGAAACCGCCCATTGATCTTACATGGGCTGACAGTTGTAATATCTTGTTCATGGGTGGAAAAACAGACAATGAGGTCTAATGGAAATGGCCCAAAAGAAAGGCTTAGTAACAGAACTGCAGGCATGTTTTAAAAAAAAAAAAAAAAAAATCTATCCTACTGGTCCCACTCTTTCCTCTTTTTTTTCTTTATTATGAAGGTACCGGTATTTACTTTTTTGGCACCACTAGGACAGTGGTGAAGATCCTCTTCCAATATGGCTGCATGAGGCCTCATCTTTCCACTCTTGGCTACAAGTACTATAGGAAAAGAAGTGTCTCAGCTTTGATTGACAGGGCTGTGACCCAGTCCCTTTTCCTATGAGCAGAGCCAGAAGAGGAATGGGCATTTGAGGATGCTGGCGAGAAGAGACTTGCAACATAGAAAAAAAGAAGAAAGGGATGGAGCCAGGGCTATGGAGTTGGAGTCGATGAGTAAGAGCAACTTTGGGTACCTAGAGTCTGAGTCAGTGGTTTCAGGAGTCTGAATCGGATGACTTTTGTACTGGGTCCACAGCCCTGGTAACTATCAGACTGAGGAGTTGGAGCAATTTTTGGGTACCTGGAGTCGGTGGTTTCATGAGCTGGGGAGTTGGAGTCGCATGGTTTTTGTATAGACTTCTCAACCCTGGATGGGGCACTAGCAGAATCCTTCCAGGGGAGTTGTCAGGTTTATTTTTGTAGCATGCCTGAAGATGCACTTTAAAGTATACCTCATCCAAGGCAAAGCCACCTTAGGTAAGCACCTGTTCATGCTGTAATTGCATGCCTCTGTCCTTTCCTCTCCTTGTTCCCCTACCCCCAATCCCACTAACCGCTCTTTGAAAAATTTGACTTTTAGCTAATTGTTCTCCCAACCCTTACAGGGAGTGAATGGGTTGAGGAGGGAATGTGAGGCTGATAAGAGGTGACACCTTCACCAATATAAGTGTGAACCCTGCTTAAGGCTAATTTTTTGGGGGAGCCTAAAACCTACCAATATGGTTTTCACTTCTGGGAGGAAGCTGGAGTGCACAAACAAACATGGGGAGAACCTACATATCATTTCCATTCTTACAAATGTTCATTTTTTTTCTTTGCAGGCAACAGGTGCACTTTAAGGGCTGGTTCAGACGGACGCTTGCGGAGCGTTTACCGCAAGCGTTCGGAACATCGCGGTAAACGCTCCCATTTAAGTGAATGGGAGCGTTTACACCGAGCTTTTGCGCGCTTTTACCCGAACGCGGCATTCGGGACCCGATTTTCATTAGCGTTCGAGCTGCCCCTGGAAGCGACATGTTGCTTCCAGGAAGCGGCCAACCACGACGGCTAATGTTCCCCTAGGGGAAAAAAAGAAACCGCGACCGCATCGGAACGCAACCGAAGGCTACTGAAAGCCTGACCGCGCAGCCGCCGCAACGCCCCCAGACGCGACGCCATGCAGACGTCCGTCTGAACCAGCCCTAAGGCTCCTAAACCTTTCTTGGATACCGGGTCTTTTTGGTTTTAATTTGGTGCCATGCCTTTGTTCCAGCTACTTTGTGCTTTTGCCAAATGGAGAAGGAGGTCTCTCCTGACCTCATCCAGCTCACTCATTGAGTCTCCAGACATAGTGAGCTGCATTCCTGTCCGCTTTCTCAGGTTACAGCAGGGAATGGGTAGGAAGGTTGTCTCACTTTTCTTTCATCTAATTCCTTTTTTTTCTGTTTCTCAAGATTACCCATTCAAACAAAATAAGCAGCTTTAGTATGTGATTTAGCACAGGTTGAGTGTTTTCTCCTGCTGTCACGCACAGCCAAATGTCAGCATTTGTTTTCCCTTTTGAAGTTACGCCCCATGCGTCGGGCCTTGCTGTATGCACCTGTACAGCTTTGTGTCGCAGCAAACCTGTGATAACATCTCTATGTTGTGTCAGGAGTTTCCTTTGCACGCACAGAGGAGGAACACACACGTGTTTGCTCAGACATCTCTCATCCTTTAGCGACCCTGGAATTCCTGACTCTTTCCGTGACAGAGGGGAATGTAACGGCAATGGTGTATTCCAGGTAGCGAGGGCCAGTCTAGACCTGAGGCAGTTAATAGTTTTCTCTCTGTAAAGCATCCTCCTCACGCAGACCTCTATCTGATCTGTGCCATGACATAGTTACTTATCTTAAGTATACCAGACCCAGAGTATTATCTTAGTGCCGTACTGTAGCACGACATGTCATTTATGGTTTTCAATTACGGTACCTATATGGCTTCTCATGGCACACAAGTAGGCAAATTAGATATTACATTTGAAACCAATTAATATCCTGTAATGTGTAACTAAAGAATTTCATTAAAGCACAACTGAGGGCACATTTGACATGATGATAGACATGTGTATGTACAGTGCCAAGCATACAAATAACTAGGCTGTGTTCCTTTTTTTTTTTTCTCTGCCTGAAAGAGTTAAGAATCAGGTATGTGAGTGACCGTTTCTGTCGGGTTAGACAGGGTCAGACTATACCATAACCCTCACTGATAAGGAATTACAGCCATAAAACACTTTCCTGTCAGTAAATGGGTTTTGAGAGCAGGAAAGCGATAAAAAGTGTTAATAATTAATAGATTTGAGCTCTGGCATACTTCAATAAAGGTGTTATTGAGCAGAGACATGGAAACAGTAAAAACGTAGAAACTAGATTTAAATATATAAAAAATTTTTTTAGGAGGCGGATAGATACAATTGTTTTTCTCATTGGTTTATTTTCACCTCAGATGTCCTTTAAGCTAGCATTATTTTTACTATCAATAAATGATGACCTTTTTCAGTGTAACAGTACTGGTTGAAGCTGTTCTTGTTGTCTTTACGATGAAATCTCACATCAACTTTAAGGAAATTAACTAAATGAGAGGAAAATTACTTTGACTAAAAGAATACGGGGGAGGGCATATGCAGGAGCACTAGAAATGGCCATTGACATGCCATTAATTCTGGCATGTATTCAAATGCCTATTGTATACAGCTCAAAATTGGCCCAATCGCACTTCCTGACTTTTTTTTGTTGTTGGCCTAATTCATGTGCATGCAAGTCAGAATCATTAGCACCCATTTTCTAGAGGGGTATTAGTCATGCAAGTCAGAATCATTAGCACCCCTTTTCTAGAGAGGGAAGGACATTTCTCTGTTTATGATTATGCACAGGACTGATGGGATGTTGACACCAATTGCCTATTGGCTTATTGAGGAGATAGGCCATAGTGGGGGTTACTGATGGGTGATTGTCTTGATCTAACACTGGTTCTATATACTTTTTGATTAAGCATTACTGGTTAAAACTATAGAGTAACCAAGCAGCTTGGGGTGACCCAAACAGCTAGGAATATTTAGAGGGATAAGAGACCGAAAAGCCCACCTACTAATAAACAATGCTTGGTGATATTTGCCTTAAAACCGAAGGAAATTTGCAATAATTCAGCTATAAGTGAACATTTGTGGTTACCCACAATGCAAGACTACTGAATATGCAAATTATCTCTTCCCAACTGTTCTCAAATAATGTGCATTGTCGAGCCAACATGTACGGAGCCCTGTTTTTCTCTAGGCATTGCAAAAATACGTTCTGATTTTCTATGTTTTATCATTTCCATTTTGTTTAATAAAAGCTTCCATAGGAAAAAGAAAGGAAATAATTTACACCTCATTGACAATCTCTGTGCAGCGTATTCAATGTTTACATGCTAGTCTTAAGGCTAGTACACACTAGCAATTTTGATTGACCAATGATTGCTCAATTTTACCACCTCCATGTAGTATGACCATTTACCTATATAATCTGCATAGAATTGAAAATCTGTTTGGCCCTCACACTACATGGAGGTGGTAAAATTGAGCAATCATTGGTCAATCAAAATTGCTAGTGTGTACTAGCCTTTAGATTGTGAGCTCCTTTGAGGGACAGTTAGTGACAAGATATATATATATACATTGTACAGCGCTGCGTAATATGTCGGCGCTATATAAATAATAATAATAATAATAGTCTGTTACCAGCCAAACATATTTTGTAGCTTTTTTTTTTTTACTTCATGATTTTATTTTTCCTTTAATTAAAGGACAAGTTCATGTAAAGTATTTCTCTCATATATGCCTGTGGGAAAAATAAGAGAATAGTCATTCTCACCTTCAGTTATGTTGTAGATCTCCTTGAACAGAGTTGTTTAGATTATTTGCTAATCTTGTTTCCCCCCCAAAAAAAGCTGAAATGCGCAATGAGTATATTCAAAATGGGGCCAATTTATCATAATCGTGGCAGGTTCAAGGAAAGCTGGAGTTAAATGGAGCTGTCCAGGGCAAGCAAGTTTCAATGTTCTGACTGACTGCACTGAGCAAGTGCTTCAGTTTTACTTGCTTTATTCCTACCTTCAGGTACATAGAGAGACCCCCACTAGCGACAAGGTCAGAACAGGGGGAATGGTTAGAACTAACTTTCCTTCAGTATCATGTGGAAGTTCTAGAACATTAGTCAGGATTTTTATTGCTGGCAGTATCTCCATTGAGAAACTGAAGTCCAAGTACTGGCTCACACACTCAGCTGCTTAGTTATAATGGTTCATTTATTAGTCCCATGCCTTATTGTAGTAATAACAATGGGCTGTGTAAGTAGGGATGCTCACCGCATTCCGCGGAATTCATTTTTCTGGGATTCCGGCCAAAATTTGGTGGTTCCGTCGCATCGGAACAGAATTGCTATAGCGGAAATTCCGCGGAACGCTGCGTTATTCCGGCGGAATGCGGAATTTTGTAAACCAATCACAAGGAAGCCCCTAGAAGAAGTTTAAAGTGAAAACAGGATTTCTTCATGAAAATAGGAATTTCTGCACCAATCAGAGGCTTACAAAAACCACCCAAACGGATTTCTGCATGAACATCGGAATTATTTCAGCACCAATTAGTGTTAACAAAAAACAATCAATCCTATGTTCTCAACCAGCTCCGTAGCTATCTCACCTATCCCAATCATTTTGTATAGGTCCCATAGATTACGCGACACCTCCTGCAGCGCAAAAACCACTGCCTTGGGACCACCACCAGGTCCCATAGCTTACGCGTAACCTCCTGCGGCACCAAAACCACCTCCATGGGACCACCGCCAGGTCCCAAAGCTTACGTGACACCTCCTGCGGCGCCAAAACCACCGCCATGGAACCACTGCGAAGTCCCATAGCTTACGTGACACCTCCTGCAGCGCCAAAACCACCGCCATGGGGCCACCGCCAGGTCCCAAAGCTTATGCGACACCTCCTGCGGTGCCAAAATGACAGCCATAGGACCACCGCTAGGTTCCATGGCTTAAGCGTCACCTCCTCCGGGAAAAAAAAAATGACCGGGAGAACAGCCACTAGGTCCCATAGGCTACCATTTAGCATAAACAAGGTTTCATTTGCGATTACTTTAATTTTTCCGCCAGAATGCGGAAATTCACGACATTCCGCGGATATGTAATGGAGACGGAATTTAGCGCTGGCGGAATTCCGCAATTCCGGCGGAACGGAATTTGCTCATTCCGATCATCCCTATGTGTAAGTGATAAACCACACACTTAAGTCAGTTGCTGAGTTTGTGGACAAGAAGTGATATTTCAGTGATATTGGAATAGCACAATACACCTGTTTAGATTGTAAAACCCCACTTCTTATTGTTTTTTTTTTTTTTTTAACATATTACAGTATATGCATCTTTACCAAAGTATGTTTATCTTCAGAGGAACATTCCTCTTATAGGAAGTGTCCATTCTGGGCTTAGCCTGTCCTAAGGGCTCTTTCACATCAGAGCTTGCGTTGGAAAACGCTCAAAGCATATGTTTTGTTGTATGCGTTTTACTGCGTTTTGATATGCGTTGCACTGCAGTTAGTGTGCGTTTTTAATCCGTTTTCAATGCGTTACTACACATAGAAAAACGCAGGTAATTTTTTTTTCTTTAGCTTTCAACTTTCTACATTGTTCCTCTGTTGCATTCTGGGACTGATTGCCTGCGTTAACGGATTAAAAACGCGCATAGTGTGCGTTTTACATTGACTAACAATGTAACGCATAAAGCTAGCGTTGGCTGAAAAACTGCGCCTGGGTGCAGTGTAACGCAACGCACAAAATGGCTGCGTTATATGTGAAAGCTAAAATAAAAGTCTATGGACTTTCATTTCACCTTGGGTAACGCAAACTTTACCCTTTGCGTTGAAACGCAGAAAATCTGCCCTAATGTGAAAGAGCCCTAAGCCCAGAATGGACACTTCATTGACAGCTAAGCCACTGATTAGCAGGGGCAGTGCTGTCCAGCTGGAGCACTTCCACTGATTGCTGTCTCACTCCTCCTCTCAACCACCCTGGATTCCCCCACCTCCCAAGTCCCCAGACTGCAGTGTCAGTGGAGTAATCTTACTTCAGGTCATGCCAGCTGTAACAGCCCAGGGGACGTGGAGTGATAATTCTTGAGCGCTGTCACTTGTTTGTCTGTTTTGTTTTATGAACTGTGTATTCCATTTATTCAGGTATAAGTTCACCCCCTTTTGCCTGTAGTGAGTGCTAGGTGTGTGATGTAGTCCAGTTGTTGGGGTCCGCACATCAATGCACATAAATCATCCAGGTATAAGTTTTGTTTGAAAGCGCTGCCTTGTTTTTCGCTATGCAAGTTCAATGTAAGTATACTAGTGCCCAGCTGCATTCACTGCTTCAAATTCACTTTCAACATTTTTAGTTTAGAATTAGCACATAATTTGCATCTTTTTTGCATTCAAGGCATGTATTTAGTTCCAGAGGGGCTTTGCATTGCCTCTTTAGGCTTGCAGTTAGGATGCATCCTTGAGCGCTGTTACTTATTTGTCTGTTTTTGATGTGGAGTAATAAACCTTTCAACCTCATCACCTGGGATTTCATTACTGGTTTACAGCCGAGGAGCGATGCTAGAGGACAGGAGAGGAGTCGCCTATCAAACCACAAACACCAGGGATATTTTTTGGGAGGGAAGCCTTGCCTTATTTCTTTTTTTTCCTGTGGTGATGGTGGTAGTTTGGTGGGTGGGGGGCAATGCTGACTATGTGTCTTGTTTTCTGATTTGTGCTGGGGGGACTACTGCCTAATTATGCATTTTTCCCTTTTTTTCATGCCACAATTAGGACTGTAAGTTTTGAGAGGGGGGGGGGGGGGGGGTTGCCAGCCCTCCAACATGTACTGTAGTCTTAAAAAAAAAAAAAAAAAAAAAAAAAAAAGTGATCCTCTGTGTCCTTCTTGTAAGGAAGAATCTATTTTGTAAAGTCAGGGGACTGACAGCTACCAAACACAGGCATTTGCAGAGCTAAGGGTCCAGGGCACAGAATCAGGCCCCATTCACACTCATAAACAATAATCGTGATCACAGTCGCCTAGCAATTGCGATTTTTGCATTACCTTTCCAGTGATTTTTCTGCAATATTTCTAGTGAATCACGATGAAATAGCTGGGATAATGCTGCCTGCAGTACGTTTATGATTGGCAATAAACGCACACGTGCCACAATCACTGCAGTGAGTGTAATCCCATAGGAATACTTGTGCAGCAGTGCTTTGTTAATCAGCAAAGCGCGAATCATGGGAGAAAAGCACCCCAGAATTTATCCCACTGCTGATCAGAAATGTTGGAGGTGTCAGCAACACAATGGTACCTTGCTACACATCTTCTGGCACTGCCCATTAATTGGAAGCTTCTGGTCAGAAGTCCAAACCTATATAAAGGAACTTACGGGTGCAGATCCAGTACCAGAACCTGCCTTCTATCTTCTTCACCATACTGATAAACTACTCAAAAAATAAAAAAAATCCCTGATAAAACACCTTCTGCAGGCTGCAAGAGTTTTAAATGCCAGACATTGGAAGGATTCTAAACCACTTTCCATCTTTAGAATGGATTTCTGAACTCAAATTCATATGCGAGATGGAATCTCTTACTGCAGCAATCCACTGTACTGATGAGCAACACTCTCTCGCACCTGGATGCCCTGGCATGAATTCCTAGAATCAAATAGTTTCAGAACTCTGTTGGCTAGATTTAAGCAAACATGCATGCATCTTATCTCCCTTGGCTTGACATTCTTTCTAATCCTGGATAAGGCACACTGGTTTCATAGCACAAGGGTTTGAGTGTCTTATCTCCTCTCCACTTTCTATTCTTCTTTCCTGCTCTCTTTTTTTGTATCTTCTCTACTATTCTATCCTCTTGATCTAGGTAACCAGATGATTAATTATAGTGTCATGGGTCGGTCTTGGTTTCTGTCACTTAAAGTGAACCTAAAGTCAAGTAAAAAAAAAATGAGATTAACTCACCTGGGGCTTCCCTCAGCCCCCTTCAGCCGATCGGTGCCCTCGCAGCCCCGCTCCGAGGGCACCGATCGGCTGCAGGGGGCTGAGGGAAGCCCCAGGTGAGTTAATCTCATTTTTTTTTACTTGACTTTAGGTTCACTTTAAAGCGGATCCGAGATGAAAAACTAACTATAACAAGTAACTTGTCTATATATCTTATCTAAAGTTTAGATAGTTTACACAGCAAATCTAGCTGCAGACAGCTTTAATAGAATAAGAATATTTCTTCTGTGATACAATGACAGCAGCCATGTTGTTGTAAACATTACACAGAGGCAGGCTTATCTGTATCTTGAGTAAAGAAAACTAATCTCCCCTCCTCCTCCATCCTCTCCTCTGCCTCTGAAATCTCTGGCTAGTAATACCTCCCCCTCCTCCTGCCCAGACTGAGCTCCCATGAGCCCTTGCTACGGTCTGAAAGTGCCTTGGCTCTCTGAAAACCTGTGGGAGTGGCTTATTTAGTTTATAGGGAATTAGAGCATTAAAACAAAAACAAAAAAGTATTTGGCTTGAGGAATGCCCTATAAACAATAGGAAAGGAACACAATATTGCAATGAGTAAAAGTTCATCTCGGATCCACTTTAATACATATACTTATCTTTTCAGGCTGCTGGACTGCAGCTCTCCTGGCCCCATCTTTGAGCTCTTCTGTCTGGTGTCCCGGGATGTATGATCCCACTGGGCTCCTGGGTCACCAAAGCTCTTAATGCTCCTTATGGGCCAGGCAGTAATTCTCATTTACACTATCTACCGTTTGTCGGGGCAGTGAGTTATCCCCTCGCTACCTGACAACCCACAGTCCATATAGGCGTTATGCAGTCCAAGAAAGATTCAGCTCATCCATTCATATGAGGCCATGTATACCTTAATCTCAAACAGCACTGGTTTGCTGTAACCAGTTGCATGTGTTTATTGCATTATACGTGTCCAAACAAGAATGTACCTGCAAGCTATATTACTGTTTGTACTGTTTTATAACTTTATATTTAAAAAATAAAGAATTTACAAAAAAAACGCCCAAGTGTGAATGGTCCATTAAAGAGGAAAATCTGACACACTAAAGATTGCATTAACAAATCAGCTTCTGCTTTCTGAGGTCATGTCTCCTCAGACCTACCCAGCAGAGTCTGCTGCCAGGTTTAATTTTTAAAGCGGTTTAAAACCCTGACATAATATTCAATAAAAACATGTTTACCTACTTTTTATATTCCTTACGGTTATCATATTTGCATTTGTTCATGAGTATTATTATTCATTTAGAAGTTATAGGTTTCCAAAAGTACAGTTTTTTGCTTTGTGAGCTGACTTTGCATTTTATTAATAACTGGTTTCATTCATTGCTGTTTTGCAGCCAGACAAGCAGTGTCTCTCTGTCTCCAGCAGCTTCTCCGCAGTCAGATAATGTCACATTCCTCACTTGATACATTTAAGTAAACACAATATAACAGTATCTGAAGTTCGGATGCGGCAGCATTTCACTGCACTCAACTTTCAAGCTCTGTGTATAAGGGGTCGTTCACATCTAGCCAAGGCAGATGGCTGTGCGATCGGAACGCAGCGCATCCGATCGCATGCCATCTGCGGCGCTGCTGATCCCATCCATTGACAGTGATGGGATCAGCTCTGCGGTGCGGGCAAAATGCAGGCAAGCGCTTCCCAGCGCATCGTACTGCTGCGCAGCGCAGTAGATGTGAACGCTAGAAAGGCAGTCTGTGTCGTTCCTGCGTTTCAGCACATCATACGCGCTTCCATATCCGCACAAAAGCGCGTATGATATCAATGAGGCCTAACCCTTCCAATGCTGGTCTAGTGAAAAAAATTGCTGGTTGCATAATATGCTGTAAGGCCTGGTGCACACCAAAAAACGCTAGCAGATCCGCAAAATGCTAGCAGATTTTGAAACGCTTTTTCTTATTTTTATGTAGCGTTTCACCTAGCATTTTGCGGTTTTGGGAAGAGTTTTTGGTGTAGTAGATTTCATATATTGTTACAGTAAGCTGTAACTGAACTGCTACTGTAACAAAAAAATGCCTGGCAAACCGTTCTGAAGTGCCGTTTTTCAGAGAGGTTTGCGTTTTTCCTATACTTAACATTGAGACAGAAATGCATCCGCAATCCAAAATCTGCAGCAGCCCGGGAGTATGCGTTTCTGCAAAACGCCTCCCGCTCTGGTGTGCACCAGCCCATTGAAATACATTACCCAAGCGGATCTGCACCCGCAAGCGGATCGCATACCGCAACCAAAACACTCTGGTGTGCACTAGGCCTACATGTTTTAGTGCAAAGATGAAATGCAGGGTTATAGTCCACTTTAAATAATATTTTTTTTTATATTTGGTTTGGTGCTATTAAATAAATTGTTTTTGTTACCTCAAACTGTCTTGACAGTAGTTTGAACTGCTGGTGGGTGATGCAATTTGCATCTCTGTACAACCAGGTACAGTGATATTTGGCTGGATAATATTCTCAAGCCTTTGTAGTCATTTGATAGCTGTACTACTGAAAGGCTTGTTATCTCTTGGTGGATCAGTCTGCAAGTAATCACAAAACACAGGGGTGCTTTCATTAGTGTCATTCTAGAAGAGAACCTACATTAGCAATGAACATTGCATTTTTTCACTGAGTAGGAAAACTTTGCTCTTTCTTTTAACTTAAAATTTAAGTATTTTATTTCACCCTCTCCAAGTATCTCTGCTGAGGGATTTCATCAATTCAGCAAACCTGGAATGGACTTCTTCAAAATTGTCTGCTATGTGGTGAAAGATTTGAGAATCATCAAGAAGATTGTTGATTTATCATATTTATGTCAAGACAAGGACTTGCCTTAAATCTAATCAGGACCATGCTCCTCTTCAAGCATGAGAGCGGCCATACTGCACCTGCATGTGCGGTAAACTAGAGCCACTTGTGCACAAGCGGCTCTTTGCTATTGCGCAGTGCAAGTGCTAGTTCACACTACAAGATCTAAAGATCTACAAGATCTTTAAAAGCTCTTGCTAATGTTATCCTACGTGTGTGTTCATACTGGAGCAATGTGATTTTGTAAACTCCCCCGATAGCATTACATTTGCAAGAGCTTTTAAAATCTCTAGTGCTTAATAAGCTCTTGTAGTGTGAATCAGCCCTAAGGGCCGGTAAACATTACTAACACCTTTTATAAGCACCAGTGATGTGAAAAGCACTTGCTAATGTAATGCTATTGGTGATTATTTAAAAATACATGGCTCAAATGAGAAAATACACATGGATTACATTAGCAAGAGCTTTTCAAATCCCTGGCGTTTAGAAAAGCGCTTGCAGTGTAAACCAGCCCTAAATTCCTGTATTGGTTATTTATTCCTCAATGCATGTGTCAACACAATGGTTGACACTTGTTTCGGGGCCACGGAGGGTCCCCTTTATCAGCAAGTGCAGACATAAGGCCACACTATTACTAATCCAGCTATTATGTCTGCATCTTCTGATGAAGGGGACCCTCCGTGGACCTGGAACAATTGTCAGTCATTGTGTTGACACATGCATTGAGTAATTCATATGGTACTTCTGCAATTTACCAATGGTATGCAAACCAATCTTAGACTTTTGCTTATTGTACTGGGTGTCACTTTGCAGACCTTGGTGACCATTTTCCTTGGTGAAGAGACATGGGTTGTCTCAAAATGCTAGTTTTGCTGCATTAACTTATTAAATGAGTTTTCACATACTTGAAATTTTATTGATGATTCTGACCATATGTGCTGTTGTCTAGGACATCAGTCTGAACCCCCTAACCTAATGAAAGGGTTTAGCAAAAGGTAGTGCAAGGCCAACTTTATTGTCTATTGCAACCAGATTGCAGAATTCACTTGAGTTGTACAGCATTAGAACATAGCAAAGGTTGCTCAAAGCTGAGTCAAGTAGCAGCTTTGTGATTGCAGTCTTGTGACGCCTTTCACTTTGAAAAAATGATGCTGTTTATGCCAGCGCAGTGTAACTTTTTTTTTTTTTTTTTTAGTTTGATCTGTAGATGCTGTAAAATGCTGCATGTCCTGCAGGTATTTCTGCTATAGTCTGTAGGTTGCCATGTGTCATGATTTCCACTGTTAAATGGTCTGGGCTGGGAATAACAATGTTCCTTTTGGGAGAGTGGACTAAGTATATTTCTGTGTACTCTTTATTTTTCAGTAAATGATCTGAATGGTTCTGATATAAAATGTGGCTGCAGGATAGCTGGCTCCACTAGCACACTTATCACTGTTCATACTGACCTGTGTAAGCAAACACACCTCTCTTTCCCTTTTCTCCTCAGCCACTGTTTATTGCTAGGACTTCAGCACTGATCTGGTAAACTCCACTAGCAGACCTTGAATATGATTTCATATTTGCTGTCTGTAATTTTATGAAATAAAAGAACTCTGTTGCGCTGAGCTGTGTAGTAGATGACCTCATGGTGGACTTTCTGCAAGGATACTCCAACTAGACTTTTTATATTATAATAGTAATAATGTGCAGTATATTTTATTTATTCCTGGCCACATGTCTATAAGGTCGCTTTCACACTGTATCTGGTGCGTTTAGCTGTAACACAGACATAGGACACACAGCAAAAGAATCTAAGATGTGAATTGCAGCCATAGGTTTGCATCCCACGAGTGTTGAGGTTCTATGTTCTGTTACTACATTACAGTTCACATTTTGCCAAACAGCAGAAATTGTTGCCTCTCATAAAATAAATGGCAATGCATTCGGAACAGCTTAAAAAAGCGTGAGCTAATTTGGTCGCCTGCTAAGTCATTGGGGTCGGGGAAATCCAGGATACAAACTATGGCTGCTAATAGCGAGCGCAAAATGCCCACTATTGGTTGCTGGAGTTTGAATAGCCTAACCTTACCACTATTTAGCGGTAAGGTTAGGCAAGGGGAGTTAAAGTTAGGTCCGCCCACTGGTAGGTCAGGCCCCCACGGTGTGGGGGGTTTTAAGGTTAGGCGCCAGGTCATAGTGAAATACTTGCAAATATTACTGATTTTCATTATATGAATTAAGTAGTAGAATATCAGTAAATATTTTTCTATTGCTATCCGATATCTCCTGCACCCTTTAAACGTGTGTGTGTGTGTGTGTGTGTGTGTGTGTGTGTGTGTGTGTGTGTGCGTGCGTGCGTGCGTGCGTGCGTGCGTGCGTGCGTGCGTGCGTGCTAGTAAACCCCATGCCCAAATCAGCTTGCAGCGATTTTAAATGTAAATTTAAATGTAAATTAAATTGGACACATGTATAAGTTGTTGACCTGTGAATCCTAGCATTAGCGCACCCCCCACCCGATTTGGAATGATCGTTCAGCACCCGACAATTTACTCTTCTTCATTTAATGTTCCCACATGACATGCTGCAGCTCAACACAATAGCTCACTGGCTGGCAGTGAGTCAGTGACAAACAGACTGCTCACCTTCAGCAAGTGGCCATCCTCCATTCCTCCTCAATCAGGAAAGCACCTCCACCCTTTTGCCGTGCAAGTCAAATGAAACACTGCTGCTCTCCTGCTTCCCCCTCCTCACTTACTGTCAGACTCCTCACACAACACAACAAGCTGCTTCTCCCCAATGATGACCTCTTCACAACAAGCTGCTTGATGTCCTCCTCACCTCGCTCTCCTCTCGTTTCTCCTACTCTGGCTGGATGCTGTTAGCGTAAACGCAGTACAAAAATGCTGCCCCTGTAATCTCTGCGTCTAATGCAAATGTTTCAACTTGCTTCATGAGAGAACCGGCCCTGTTTGGTATTAACTAGAATTAGAACACTATGCACTAGAAACTGAAAAAAATGTGTCATTTTTAAAAGGTAGTACAGTTAGTGCTGGTTCACACGGTAGTCTGAATCAAGCAGCGACAGGAGCTTGTTTAGTCAACGCCAAATGCTTTTCTGCTATCGAGCAGAAAAGCATTTGACATACTTTGGCGACATTTACCGGCGTTTCTTCACTGTGTTGCATTTTGTGCACAGCCGAAAGCAGCCAATGGGGGACACTACATGTAGTGTCCTTGGTAAGATAATGGGATCTACCACGGCATGTACACAAACAAAGGGAAAAGCCGAAATTGCTGTTTAAATAACCGCTTTAATTTATTTGAATGAAATGGCAGTTGATCCCTTTAAATGACGCAGTAAATGCCGTGCAGAAGCCCATGTGAACCAGCCCTAAACATTGCTGTTACTGTGACTGCTTTGTATTGGCATGGTTATTTTTTCACATGGGCAGCTGACAGTGGCCTGACGACCACACGTCAGCTGTACCCATGGGCGCTTATGACAACTATGCAGATCAGCCATGTGAATTAGCCCTTATTTCCATTGGAAGGAAAGGTTCAGGGTGTTTCTGTGAGTGTGCCATTTTGTCAGCATATGGTCATTGTTGGGTTAAATGTTCAGTGCTGCAGAGAGGATGTCTACCAAGCTCCAAAGTTATGCAGTTCACAGCAATTATAATTAAGCACAGATTTTACTCCTTTTGACAGTAAACTGCAGATACAAAAGCAGCTTTGACACCTAAAGCAGATCTCCATAACCATCAGGACAGTCCTAGGTGCCTATACACTTTTAATTAGAGAGGAAGTTCCTGTTTAGTCAAACAGATGGCTTTGCACTAACTTTGCTGCAGGCACTTCCTCTTTTATGTGTTTGTGGCGACAGTTGTGCCCCGAGTGTATGCGACATGATGGCTCATACACACGGGGCACAACTGTCGCCACAAACACGTGGCACGCACATGTTGCGGCGACAGTTGCCCCGTTTGTATGAGGCGCGCACCCCGAACTGTCGCCGGAGACAGCAGTTGCCGTGAAATTGAAAAGTTCAATCGCCGGCAACTTCTGTCTCCGCAACTGTCGCTTCTGGCGGGGGAAGGAAACTTTCGGCGACAGCTTCCGCCGCATCTCTGTCCCTCTGTGCAAGGTGTGTACAGCTGCCACACAGAGGGACCTGGTAACGAACTGTCGCTGCTTTTTTTTTGTCTCTTGTCACCAGCATCTGTGCCTCGTGTGTGAGGCTTAAATGTAGCAACAAATGTCACTTGTGTATTCAGAATATCCAGCAAAAAACTAAAATGCTAGCTTTTCCCTAATATGACAATTCATCTGAACCACTGGTACACATGCTCACAATTGTATCAAATTGTATTATTTTAAATCAAAATATTCCCCACATTTGACACGATGTTAAAAAAAAAAAAAAAAAAGTTTTTGGAGCAGTTAGAGAAGGTGACCCAGAAGAGCATTTCTGAAAGCTAAACCGGCGATAAACCTGCACATTTATGTAATCTTACCACTTTACCTATGCTCTAATGTTCTAGACAATTGCTCAAGGGCCCAGAGCCTCTCAAGGTCTCCAAGGCTCCTTCCTTTAAAGGACATTACTGGGGGAGTTTCACCCGGGGTTATATTTGGCACTTAATACAGGCTAAGCGCAACGGGGTGTAATCTCACCTGCCCTGCTGGCATGTGCCTCCTTCCATCTTGCTCAAGGTGTCCTTCTGTCTCCATGTCCCCCTGACCTGCTGGCATGTCAGTACATGCAGGGAACGGAGACGAGGCGCTGTTGGGAAGGTACCGGAGACTGGAGCACATCACAGAAGGAAAGAGGAGGAGTGCCCCGGCTGCACATGTGAGACTCTGTCCATTTTGCACTCACATTTTTGGGGACTGGCAAAACAAAAGCACCCTAATATCACTATCTGGGGTTGGAGGGGGCCGTGCTATTGTAATAGTGCTATATTGGGAGGCCAAGGTTAAAGGTCACCTAATGCTGCTATTTGAGAGTTGGTACCAAGGCCAACTAAAAACTGCTATGTTGGGGTGTGAAGAAGTTCATTTTTGCTCAGGACTCCATTTCCCCTTAAACCAGCCCTGTATACCTGGTAGAGTATGATGGCATTATTTAAATGAAAATTTGTTTTAAGTAAAAGGATAGAGGTATGAAATAGCTTTTGCCATCAAAGGTCTTTCAGTTTCTTTGAACTGGCTTGTTATGGTGTCTTTAGGTCCCTGGCTCCTCTGACAAATACAGCAACTATTTGTACTAATGAGGTATTAAAACATCTCACAGCCTGACATTTGTTTTACATGACACAGACAGGATGTGTTTGGCACATGTGGGGTTTCTGTATATAGCTACTGTGAATGATGGAAGAAGCTGTCATTCGAAGATATGTGTCTTAACAAGGAATTGTTTGAGTTCCTGTAGCCATTGGAAAGTTTCTTGCATTTCTTCTTCCAGTATTGCTTAAGGGATTGAGTGGAGGAATCTGATTGGTTGCTGTGGGCGACATAGGCTATTTGGAACACTCCAGTCTCTTAACACATTAATAAAGACAGCCCAGTATTCATAAAATACCTTTACTTATCACCCATCCACTCATTGCCTACTGTTTATTCAGGAATGTAGTTGTAAAATTGCAGTTGGGGATATGAAAAAGCAATTGCTTTCATTTGAGGTTTTCTGCTTTCTCCATAATTTATTGAATACCACCTGATTAGGCAGACTGATACATTTTAAGTTTTTTTTTTTTTGTTTTTTTTGTTTTTTTTTTAATGGATTAGTAACTTGGATCTGATAATTTTTTTTAATAGCCTACTGAACACATAAGTACCCCTGTCTTGGGGAGAAAAAGTTTGAATGAAGCCCATGGTGGGGTAGATTACATCCTCCTGAGTCTCCAGATGCTACTTGTTGTCCTTGGGATTCCCCCTATTCCCTTGTCCTGTAATTATTTGACTGGATCCCTCCATCAAATACTTTTCTGGATTTTTTTGCTCAAGCGTTCCTCAAGTGATTTCCATACCGCATGTGCCCAGGAAAAGTAAGAGCTCATCTACGAGTACTTTCTTTCACTTTGCGTGTGCACTTCAAATCTCACACATTCGCAGGTCAGAACTTCCAGGGGGCAGACGAGATAAGAGGACAGGGAATTCAGATCAGATCAAAAGTACAAAAATCAGCATCTGTATACTCGGGAGGAGGTAATCTAGCCCACCTTGGGCTTCAAGCAGTAATTTTTTTTCCCCAATTCAGGGGTACTTTAATCCTGAATAAAATTGGTTATATATCTGTTTTTGTTGTTTTTTTCAACTTTACTAATCATATGTAGCATAAAGCTAACTATACACGTGTTGACAACAGCCTAGTACATTATCCAATTCATTTCATTTTGCAGCTTTTATGCCTGGTTTTGGTTATTTTAAACTTGAGCTGAACTTATAACTTCCTCTCCGCTCTAAAAGATAAGCAATAGCATAATAGCCTTATGTTACGTATGTGGTGCATGGATGTGGAAACAGCCTACTGATGTCAGATGTCTACAACAGCCTAAAGGTCCATACTCACAACGCAATTTTTTTGGGGACATTGTTGTGTTGAACTATAGTTTTCATGATATTGCGCTACATCGTTTAATGAAAATTTATTAAATGATGTCTAACGATGTGCGACCATCCGCACCAGTCGTTCGTAGTGAACGACTGTCATGATGAATCGCTGTATGAGCGATCGGTCAGATCCCCATAGATTCCCACCACAGTTTCTGCAATCGTACTAATGATCATTTATGCAATTGTTTATTGCTTAACTGCAGACAACAATTGCAGATCAGGCAATATGGATCGAGGAACGATTGTTCATCAGCAGAACTCCCTGATCCTTCTGGACGAGGGTATTTAGCTTAAAGCGGATCCGAGATGAAAAACTAAATATAACAAGTGACTTGTCTATATATCTTATCTAAAGTTTAGATAGTTTACACAGCAAATCTATCTTCAAACAGCTTCAACAGTATATTAATATTTTTTCCTGTGATACAATGGGTGCAGACATGTTTTCTGCTTGTCACTATTACACAATCACACACACAGGCAAGCTTATCTGTATCTAGGCATGCTAATCTGCATATTCTGTGAAAACTCCACTCTTATCTCCTCCAGGCAACTGATCTGTATCTGCACTGCAGCTCTCAGATTGTGAAAACTCTGCCTCTGAAATCTATAGCTAGTAACACTGTTTTCACCTGCCCAGACTGAAATCCCACAATCCCTTGCAAGCGCCAAGGCACTCTGGAGAAGCTGTGGGTGTGGCTTATTTAGTTTATAGGAAATTAGGGTATTAAAACAAAACAAAACAAGTATTTGGCTTGAGGAATGCCCTATAAACTATATGTAAGGAACACAATTATGCAATGAGTAAAAGGTCATCTCGGATCCACTTTAAGTACAGCTTCATGAAGAGCTTCATGTACAGCTTCATGAAGGTTGGGGTTTGTCAAGTACCTCCTGTTTTGAATAGCATCATCTTATCTCATGTACACCTTGGCACATATATATTTCAGGAGTACTACATATACACATGTATAAATGCTTTCATAAAATATTTTATACTTTTAGTTAACTACAAATACTTATTAAGGTTTATTTATACACAATTCAATACAGGATCTTCTCGAAAAAAAAATAGCATATTGTGATAAAGTTCATTATTTTCTGTAATGTACTGATACACATTAGACTTTCATATATTTTAGATTCAAATACACACAACTGAAGTAGTTCAAGCCTTTTATTGTTTTAATATTGATGATTTTGGCATACAGCTCATGAAAACCCAAATTTCCGATCTCAAAAAATTAGCATATTTCATCCGACCAATAAAAGAAAAGTGTTTTTAAAACAATAAAAGTCAACCTTCAAATAATTATGTTCAGTTATGCACTCAATACTTGGTCGGAAATCCTTTTGCAGAAATGACTGCTTCAATGCGGCGTGGCATGGAGGAACTCAGCCTGTGGCACTGCTCAGGTGTTATGGAGGCCCAAGATGCTTCGATAGCGGCCTTAAGCTCATCCAGAGTGTTGGGTCTTGCGTCTCTCAACTTTCTCTTCACAATATCCCACAGATTCTCTATGGGGCTCAGGTCAGGAGAGTTGGCAGGCCAATTGAGCACAGTAATACCATGGTCAGTAAACCATTTACCAGTGGTTTTGGCACTGTGAGCAGGTGCCAGGTCGTGCTGAAAAAATGAAATCTTCATCTCCATAAAGCTTTTAGCAAGTACCACCTTTCACCACTTGCAGTATCATTGATATCAAACTGATGTGACTGCTAACACTGTACAGGTAGTTCCCAACTTACAAACAACCCACAGATAGGAACGGCATGGATTCTGTGTTTCCATGGGAACAAGTAAAAAAAAATTCAAATTGGACTTTTAATTGGACTTGGACTCGGACTTTGAGTTTTTGAGAAAATCGTTTTTAAAAGATCAATGTCATTAAACTTGTATAAACAGGTACAAAGGGCAGATGTGACACAGAGGGGGACACTGGAGGCACAGAGGAAGTGCAGGGGACAGAGATGTCACAATGTTCCGACTTAAGAAAAGATTCAGGTTAAAGGGATACTGTAGGGGGGCCGGGGAAAAATGAGCTGAACTTACCCGGGGCTTCTGATGGTCCCCTGCACACATCCTGTGTTGGCGCAGCCACTCCCCGATGCTCTGGCCCCGCCTCCGGTTCACTTCTGGAATTTCTGACTTTAAAGTCAGAAAACCACTCCGCCTGCGTTGCCGTGTCCTCGATCCCGCTGATGGCACCAGGAGCATACTGCGCAGACACAGACCATACTGGGCTTCTGCTATACACTCCTGGTGACATCGGCGGGAGCGAGGACACGGCAACGCAGGCGCAGTGGTTTTCTGACTTTAAAGTCATAAATTCCAGAAGTGAACTGGAGGCGGGGCCAGAGCATCGGTGAGCGGCTGCGCCAACACAGGATGTCTGCGGGGGACCATTAGAAGCCCCGGGTAAGTTCAGCTCATTTTCCCCCGACCCCCCTACAGTATCCCTTTAAGAACTAATCTACAGTCCCTAGCTGGTTTGTTAAAGAGAATCTGTATTGTTAAAATTGCACAAAAGTAAACATACCAGTGCGTTAGGGGACATCTCCTATTACCCTCTGTCACAATTTCGCCGCTCCTCGCCGCATTAAAAGGGGTTAAAAACAGTTTTAAAAAGTTTTTTTATAAACAAACAAAATGGCCACCAAAACAGGAAGTAGGTTGATGTACTGTATGTCCACACATAGAAAATACATCCATACACAAGCAGACTGTATACACCCTTCCTTTTGAATCTCAAGAGATCAATTGTGTGTTTCTTTCCCCCTGCAGTTCTCATGCACTGAAGTTTCAGACTGCTTGTTTCTTCCTGCAAACAGCTTTGCCCTTGTCTGTAATTCCTCAGTATGTGAAAGCCCAGCCAGCTCAGAGGATAATTTTTCCAACTTGTAAAAGATGAGAGAAGCTGCCCTAATCTAAATAATACACAGGCAGTGTGCATAGAGGGGCCTGGAAGGGGGAGTTCATAGCAGAACCACAACATTGAAGAACTTGGCAGCCTTCCAGACACAGGCCGACAAGTCTGACAGGGGAAAGATACATTGATTTATTACAGAGATGGTGATAGTATAAAGTGCTGCAGTAAGCCAGAACACATTAGAATAGCTTTTGGAACTTGTAGGATGATAAAAAACAGGATGCAATTTTTGTTACGGAGTCTCTTTAACCGTGGACTACCTGTACTGCTTTAGCCTTAGTTTTGTATTGCATAAAGCAGTACAATGCTAGCAGTTCCCCGTTGATTCTCCTCATGCCTCTTAAACAAAAATGTAACACTATGCCAGATCATGATTGATTGATAAACTGTCTGATACAAAGTTTAGTGATTAGGATTGGGTGGATCAATGGTTCACTGGTGGATTAATTAATACATTGAACAAATGTACAGCAACCTTAAAGGTCATCATAATACACTAAAAGTCAGGCTGCGCTAAGAACAAACACATTTAATAAAATTAGATCAATTGATCAATCAATATTGTGCATGCATGCACACAATCTTGAAAATGTAAAAATACAAAAATATATAAGTCCATTTTACATTTTCAAGATTGTGTGCATGCATGCACAATATTGATTGATCAATTGATCTAATTTTATTAAATGTGTTTGTTCTTAGCGCAGCCTGACTTTTAGTGTATTATTCTAACAAGATAGAAGGAAGTGGGGATCCCTTGTCAGACTAGCAGCTTAGTTTCTTTGGCGCAACATTAATCCACTCTTAAAGGTCATCAGTTTGAATATATTTAGAACAGTTTAAGATATGTCCTTGCACTACAAAGAGGTGAAACGATTGTACAATTGACTTTGAGGCACATGACCACAATCTTTGGTCAGTTATTCTGAATGGGATAAGAATTAGAAAGGCCCTCACATTACCCTGAGGCTGGTAAGACCAAATCACTCAGACGAGGGCTTGATTCACAAAGCGGTGTTAACTGTTAGCACGCCTGTGAAAACCCCCTTAGCACGTCTAAACGAGCTTTTCGCGTGTAAAACTTTACGCGCGCACAGCATTGAGCGCAGGGCGCTCCGCGCGAAGTGCCCATTAAAGCCTATGGTACTTAGCGCGCGCATAGGACTTTGCGCGCGGTACTTGGCACACGATCTGATTGAGAAAACCGGTGCTAGCCTACTTAGCACCCTGGTTAGTGCGCCTAAAGACTTTAGACGTGCTAAGTAGGTTAGCACAGCTTTGTGAATCAAGCCCCATGTAGGCACTGTTTTTTGTTTCCTGTTTATTTTATTTTATTTTTTACTCTTTTGAAAAACTTGGCCACTGTGAAAACAAACACCATAGAACTTTATGGAACGGCTTGATTAGGTCCAAAATGAGGGCGATGGTTGTAGTGGTTGAGCAGCTATAAACTGTTTCACCCAGCGCTATTATCAGTGTAGCCTTAGCAAGGGCAGAAGCAAGTCTCCTGGCTGCTGCTTAGCAGGTTAATTAAACCCCAAATATCAGGCTACAGTGATGTGCACAGCAGGTGAATAGAACATGCCCAACTAAGACAAGACAAGACAAATAACATTTATATTGCGCTTTTCTCCTTGCGGACTCAAAGCGCCAGAGCAGAGCAGCAGCCACTAGGGCGCGCTCTATTGGCAGTAGCAGTGTAAGGGAGACTTGCCAAAGGTCTCCTACTGAATTAGTGCTGGCTTACTGAACAGGCAGAGCCGAGATTCGATCCCTGGTCTCCTGTGTCAGAGGCAGAGCCCTTAACCATTACACCATCAGCCGCAGCCGGAAGAATTCTTGTCTTTCCATTTTGGCCAGTTGATGTCCAACTCCAGTCCACAAGGGCCGAAGTCCTCCCACATTTTTGGCACAGCTCAAATTAATTGATTGGACTGAATCAGGAAAGGCATGGTTCATTAAGTAGACCACATATCTCCATTTCTCTATCCATCCCAAACACTGGCATGGATATGGCCCTCAAGGTCTGCAGCTTGACATCCCTTATTGCAGCTGCGCATAGGTTTGGTGTTCATGCGCCTGTGTACACCTGATTATAGTGTATAATATACATAAAAAAGCAAAATGAGTTGTATTAAACAATTACCATATTTGCACTAAATGTGATACATTCTGATCACATAAAAATTAGTTGCTGAAGCAAAATGAATACTCTGAACAACTTTTTTTTTTTTAATTGCTAAACAGTATGTGGTTGTACAGTGCAGTCAGTATTCAGCTTGAATGAGTAGTCTACTGAACGAGTTTGATTAAATGGATTTCTTATTGGTTGCCTTGAGCAACTTCCCACTTGACATTACAGTTTTCTTCGTCTTAACTTCTAGGCCAGTCTGTGCAACATTTACAAGATTTGAAATGTACGAATTGCTAGATTTATTTTGTTTGTTTTTTTTTTTTTCTTTTTATTTCTAGGGAATTTCATCTTTGAATAGAAACAATGGACAGCCCAACATCACATTCAGATATGACAGTAAGTTCATATTTGAAATTGCGTTAAAGTAGTTAAAATGTTTGTGTTTTTCACATACATATAAAATGGTAAAGTGGTACAGGAGTTAATGTGCTCCTGATTTATGGAAGCTGGAAAGCACTGAAAGGCATGTGTGATCCAGCAAACCTGAAATTGATTATTTTGAAAATTGTCTATTAAGTGGGAAGAATTTGGAACCTTCACCTGGGTCACATCAGGTAGTAGGATTGGTACTCTCTGTACCCATGTATTATCTTTTGTCACATGTCAGTTCGGGTACACTTTAGGAAGGTGAAATGTTAGGGCATTGACTCAAACTCGACTGTGTAGTATATAAGATATGTCCATCCCAAATATTGGTCTTTTATTTGCTGGTAGCACTTTAACAAAAATGTAGAAGACTATACATTACTTAAAGAGAACTTGAACTGAAAATAAAAAGTCAAAATAACCATACACAGGTCATACTTACCTCCTGTGTAGTCTACTCCTCAATCTTTCTTCTCTCCTGCGTCCCATTTGTCCACTGTGATCAGTGGAATTCTCCATCCTCCATTTAAAAAATGGCCATTACCCCATAATTCCTGTTCAGCACACTGTTAAACTGTTAAATGAGCCATAGGGAAACATGGACATTACTTTGCGCATTCAGTTTGTAACGGACAGCTGCTGATATATAACTGACAGCAACTGGTATATTTCAGTTCTGACAAAATATTGCCAGAACTGGAAGGGATCACTGTAAGAGGAAAATGTTGAGCTTCTGAGAGGAACTGTGAGGTTAGTATGTAATATTCATTTGCAGCTACGTCATGTGTTTATTTTAAATAATTTTACTCACTTCAGGTTCCCTTTTAAGTATTTATAATTCTCTCTATTTCTCCCTCAGACTGCACAATAAACTCTGGAGGGAAGCACCTTATAGCGGACATGCAGAACATAACAGTAAGTCAGTACACTTGCAATAACCAGGTGGCTGTTACTGTACTGTGGACGGCTAGCGCTACAGGTGAGTTATTGTGGAATGAAGGTGAATATGAATAGCTACCTGATGGCAAAAAAGGTTCATCTTTAAACCTTTTTCTTTGTATTGCTACTGCTTGCTAATGATTCTCTTCTGTGATGCAAAGCTGGATTTCAGGGGCAAAAGATGCCAAAACACACAGCATCCTGATATCCTGAAGAAGGTTAGTGTCAGATCACAGGAGAGGGTAATCAATGAGTAGTGGCACTGCAAAGGGACAGAAAGTACAAACCTTTCTCCCCACGGTTAATTCTCATAGTGTGTCCAGTTTCCTACTTTTAAAAAAATCCATATAAAATGTCATTCTAAAATTTAACCACAGTACGTGTGAATTTGTGTGGAGTAAGGGGATATTGCATTTTGTAATTTTAAACTCTCAGACCCATATGCAATTAGCTTTTCTCTCCTAGGAGTTATCTCCTAGGAGATAATATTCCTCTTCTCTTTAAAATAACTTATCAACATTTTACAATTGAAAAAGTAGCCAAATGCTGGTGAAAAGTACTAATACATTTATTGTATTGAGTATTGTCTTTCTTGCTGGTGGGTTAAAAGGCATTTTATGATGACAAGTTGTCAAAATATCGCCTATGAGAATACAAAGGAGGAAACATTAATTGCATATGGGCCTCAGCCTGGAAGGGGAGGGCTTGTGGCAGCCTGTAAATAGACACAGTGGGAGGATAAGTGAAAGCTTGGGCCACATTCCCTCCCTGTAGAGAAAAGCTGAGAAAGTAGATATATGGGCCACACCTCCTTCTGTGGGCGGTGGTTTGGACCTCTGGCGATACTACAAAAATCTTGCACTATGCTCACCACTACGTGATGCCAAGAATGTAAAATCCACCATTAGGAGTTAGCTTTGAGCCTACCATTTAATTGTTACAGAGGGTGTTGTTACAGAGTGTCTTATAACCCCCCCCCCCCCCCCCCCCATCTATAAGGTTGGCTTTAACCACCCTGGCGGTATGATTCCTTCCTGAGTTTAGGGTCTAAAAGCAGTAAAAAAAAACATTTGTGTGCTTTTAGACCCTAAAAGCAAGAAAAATACCGCGAGAGAGCCTGGAGCAGCCTCTACACTTTGAAAGAAGGTAAACACTGCTCAACACACTTCCCTATCCTCCGGGAACAGGACCATGGAAAGCCACACCACACGGTCAATATTAAGAAAGGGAAGATCCGCTCGACCAGTAGAATAAAAGTCCAATCTTTATTGGTAGAAAAACATGCTGGACATAGCAAAGATAGCTCACGTGTATCGGAGCCTCACAATCGCTCATTAGTTTGAGCTATGACTAAGGAGCGATTGTGAGGCTCCGATACGCATGAGCTATCTTTGCTATGTCCAGCATGTTTTTCTACCAATAAAGATTGGACTTTTATTTTACTGGTCGAGCGGATCTTCCCTTTCTTAATACAGCCCCTACACTTACCTCCAAGGGATCCAGCGCTGCAGTTTTCCCTCTGTCCTCCTCGTGGCACTGTGACCCTATAGTAAGATTGCCAGCTGTTGTCATGACAACAGTCGGCGATCTCACCAGGGGGATGCAGAGCCTCCGTGGACAGGAAGAGGAATGGCCGCCAGTGCCCGCCACCTTGTGCGCAATGCTCTGCATGGACCTCCCGGCGGCTACCATGAGTGTAGCTCTGGGTTACCGCTCTGAGCCGTGTTTTTCCACCCCGAGTGCAGCTTGTGTTTACCGCTAAGGAGGTTAAAGGACACCCGATGTGAGAGGGATATGGAGGCTGCCATATTTATCTCCTTGTAAACAATACCAGGTGCCTGGCAGCCTGCTGATTTATTTATTTATTTTTGTTGTTGTTATGCATCAGACACTCTAAAGGAAGCATGCAACAATTCCAGTCATACTTCAAACATCCGATCTGTATGCTTGTTCAGGGTCTGTGTCCAAATGTATTGGAGGATCAGCAAGACAACCAGGCAATTTGCAATGTTTAAAAATAATAAATAAGGAAGCCTCCGAATCCCTCTCCCTTCAGGTGTCCTTTACCGCTACACTACAGTCAAACATCTAGCCTATCCTGTGAGACACACAGTTCAGGCACACAGGACAGTCAAGCTTGGTTCCTACTACAGCAGAAATCTGACATTTTTATTTCTGTTTAATGATACATTTATAGTGAACTGATCCTACTTTATAAATAGGAGCCATTTACATTTGTTAGTCTGCAACGCATCCTTTGGATCCATTATGTTAAGCCAGGGGTGTCAAACTCAAATACAAAGTGGGCTGAATTTGAGCTCTGGGACCAAGTCGTGGGGCCACTAGACATACAGTTCCCTGGTGTCTAGTAACCTCATTCCCTCTCATATGCAATTCCCTAGTATCTAGTGCTCCCCCCCCCCCAATATGGCTTCCCTGGTGATCTAGGGTTTACCCTCCAATATGGCTTCTATGGTGGTCTAGAGTGGGCCAAACATAATGCAAAGTGGGAAAACCACCTCAGGGCAAAAGCTGATGGCTCTGAGGGCCAGATTTTGGCCACAGGCCGGAGTTTGACGTATGTTTTAAGCCGAAGACACTCTTGTGCTGTCCGCGATTTTTTCCTGAGAGCGGATGAGTTTCCCATATAGCCTATGAGCATTTTCCTTGGGCACCAACCGGACCACAAATGGACCACTGGAGCGGACACTACACTGTCCACTCCTGCTGGCCATTGGAGTCTTGTGCTGCGTAATACGTTGGCGCTTTATAAATACTAAATACAATAAAACATAAATAAGTGGGAACCTCACATGGAGAAAAAACAAAGAGATGTGTGCTCTATCCAGGTTCACCTGATGATATACTGGCTGCCTAATTGTCTAGTAACTAAGTAAAATAGCATAGCATTTGCAAATAACATTTGCTTGCTGGAATATGCATGGTCTAAAACTAACTCACCGCATTCCCTGCAGGAGTTGAGAAATCAATTGCATCTCGACAGGGGCGCCTGTAGACATCCTATGCCCCCAGGAAATGGTGGGCAGCGGCGACACACAACGAGCATTCACTGCCCAGGAGTGCCGCTGCTGCCCCCCCCCCCCCCCCAACCAGCACGCAGAGAGACGCAGACAGCATCTCCAGGCCTAGCTGGAGCCTATGGGAACCTCACCCCTCTGCATAATCAACTCGTATGCCCCCTCCTCACCCTGTTCTTTACCGGCCTCTCTCCTGCTGATTGGACAGTGTTTAGCAGCATGTTGATGAGCCTTTATCCGTTTTTGTTCTCCTGTAAGAAAGGTCCCACTGTTAGCACCAAGAGCACATTAATAACATTTACCAGAGATGAGGTTAGCACCGCTATCCATCCTGACAACTACAATTTACATAAATGCAGGCATTACCCCACTAACTATCATATTACTAGCATTGGCAATCTTGCTCCATAGCCCTAGGTTGACAGCACAGTGCAGACAAATGTGATTTGCTGACAGCCGTTGCCCTCCCTCCACCAGCACAAATGCTGTTGTGAGGGGAATGTACAGAATTAAGACAAAGACCTAATTACATAGTTGCATTTAAAAACTACTCTTTACCATTCTCTATTAATTGCAAAACTGGGCTGAGAAGTGTGTATTTGGCTTAGCGTTAGCTTGAAGTTCAATTCAGGTGACCAGAGATTACTTTCTTTTTCTGTTATTAGATATTCCTCCCTAGCAAACTGCAAGGAAAAATATCCTGGAAAGTTTCCCATATGTGAAAAATACTATAATATACTTAAACCCTTTACATTTTGTTCATATTGCTGCACTGCAGATTTACAATGACATGAATACAGACAGTGCTAATAATTTCACTTTTATTAAAACATAAGATTTTTTTTTTCTATATGTATTGTTTTAAACTCAGGGTCCTCCAATGGGAGGAAAGAAGACATCATGTTACATGCATAAAACATATGTTTCATAATGTTTTACATGAAGTTTCCGTTTATTGTATAAAATTATAAGCTCTGGTGGGTACTAATGGGGGTCTGTTAAACGTCTATGAAATATCAAGGCTCGGAAAGGAAAAGTCATTTAATATTTTTGGTTTATGGATCTCAGAAAGTGAGATGTGGTTTCTGGGTTACAATTATTAAACCATATAAAGTTGAACGTCTACCTTGCAAAAAGCAAGCTGCCATCCTTCTGGTTAACTTGCAGGAGAGATTGTTGACTTTGTTTAATATTTTAAGAAACTGTGATATTACTAGGGTCTAAGTCGAGAAATATCACCTGCAAAAAAGTGATCCATTTTTATTGTGATTTAGTTTATATCACAGGAGTGTTGCACAGATTGAAAGAGGATCTGTTCATCAATCCAAGTGAGCTTGTAATTTTCCCACGCATATTAAGCTAAACTCAGATTAGTGACATGAAGGATTCTTGTTAACTATAGCTGGAATTTTCATAGCAAAGAAGTTAGCCATCCCCTAGAACAAAGACTACCGGATACCTGATAAGAATTTACTGCTGAAGATCAAGCTGCCCATAGCGGTATTCTAGAGATGATTGGAAAATCCAGTTAATATGCAAAGGAACCGGAAATTGCAGAGGCTGAACTGGAACTTTGTAAAAGCTAACTAGATTTAGGAGTTGCCGATAACTGGCAGCTTCATTAATTAGCAAAACGGCAAATTTATCCATCATCCGCTCACAAATCTGATTAGCCACTGCAAGGCTTCAGTTTAGGCCCTTCAATTTTAGGCTCTGGTGAAACCGTTTGTGTTTTAGGCATTACCTGTACAAAGAGGTCTTGAAGCCACATTTTATCAGACAATACATACTGATGGCAAGTTGTTTACAAAAAAAACCCTGACGGTAATAAATGAGTCAGCACATTTGTTTTCCTGGGTGGTAATTTCTCAGCAGTAAAGCTGGCCATGCGTGCATCAATTTAGCATCAGGTTCAATCACTAGGATCGAATCTGCCTGTTATCTGTGGTGCAACAAGCTGTATCAGTTGTAATTTCAAGTGATTTGCAGCAAAAAAATGTATTCATTACAATTAAAAAATTACAATTATTGGAAATTTAGGTCGCCTGGGTGCAGTGCTAGATTGATGGCCCATAGTGTTGCACTGTATTAATTTCATGGTAAAATATATGTGCAGTGTATGGGGGGAATGTAACCCTCTCTGAGATTCAGATCAAAGAGGGATTGCTCTGCTTGCCACATCGGGCAGAAATCTAGGCATGTATGACCACGATACCACAACCCCCCGCCCCTTGTTCCCCCAAGCTATCGGGCAAGAAAAGTCCTACAAGAGTAGCCTGAATTTTTCAGATAAAGCATCACGCCATCCTTCAGCCATTATAACCATAGATGCCTTTAGCTAGAGACCTATCCAGACCAAGTGATTGCTGTTGCTACCTTTTATGTTAAGATGAAACCTTCTAATTTTAATTTTTAGTTTAACTTTTTAATTTTCTGTGACGCATGAATGTTAAATTGATATGTTAATGTAGTTAGCACCTAATCATTATGCTGAGCTGCAGCTGCTGGAAACTGAGGCACCACTGGCAAGGAATGCCCTACAGAAATAAAACTTTACTGGGGAATTTTTGATCATTTTACCACCTTAAATAACTTAAAAGCTAATTGGGAGGCAGGCTGGTAAAACTATCAATATTCCCATCTGAGCTGTGATCAGAGAGGTATGAACCATTTCCCATGTCGGGCATCGAAGTCCAGTTGAAAATATGGCAGTTCTAATGGTCAAGACACCCATCCTGTGATGATCTATATGTCTGCAGGCTACAAGGTTTACTTTTCATTGAAAAGCAAATTACATTGATGTACATTTCAGCCCTGATGGTATCCAGAAACGTTGTGCTGTTTAGTCACCATCTTGTATGAATCCTGGCTAGGTAAAGTACCTATTCAGTAAGGAGTTCAAGGCAAGACTCCCTAACACTGCAGGGTGGCCTCTTGAGCGTGTCCCAGTGGCTGCAGCTCTTGAGCGCTTTGAGTCCGACAGGAGAAAAGCGCTATACAAATGTTTGGATTATTGGATTATTATTATTATTGTATGGAAAATTGCAAGACTGAGAATGCAGTGGCTCTCCAGCTGTTGAAGAACAACATGTCCCAGCATTCCCTGGCAGACAGGTACTTTTATGCAGCAGGAGAGCATCGGTTCTAGTCTTTCAAGCTCTGCCTAGCAAAACAAACAGCCCTTTTCTTCTGTCGGCAGTGAAGAGCCAAGATTGAATTGTTGACTTTCCTCCAAAGCACACAGCACAATCTATACCTTGGGAGCACAATTCTGTGCATATCCAAGACCTGCCTATAATGCTGTCTGCCTCTCTGTGGCATTGTTCATTGTGCAGGCAAGGGGGCGCGTTTCACAAATCTACCAAAGTTTATGAAATGTCAGAGCTTCTGCCAAGATCACGGATTGTCTTTGTCTGGCTTAAGGTCTTGAAATAGTCATACCACTGGCAACCCTGTCTGTTTTTGGTTGTCAGTAGTGACTGCTTCTATGACAACAGTATTACACCCCTTCTCTAAAAGAGAGGGAGAGAAAGTGTAGGTTTTTTTTTCCTTCATTTGGATGTCTGTGTTGTATTTTCCAGGCATTGAGTATCTGAAAGGTTTTCGCATTATTCTGGAGGAACTGAAGTCAGAGGGCCGGATGTGTCAGCAGATGGTGCTCAAGGACCCCAAGCAGCTAAATTCCAGTTTTAAAAAAGTGGTACGTGATATAAAAGCAATATCAATATTTTGTTACTGTTTCTTTTTTGGATATACAAAATAAGTGTATATACATTTCATAACATTCACTAGTAGCCCAAAGAATTATAAAAAAAAAAGAAAAGAAAAGGAAATTGAACCACTAGCACAGTTTCTTGTCATACCTTGGGAGGCAGGGGGAGGGAGGCTACCAGAACATAAAGTATTTTTAAACTTTCAAAATAAAAACAAAACCATAAGATTCCAGCACTGCCCTATTTAGGATTGGGACTTTAAGCTGGGAATACACAATTTTTTTGACAGATTTACTGGCTGATCAATTTTTTGGATCGATTTTCCCTTCACTTCTATGAGAAAATTGATCATATCGGACCTGTCGGAAATTATGTATCAAGCCCTTGATCTGTCAAATAATCTCATGGTGTATTCCCAGCATTAGATACAATTGTGTCATCAATTTAATTTGACTTCAGGATTGCTTTAACCACTTAATGACAAGCAGACTTATAAAAACGTCCTGCTAGAGCCTCTTAACGGCTCCAGGACGGTTTTATAAGTCAAACAGCACTGCTGCCGCTCCCCCGCGTACAGGTGCACGCTCCCCCGCGTACAGGTGCACGCTCCCCCGCGTACAGGTGCACGCTCCCCCGCGTACAGGTGCACGCTCCCCCGCGTACAGGTGCACGCTCCCCCGCGTACAGGTGCACGCTCCCCCGCGTACAGGTGCACGCTCCCCCGCGTACAGGTGCACGCTCCCCCGCGTACAGGTGCACGCTCCCCCGCGTACAGGTGCACATGAGATTAGTGAAAAAAAGACACCATAGAAAAAATACACCTTTATTTCCAAATAATATATTGTCCCCATACTTTGTACTAGGGACGTAATTAACCACTTCACCACTGAGGGGTTTTACCCCTTGAACACCAGAGCAATTTTCACCTTTCAGCGCTCCTTCCATTCATTCGTCTATAACTTTATTATTACTTATCGCAATGAAATGAACTAAATCTTGTTTTTTTCGCCACCAATTAGGCTTTCTTTAGGTGCGACATTATGCCAAGAATTATTTTATTCTAAATGTGTTTTAATGGGAAAATAGGAAAAAATGTGGGAAAACATTATTTTTCAGTTTTTGGCCATTATAGTTTTTAAATAATGCATTTATTTGCCCATTTGTCCCGGTTATAAAACCGTTTAAATTATGTCCCTATCACAATGTTTGGCGCCAATATTTTATTTGGAAATAAAGGTGCATTTTTTTCAGTTTTGCATCCATCCCTAATTACAAGCCCGTAGTTTATAAAGTAACAGTGTTATACCCTCTTGACATAAATATTTTAAAAGTTCAGTCCCTAAGGTAACTATTTGTTTTTGTATTTTTTATTTTTTTTTAATTACAAAAAAATAAAAATTGGGGAGTGTGGGAGGTAATGAGTTAATTTATTGTGTAAAACTAAAGTATTTGTATATGTAAAATGCTTTAGGGTGTAGTTTTACTATTTGGCCACAAGATGGCCACAGTGAGTTTGTGTTCATGCGACCTGTAAGCGTCCGGAAGGACGCTTACAGAAAGCACTATGAGGCTGGAAAAATTACAATGATCGCGCTGTTTCTCATAGAAGCAGCAGATCATTGCGGGGGCTTAGATCAACGAACGGGAATGGATTTTCCCGTTCATTGATCTCCGGGCGGGCGGCGGCGTGCATGAGCGGCGGGAGCGCGCGCACGAGCGGCGGACAGCAGCGGGAGTGCGGGAGGTACGGATTTCTCCGTCCCTTGGTTTTTTTTGGGGGGGGGGGGGGGGGGGGTGAAAGGGACGGAGAAATTCATACCGTGGGGGGTAAAGTGGTTAAAATCTTGTGATAACCAGGGCAAATAGGCAGATAAAATGTGTGGGTTTTATGCACAGTAGCAGTGTTTATATTAAAACTATCGGGGATAAAATTGGAGAAATTGTGTATTTTTTCATTTTTTCCTTGTTTTTCACTTTAAAATGCATAGAAAATAAAGGAATTACTGAAAACAAATATTAACCCCAAAACACCCAATTGGTGGTGAAAAAAACAAGATATAGATAATTTCATTGTGATTAGTAGTGATTAAGCTATTGGCAAATGAAAGGGATGAGCACTGAAAGGTGAAAATCACTCTTGTCCGGTAGGGTAAAAAACCCTTTGGGGTGAAGTGGTTAAAGGTTCCTTTTTGGCCCCCCTCCTGTAATGAGACCCCCTGTGTCATCCCTCCATGTAAATACAGCCCCTTTTGTGCCCCTTTCCCTGTAAGTAAATCCATCCACTTTTTTCTCCCCTTCCCTGTAATCAGAGCCATCTTTGTGCCATCTTCCCTATAATAAGAGCCTCACCTGTGCCCCAATGTGGCTTATCAGTGCACCCTTCTCTATAATTAAAGGACAACTGAAGTGAGAGGGATATGGAAGCTGCCATATATTTCCTTTTAAGCAATACCAGTTGTCTGGCTGTCCTGCTGATTCTCTGCCTCTCATACTTTCAGTCATAGACCTTGTAAAAGCATATACTGTATGCAGATCAGGTATTTCTGACATTGTCAGATCTGACTAGATTAGCTGCATGCTTATATCTGGTGTGATTCAGACACTACTGCAAACCCAGCAGATCAGCAGGACAGTCAGGCAACTGGTATTGTTTAAAAGGAAATAAATATGGCAGCCTCTACATTTTTCTCACTTAAGTTTTCCTTTAATGCCTTCTCTGTGCTAAATTTCCTGTAATATCCCCCACCCCTTCTGAACCTTTCTCTTCAATAACTGCACCCCTTAAAGTAATGCTTTCTCCTTTTAATTAAGAGCCACTTTGTCCTTCCTCCCCCGTAATTAGAGCCCCCTTCATGACTCCTCATAGTAATTATTGCATCATCGCATGAAACAAAGCCCCCTTTGTACCTTTCTTTGACATTAGATCACCCTCTCTTGTAATTATAGCCTTACCTTCCCTGATTTTAGTACTCTTTCCCACTAGGTGTATTTTCATGCCTCCCACAATAAGCTCACCTGTGTCTCCCTTCCAGCCCTGGACTGAACCTTCATCTTGTAGCTCAAATATTTCACTGGTTTCCAAGCCCTGTCCACCTGAGTGGCAGCTTGCAGCTTCTTAAAGGACCACTATCTCAAACAATTCTAAAGTTCAAAATGCATGCAAATTAGAAGTTTATTAAATGGATAGACAGATTTTTAAGGTGACATAAACTTGAAACGTTAATCTGCTAGTAAGCTAGAACTTGCAGCTGGCCTGCCATCAGACCACTCCATAGACAATACTTAGTAATGTCTGCTGAAAAAGGATATATTGGTGGGTGATTTGTGTTGGTTCCAAGATACTTCTCAAATGCTCCATCCCAGTGGATCAGGCTCTAGGACACCATCTTTCTTGCCGTAAATGGTCAACCGATATTAGCCATTTCGGTCAACCAAAGTATTACAGTGATGTGAAAAACTATTTGCCCCCTTCCTGATTTCTTATTCTTTTGCATGTTTGTCACACTTAAATGTTTCTGCTCATCAAAAATCGTTAACTATTAGTGAAAGATAACATAATTGAACACAAAATGCAGTTTTAAATGATGGTTTTTATTTAGTGAGAAAAAAAACTCCAAATCTACATGGCCCTGTGTGAAAAAAAAATTGCCCCCCTTGTTAAAAAATAACTTAACTGTGGTTTATCACACCTGAGTTCAATTTCTGTAGTCACCCCCAGGCCTGATTACTGCCACACTTGTTTCAATCAGGAAATCCCTTAAATTGGAGCTATCTGACACAGAGAAGTAGACCAAAAGCACCTCAAAAGCTAGACATCATGCCAAGATCCAAAGAAATTCAGGAACAAATGAGAACAAAAGTAATTGAGATCTATCAGTCTGGTAAAAGTTATAAAGCCATTTCTAAAGCTTTGGGACTCCAGCGAACCACAGTGAGAGCCATTATCCACAAATGGCAAAAACATGGAACAGTGATGAACCTTCCCAGGAGTGGCCGGCTGACCAAAATTACCCCAAGAGTGCAGAGAAAACTCACCTGAGAGGCCACAAAAGACTCCAGGACAACATCTAAAGAACTGCAGGCCTCACATGCCTCAATAAAGGTCAGTGTTCACGACTCCACCAAAAGAAAGAGACTGGGCAAAAACGACCTGCATGGCAGATATCCAAGGCGCAAACCACTTTAGCAAAAAGAACATTAAGGCTTGTCTCAATTTTGCTAAAAAAAATCTCAATGATTGCCAAGACTTTTGGGAAAATACCTTGTGGACCGACGAGACAAAAGTTGAACTTTTTGGAAGGTGTGTGTCCCGTTACATCTGGCGTAGAAGTAACACAGCATTTCAGCAAAAGAATATCATACCAACAGTAAAATATGGTGGTGGTAATGTGATGGTCTGGGGTTGTTTTGCTGCTTCAGGACCTGGAAGGCTTGCTGTGATAGATGGAACCATGCATTCTACTGTCTACCAAAAAATCCTGAAAGAGAATGTTCGGCCATCTGTTCGTCAACTAAAGCTGAAGCAATCTTGGGTGCTGCAGCAGGACAATGACCCAAAACATACCAGCAAATCCACCTCTGGCTGAAGAAAAACAAAATGAAGACTTTGGAGTGGCCTAGTCAAAGTCCTGACCTGAATCCTATTGAGATGTTGTGGCATGACCTTAAAAAGGCAGTTCATGCTAGAAAACCCTCAGATAAAGCTGAATTACAACAATTCTGCAAAGATGAGTGGGCCAAAATTCCTCCAGAGCGCTGTAAAAGACTCGTTGCAAGTTATTGCTGCTAAGGGTGGCCCAACCAGTTATTAGGTTCAGGGGGTAATTTCTTTTTCACACAGGGCCATGTAGGCCATTTTGAGGTTGTTGTATTTTCTCCCTAAATAATAAAAACCATCATTTAAAACTGCATTTTGTGTTCAATCATTTTATCTTTGACTAATAGTTAACGTTTGAGCAGAAACATTTAAGTGTGACAAACATGCAAAAGAATAAGAAATTAGGAAGGGGGCAAATAGTTTTTCACATCACTGTATGTCTCTTAGTATCTTTAGAAAACTGTCTATTAGGTGATGTCCTCCCCCCACGGTTACAGGTTTAACACTGCTGCTACTGATGTATTGAAAAATGCTTTTTGATATTCCTAACCCATGTCACTTTTTTATCTTCAGATTATGGAGACCCAACCTTTCTTGAACTTGAAGTTTGAAACAGACTATTTTGTGAAAATAGTTCCTTTTCCTTCGATTAAAAATGAAAGCAACTATCATCCATTTTTCTTCAGAACACGCAGTAAGTGTTGTTGTGGATACAAGTATTCACTTACTGGTATATGCAGGTTCGGTTTGTGCTGTTTTCTTCCATAAGATCAATAAAATAATCGATAAATAGAGGCGCCATACATTACTGCTTTTTACCAAATGTTGTTACTTTCTCCTACATAAGTTTAACTATAAGAATATGTATATAGGAGAGGGTGTATGTAAGAGCAACAGTAGACACATAGGAGAGGAATAGAAGACAGCAGTGAGACTTGCCATGTTTGATGGATGGGATTTACTTCCTGGGTCACTAGACCTTACCCCGGGACAAACTTATGTAGCTCTTGGCGACCATGGCCCATATGCAATTCATTTTTTCTCCAGAGTTTTCTCCTAGGAAATATATTTTCATTGTCTCTTTAAACTTTTTAGCACTTTGCAGTGGAAAAAGTAACACAAAATATGTGAAAATGTACTATCATAATTATTCTGAGAATATTCTTGCTTTCTGGTGGTTAAAAGGGCATTTTATTAGCTAGTGGTGAAAATATCACCTAGGAAAAAATTCAGGAGAAAAAGTTATTCAGGAGAAAAAGTTAATTGCGTATGGGCCCTTATCTCAAGATATCAAATGGTTGCCTCTACTGTTTATCTGGTGCTGCCTGAGAGTGTCACACTAGGAGGATCTAGCTGCTGACTTCCTGTTGCACGGTGCTGTATGCCAAGCAGTTACTGCTGCGACCCACAGAAAGGTGGGTCGCATCAGTTGCATCTGTTTTTTTTTTTTTAGACCAACAGATCTGGCATATCTGCCATTTGTTGATGAGCTGCAATCCATTGTCTGGGTTCAGTCTACAGATGATGGAGTCTTGCTCCCGCTAATCCTAAGGGCATGGCATTTAGTTGCTTCATCCTTATAGCTTAAAAACAGCTCAAGGACCATCAAGCATTTGTCTGCTGTAAGCTCTGCTCCCATCTATGAATATTGCAGGATACATTAGTGTATAAACAGTAGTAAATTAAATCATATGTATATGTTACTGTTCTGCTAAAGACACTCTGGAAACAATTCAGCAGGATGTGCTGGGAGAACTGAATACAGTAGCCCAAAAGCCTCTCTCTTATTGGATCCCACTTGTGACAAGCCACAACAAGTATGATGGGCCCAACTGGGTAAGTCCCAGAAAGCCTGCAGCATGTGGCAGAACTCTCCTTTATGGCTGCATTCCAATTCATCAACTCATTTCTTCCAGAGGAAGACAAACAGCTGGCAGGTTTCCCTGCTCTGATCGTCTTTTCTTAAAAAAATATTGTTTCAGAATCACAGTACTAAACTCACCGGAAGGCAATGGGTAATATAAATGCTGCACCTGAAAATGAATAATCCTTAAATACAGGGGGGGTTTGTTTTCTGGGCTTCAGAGTATCCCTGAGCTGAAAATACTGTATATTGATGATATAAACAATTGTATCTATTCTCCTACTCTTATAAAATGGCACTTTTTTTTCTTAATTCTTTAGAATCCTACAGTTTTATTTACTGTTAAAAGGACTTCTGATGGGAATAACAAAATCTATTTTTACTCACCTGGGGCTTCTTCCAGCCCCGAGCAGCAGTCTCAGCCCTGGTGATGGTGACCCGCTGGTGGGGTCGACTCTTCTGCACCTGTGCGGGCATTCGTGCCTGCGCATTCACAATGTCTGGCACATACTGCACCTGCGCAGTACGTGCCAGATGATGTGGAAGCACAGGCACTCGCAGAAGAGCCGACCCAGCTGGCGGGTCACCATCATTGCCAGCGGGAAACACGGAAGAGGGCTGGGGCGAGGGACTGAGACTGCTGCTCGGGGCTGGAAGAAGCCCCAAGTGAGTAAAAAATAGATTTTGTTAGTGGCATCTGAAGTCCTTTAAAGTTTACATATAGTGAAAAAAAGTGCCCCAAATGTGGGTACTTACCTAAAAAGGGCAAGTCTCTGAAAATCTAGAGGCTTCCCCTGTCCTCCTCCTGGGCTGTTCCAGTGCTGGGACCTCACGATGACCATTGACAATCCCTTGTTGACATCTCACCACCTGCACAGTAGCATGGAACTGATTGGGCTCTGCTTTTTCTGATGAAGCCTGGGGAATTCAGTGCTACTGCACAGGCGCAGTGCGGCCACACTCTTTCATGTACAGGAGTGCGGCCACAAAGTTCTGGGAGGTCCTGGTGTCCAGGAGGGGTCTGGAGAAGGAAGTGGGAAGCCTCTGGAGGCTCCAGAGGTGTCCCTCTCCTGAGGTAAGTGTTTCACTTTTTAATTTCCGAAAGTCACAGGTTTGCTTTAAAGGGAACCTGAAGTGAGAAGGATATAAGGGGTATGGAGGCTGCCATATTGTGTTTCTTTTGAACAATGCACATCGTCTGTCCTGCTAATCCTCTACCTCTAATAATACTTTTAGCCATAGACCCTGAACAAGCATGCACAACCCTTGATTCTGACAAAAATGTGACAAGATTATTCACATGCTTGTTCAAAGTGTGTGATTCAGATACTGTAGCCAAATAAATCAGCAGGGGTATTGTTTAAAAGGAAATAAATATGGCCACCTCCATATACCTCTCTGTTCACTTTAAAAGCTGAAAAAGGATTTGACTCAGCAGAATGACAGAGATACAGTCTGACACCGTTTGAAGCCAAAATCTATAAACCGTGAGCGCTGCCCATTGCTTGCTGTCTTTTGAACAAAGTCTATAAACCGTTTTTTTTTAATCTATTCCCTGTATTCAGAAGCTGTTCTCTGCCAGGATAGAGATTTATGGCTATTATTCTTATCTGTGATAGTCCGACTAGGTAGAGGGAAACTCACTTGAGTAATTGTTTAACTCTTTCAGGTAGAGAGAGAAAAAAAAACACAACCTAGTTAAAGTGGATTCGAGATGAACTTTAACTCATTGCATAATTGTGTTCCTTTCCTATTGTTTATAGGGCATTCCTCAAGCCAAATACTTTTTTGTTTTAATACTCTAATTCCCTATAAACTAAACAAGCCTCGCCCACAGTATTTCAGAGAGCCTTGGCATTTTCAGACAGTAGCAAGGGCTCATGGGAGCTCAGCCTGGGCAGGAGGAGGGGGAGGGATTACTCACCAGAGATTTCAGAGGCAGAGGGGAGGAGGGGGGATTAGGTTTTTTTTCACAGGCTGAGTGCTGAAGATGCAGATAAGCTTGCTGTGTGTAATGTTTACAAACCACATGGCTGCTGTCATTGTATCACAGGAAGAAATCATATTCTGTTGAAGCTGTTTGCAGCTAGATTTGCTGTGTTAACTATCTAAACTTTAGATAAGATATAGACAAGTTACTTGTTATAGTTAAGGTGACCATACACTAGAACGAATATGGGCAGATTCGACCAAGAGACAAATTTATCTCTAATCGAATCTGATTAGAGATAAATATGCCTCTAATCGAATCTGCCCATACACTACAGGCATATTCCCTTCCGACTTCAGCATGAAATCATCCGGGAATCGGCTGAGCCGCCGCTGCCCGCCCCGCCGCTGCCCCCAAAATGTATAAATGTATGTAAATTATGTAGTGCATTTATACATTACCTGTCCTGAAGCAACTCGCCGGGTCCATCAGTCCATCTCGCCGGGTAAGCCGCATACATGATAGCATCGCACAGCGTCTGACGTCAGCTGCTATGCGCCTTCGTGACATCAGAGCGCCGCCGGCGTGTATGCGAAACCTGGAGATGGACGGAAACCGCGTGGAGGCTGACACCGGACAGGTAATGTATAAATGCACTACACACATTTATACTTTGCAGCGGCGGGGGTCTTGTTGTCTCATCGCTCATTCGCAAATTGGCCGCTGTACTGCCGCGCACCCGACCAACCAACCTTGCCCCAGAAATTTACCAACATGCGCGTTCGACTGTGCGGCCAATTTCTGTCCCGAAATTGGTCGCTTTGTTGGTCGGGCATGCACTTGGCAGCACCAATTTTCATTCAATTCGATTATAATAATCGAATTGGATGATTGATTGGTTGGTCACCTAGTGTATGGCTCCCTTAAGTTTTTCATCTTGGATTCGCTTTAATTGTATGCTTGGCACTGTACATACACGTGCTTATCTCAAGTCACATGTCAGGATAGATTAATAGCTTTTTGTTCCTTTCCATTATCAGCAGCTTTTTGTTCCTTTCCATTATCAGCAGCTCCTTTATTACGGGTTACTATAAATTTGCTGCAATATATGGCCATTCAGGAGAAAGTGTACAAAAACATTATACGAATTCTGTGCTAGGCGACATGTCCCGGGTCCGTTTTACACTAGGTAATGCAATCAGAAGATCTGCATTGAGATTGGGTTACCCTCTATTTCCACTGTCACAGTTGTGCAGTGATCCGTTGGGTAGGAGCGCAACCAAGGCAAAATTCGTACAGGCCGGCTATTCCTATTCAGGTCAAAACGAATTGCGCTATTGGAAAAAAAAATCACTGAGATTTACATGATAATCGTGGTGCTGTTCTGATGGGCTAAGGTTTGAAGTTTGAAGCGTAGTGGAAAAGGGCCCTGAAACAGCAGACCTTTCCCTTTTTCTCCTATACACTCTGTGTAGTACAAGCAGTCCCTCACCTGCCCAACAAGACGGTAAAAATATATATACAGTATATGTTACATCTGAATATTACAAACTGAGCAAATGGGGATTCAGTTTATAATCGGAGCGTAACTTCAGTATAAATTCAGGGCGATTCATTTAGCTCTATACTCAGGAGACTAATATAAAATTAATATACAATAGATTGATGTTTCCAATTTTTTTTTAATGGTCCTTTATCTCCCTTAGTACTAATATGCCCAAGTTGTAAAAGTCTGACCCTATGATCACTGTGATTGGTTCACAGTGGTCACAGGATTAGGAGCCAGTTCTGATTCTTACAGAAAACTCAGGAGTCTGACAGCTGAGTTAGCAGTGGTGCATGGGCAGTGGCGTAGCAATAGGGGGTGCAGAGGTAGCCACCGCATCGGGGCCCTTGGGCTAGAGGGGCCCACCCCTCAAACACAGTCAGGCCTGGATTTACATCATAGGAACTTATAGGCACAGATGTCCTGACACCCTAGACGTCACCCTCTGCAAATCTACAAAATCCCGCTGAATTGCACTGCAGGTGTGCTGGCTGTCCCAGATGTCACTTCTCCCTTACTTCCCTTGCCCGTCATAGCTACAGGTTTCCCTTAGCATTAGGTAGCCAGAGGTACCTTCAGTGTTAAGTAGCTAGAGGTGCCCCTGACTGAAGGGAGATCTCGTCAGTGGAAAGCTATGAGCAGGATGAGTAACCTCTCATTTACACACTCATGAGAAATCTGCATAGGGAAGGAGGTGTTCAGGGAGGGGAGTGAGCCGCCTTTTCATCATCAGGAGCCTGTAGGCACGTGCCTACAGTGCCTTATGGTAAATCCGGCCCTGAACACATTAGCTCTTTATTGGTCCTGTGCTGATAATATTCACTTCTATAGTTGATTTAAATAGTAGTGATCATTAACACACAGTTCCCCATCCCCTTCTTGCACCTCTGACACTGTGGTTGTCCTTGATTGGTTTTAATGCGTCGTATCAATTGTTATGTATAGAGCGCTTGGGGGTCCCCAATGCTAAACTTGCACCGGGGCCCATAGTTTCTTAGCTATACCACTGTGCATGGGTGCAATCTTAGCAGGAGGTCAAATACCAGTGTAATTAAATCTACGCTGTGTTAAGATTAACCATCATAAACCTAACACAGATTTAGCTACATATTCCGAAGAGGTTAATTTAAGTTAGTATTGACCAATAGGGATTCTCAGGTGCTCAGCTAACATCACTCCCAGCTTCATTTTGCTGTGCCCTGATTTTCTCACATGGAATGTTTATAGGTTTGATTTAAGATGGAAAAAGTCTTATGCTGTCTTTTCCTATACACCAAACAGTGGCTTCTATTGTTTGGAAGGAACAGGAGTGGCCACAACAAAACTGCAGTGCCAACAGCTACAGGCGAAAATGCCTGGACACCCTACTGTACCGCGTTGTACTACATTATTTTTTGTAGGCATTGCATAGATGGGGCACAATGTGTAATCTGTAACAGTACACTTACCTTTGATATAGCCATTAATAGGCATTAACCCTCCTGGCGGTATGAAAAATTCCGCCAGGAGGCAGCGCAGCAGTTTTTTTTTTTTTTTTGTTAAATCATGTAGCGAGCCCAGGGCTCGCTACATGATAGCCGCTGCTCAGCGGCATCCCCCCGCCCACTTCGATCGCCTTCGGCGATCTCCAATCAGGAAATCCCGTTCATGGCGATGGGGCGGGATGACGTCACCGACGTCGTGACGTCATTAGGAGTCCCGATCCACCCCTCGGCGCTGCCTGGCACTGATTGGCCAGGCAGCGCACGGGGTCTGGGGGCGGGCCCACGCGCCGCGACGGATAGCGGCGATCAGGCGCGGGGCGGTGGCGATCGGTGTGCTGGCGCAGCTAGCAAAGTGCTAGCTGCGTCCAGCAAAAAAAAAATTAAGAAAATCGGCCGAGCAGGGCCTGAGAAAACCTCCTGCGCGGCTTAGGCTTACCCCGAACTACGTTCGGGGTTACCGCCAGGCAGGTTAATAAGAATCTGAATCACAATTACATAGTTGCATAGTTATTTGGGTTGAAAAAAGACATACGTCCATCGAGTTCAACCAGAGAACAAAGTACAACACCAGCCTGCTTCCTCACATATCCCTGTTGATCCAGAGGAAGGCGAAAAACCCTTACAAGGCATGGTCCAATTAGCCCCAAAAGGGAAAAAAATTCCTTCCCGACTCCAGATGGCAATCAGATAAAATCCCTGGATCAACATCATTAGGCATTACCTAGTAATTGTAGCCATGGATGTCTTTCAACGCAAGGAAAGCATCTAAGCCCCCTTTAAATGCACGTATAGAGTTTGCCATAACTACTTCCTGTGGCAATGCATTCCACAACTTATTCACTCTTACTGTAAAGAACCCTTTCCTATATAAATGGCTAAAACGTTTTTCCTCCATGCGCAGATCATGTCCTCTAGTCCTTTGAGAAGGCCTAGGGACAAAAAGCTTATCCGCCAAGCTTTTATATTGCCCTCTGATGTATTTATACATGTTAATTAGATCCCCTCTAAGGCGTCTTTTCTCTAGACTAAATAAACCTTTCTTGGTAAGTGAGACCTTCCATCCCACGTATAATTTTGTTGCTCGTCTCTGCACCTGCTCTAAAACTTCAATATCTTTCCTGTAATGTGGTGCCCAGAACTGAATTCCATATTCCAGATGTGGCCTTACTAGAGAGTTAAATGGGCAATATTATACTAGCATCTCGAGTTTTTATTTTCCTTTTAATGCATCCCAAAATTTTGTTAGCTTTAGCTGCAGCGGCTTGGCATTGAGTGCGATTATTTAACTTTTTGTCAATGAGTACTCCTAAGTCCTTCTCCAAGTTTGATGTCCCCAACTGTATCCCATTTATTTTGTATAGTGCTAGACCATTGGTACGACCAAATTGCATGACTTTACATTTTTCAACATTGAATTTAATCTGCCATTTATGTGCCCATATAGCCATCCTATCCAGATCCTGGTGCAATATGTCCCAATCTTCCTGAGTGTTGATGATTCTGCACAATTGTGTATCATCTGCAAAAATAGCAACAATGCACACTACTGCATCTACTAGGTCATTAATAAATAAATTGAAGAGCACTGGACCCAGTACAGACCCCTCTGGGACCCCACTGCTAACAGTTTCCCATTTTGAGTATGATCCATTGACCACAACTCTTTGTTTTCTGTCCATTAGCCAGTTCCCTATCCATGCACACAGACTCTTCCACAGTCCTTGCATCCTCAACTTCTGCACCAGACTTTTGTGAGGAATTCTTTGTTTTGTTCTTGGTGACATTTTCTAAAATAAAGGAGTTTTATTTTGAATATTTATATTGCCTTCCTTTTTAAAAATTACACTTGGTGTTGGGTTGAGAGAGGTCTCATCAGCTATTTAAAGGACATCAGTCAAAGTTTTAATAAAAATAACTTTAAAACTGTTAAAAATGTTAGTGATTTAGTGGTAACCCTTTGAGCATTTTTAAAGTGAAAGTAGCATTCTTCATAAGAAATTTTTTAAAGTAATAACTTGTTATTTTTTGGGGGGCTTTCGCAACTTAAAGCGGAATATAACCCTGCATTTCAACTTTGCTCTAAAACATTATTTACAGTATATTATATGCAACCAGCATTTTTTTTTTACTAGACCAGCATTGGTAGGGTTACACAGAGCTTTCAAGTTCCTGGACAGAACTGCAGACGCATCGGAAGCTGACATAGATACATTTTGTTTACATAAATGTATCTAAGTGTGACATGTGAGTCACTCTTTCTGACTGAGAAGGAGCTGGAGGACAGCCAAAGAGTGTGTAACATTATCACTTGTTACATTCTATTTAGTTAAATGTATCTAAATGAACTTCTGCATATCTCTCCACTGAACTTTAAACCTCTGTGTTTAACCCTTCCAATGCTGGTCTAGTAAAAAAAAAAATGCTGGTTGCATATAATATGCTGTAAATAATGTTTTAGAGCAAAGTTGAAATGCAGGGTTATATTCCGCTTTAAGCCCTTTAGCAGTCATACAGCTCTTGTACGCATAAGTAGCTTTCCAGAAATACACGTGAGGAAGATTGCTAAATGCACTGTTTTATGAATGATTTCAGCAAAGGAGAAAAATCAGAAGCACTGCAGTCTGGTAGTAGAATAGACAGCTCCTATATTGGTCCTTCCAGATTGTCATATAGCTGGTGTGAGCCATAATAGGACAATGCAGTAATGACATAAAAAGCATCTGTACAGAGTGGTACAATGTCTTCGGGTTAATGGATGTTCAATAGATTTCCAGTGAAATCTATGAAAATTGAGTAAGCAGTGTGGTGTAGGAATCGGTCACTTTCTGGATGATTTCTGATCAGGGAATGCTCATTTGACTTGGCATACCAGGTCACAATTTTGTGTATGCCGATTTAAGCCATGCTCTGTAAGTAAAAGTCTGACGCTATTCAGCTATAGCTGTTTTTTTTTTTTGTTTGTTTTTGTTCAATATATGTACACATTACTCCTTCAATGACCACTCCGGCGAAAAAAAGTAAACCGTTAAAATCTGACAGAACAGACAGGCTTTGCACTAGTCCATTTCCTCATGGGGGATTCTCATGGTTTTCTTTGTTTTCAAAAGCATATCCTGAACAGCAGTTTAACTGCCAAAATAAGGCATCTGCCAGCCTCCCTACTCCCATATTATTTTGGAAGTGCTTTTTAAAGCAAAGAAAACACAGAGCATCCCCCATGAGGAGATGGACTACTCCAAAATCTATCACTTCTGTCATGTTTTAACTGCTTACTTGTTTTTGTTGGAGTGGTCCTTTAATGGCATAGTGCAACTCTGAAGCATTAACTTAATCATATTAATCATATAATAGTAACACAGAGGCAATATTTATTTGGCACATTTAGAAAAGTGTATTTTTACCTGATTATTTATTGTATTTATAAAGCGCCAACATATTACGCAGCGCTGAATAACCGAAACAGCACATATGCACACATAATGAGCTTGTATTCAGAATATTGGTTCAGCAAACTAGATTGGCTCCACTGAGCAAGTATGCTTTAAATGAAACATAGAACGAAGCTGAAGCTATGGGTCTGTTTTGTAACTAGCTAGAAAAATGTATCGTTTATTCTATACAAAATATAGTGCATGGACAGGCTCCACAGAAAACAGCACCGACTGCCCTTGCCAATTGCAATAGGCTGTATGGCAACTCTTACGTTTATTTTATGTATGACTTTGTTAAGCATACAAGCCCTGTATTTCCTTTCAAATCTCCAGATATTCAATATGTTCTTACTGAATACATATTTCTCTTTCTAGCTTGTGAGGCTTTGCTTCAACCGGACAACCTAACCTGCAGACCATGTAAGTCATCCATTTCAAGTCTTTTTCAATCACTGGAATAAAATAATTTTACATTCAGTATTTTCTCTGTAAAACAGTTGATATCAGAGGTCATTGTCTTAAAATAGGTAGGCTTGGGGATGGGACACACTGCAGAGCACTTTTCCAAATTTATTAGTATACCTGTGTGGGTTTCTTTTTTTTTTTTTTTCCCATGGCCGGGAGCATTCAGTAAGCCCCGGCTGGGAAAATTACCGGGAGCCATAGTGGAGGATCCAGGCAGCGGAGGAGAACAGTGAGGGACCGATCAGCCTGCAGGAGGCTGGAGGAAGCCCCATGTATGACTTTTTTTTTTTTTTTCAGGCTCATCTCAGGTTTACTTTTACCTCCTTGGCGGTTCATTTATTTCTGGATTTATGGGTCGCAGTACATTTTGTTTTTCAAGAATTTTATGCCTCCAATTCTTAAGACATAAGTCACCAATATATGTCAGAATCAAGGTCTTATAATTGTAAAAATGGTAAAGTCAGGCTCTGCTTCAAATTCATAATTACGCTTTATTCAAAAAAGTACAAAACACTGTCAAGTCACTAATTTGTCACTTTAAAACCATAAAACACACTGCTAGATATAATGCACAGCCGGCTGGGCTCACACAAACCGCACCTCAGACACACCATTCACACCTGGGATCCCAATACTCTCCTGCTGTATCTGCACTAAGCTGGAGCTGTATAGGTCGTGCTCCTAAAGGGACAAAGTCCTCAAGCAAATACGTTTTCCTCACGGACAATAATGTTAAGCTTTCACTGAGCAGCATCCAGTGGTCCGTAAAATATGTCACAAAAACCGCAAGTCCATCAGCATCTGCCTCACTGAGGCTCTCACCACTCAGTAGTATAGTCCTTAGGCCATTACCGCTAGGGAGGTTACCGCTAGGGAGGTTAAGTTGCCTGGCAGTCTTGTCAATTTCTTTGACTGCAGTAGTACCTGAATCGCACACATGAAACAAGCATGCAGCTAATCTAGTCAGACTTCAATCAGAAAACTTCTAATCTGCATGCTTTTTCAGGGTCTATGGCTAAAAGTATTAGAGGAAAAGGATCAGCAGGACAGCGAGGCAACTTGTATTGTTTAAAAGGATATACATTATATAAATACAGTATGTTGGCCTCCATATTCCTCTCACTTCAGGTGTCCTTTAAGGAATATAACATTTTGAACACTTTTTTCGTTTTCAGCATGCAACACATCACCTGATTTGTTACCCTATTTTTCTCTTTTACTCTCTTTAAATGTAGTCTGGAAGCCAAAAAACATGAATGTCACACAGCAAGGTGTTAACATGCAGGTGTCCTTTGACCACGCTCCCTACAGCTTTGGGTTTAACGCCTACTACGTAAACTACAGGATGAAGTATGATGGATCTTTTAAACAGAAGATCTGCAGACAGGTATGGTTATTTATCACATGCTGTTCTGGGCTAAGCATGCCCACATTTGTTTCCCGTCTCTTACATTGTTCTAATGTTTGTATGTCTGCTAGGTGACTTTAACTCCTTAAAAAGTAGCACAGAATATGTTGGTGGGGATAAAAATTATAACATTAAAGTTCAGCAGTATTTTATTTCCCCAAACACTCATACTTTTTATGATATTTCTGGCCACAATAATTAACCGTGCATACTTTTTTTTTTTTTTTTTATAACAAAGGCTATGATTCTTCTATTCCTTGTCTTGCTCTGAGACGGTTAACTGGACAGAGAGGAAGTTTGTTCAAGTGAAGCAAAATTCTGGGCTCTCTGCCGAGATTCTTCCTGCCAGAGTTATCATCACCGTCCTGTGTGTGTTGGATGCTGACGCTATTTGCTCAGTTAAATGCTCTAAGGCATTGCTAGGACTACTTCCAATCTGCGTCAGCGGCATAGGAAGCCTGCAGCCCCACTGTCAGACGATGGGGCGGGCAATAATCAAGAGCTCTCAATACTTGGCTTGGCAGCAGGACTGGCCTTCTGAAAGATCCAAGTGCTCTTCCCTCCAAAGTAAAGGCAGTGTGCAAAGTGTGAACAACTTTATTGCTGGTATTTCATTTAATAAAGCCCAAGTGTTCTTCCCTCCTCCGTCGCCACAAGCATTAAATGTCACACACAGCTGGTCCAAAAAACCGAGAACAAAGCATGTGATTTGGCGAAGGCAACAATTGCCGGGGAGGGGTTAATTCAGTTACTTCCACCCACAACTATCTGTGTGTGTGTGTGTGTGTTTTAGTATTTATTTTATACACATCTATGACATAAGTTTTTGTTTGTTTTGTTTGTTTTTTCATTTAGGTTCAGAACTCAGATTATACCAACTGTGTGCTCCAGAATGTCTCTCCCGGAGATTACGTCATTGAGGTAGAATGTTTTATTTGCTTGTTTAGTATTATGTTGCATTTATTTGATACAGGATTTAATGTACAGTAAGTGACCCTCCGGGCAGAATAAGAATATAACTCAGAAGATGAGAAGCAAATATTCATCTTTACAGGAAGGTCCCAAATAGCTGCCAGTCCTTTATCTTGTCTGCTTTCCAGGTGTATTCTCCCCCACACCACTGAGTTTTCTTGTGTGCCAGGGCCCTTTTACACTACATGTGATTACGATTTTGATGTGACTTTATGATTTTGGTGCAATTTTACACGTGATTGCGATTTTTGATGCGATTAAAAAAAAGCTGCATGCGGCAGTTTTTCTGTATTTTTTTTTCTTGTGTTGCTAGCATCCAGTGAAAATTGCAATTTGCAGTGTAAAGGAATCCTCGGTGTGTCTTCTGCCACTGGAATTCTGGAAAAAGTAGGAGGGCAGTGTACCCGTCAATCAAATAACCTTTTACCTTCTCATAGTGTTATTTGGTGTGGTGGTAGGTTTGGAGTGGCAGACTTTACCATATATGTAGGTGGGTGCATAACCTGAGTGGCAAGCTACACCCATAAAGTAACAGCAAAAGTCCAAGATTGTTTTGCACATTGTTTGAAAGTGCTGAAGTGTTTTGTTTTTTTCATCAAGTCATTTGTCAACGCAGTAATTGACAATTGTGTCAGGGCCACGGACATTCTCCTTCATCAGAAACTGCAGACAATACTTTGCTCTCGTTCAGCTTTATACATTTAAGGGATTAATTGAGAATTTAATTTCGGTTACTTGTAGGCATGTAAAATATATGTATGTAGTATGTGGTTATTTCTCACAGTTCCTAACGTAGTGCGGGATTCGGGAATGACCTGTTTTGTTGCCAGTGAGTGGATTAGACCAGGTGTGGAAAATGAGTAACTAGCTTCTAGTTGTGCAGCCAATTACTCTTTCACTAAGATGGGAGGGCTGTCCCTACTCCACAAAGACAGTAAAGATGCCAGGCTTGCAGAGAAGAGCGGTTTTAGTTAGTTTTGGAAATTCATATATGGCTGCAAACAGATGTGGAAAGATATTTTTGTAATAAGATTGCATTTACAAGTTTCTGATTCACATTGTAGGAATGTTCAGTGAAAGTGGGGTGTTACGTTATAGATTTCTAGGTTGTCATCAATCTGCTAAAGCTGGCTACAGGCACACAAGAGCAGCTGGACAAGCATGGTGGTCGCTCTGAGGGCATTTAGTGGGGCAAGAGCTGCACAAACAGGGCCTGCATGAGGAAGAAACCTAAACGGTTTTTATTTTCACTCTGTTGTTTTTAACAAATTGTATCATCCTTTCTCCTAAGATTTTTTTTTTATAATACTATATAGCTGAAATGTAGCTTGTAGTAGAAGCCTTTTGAAAGAGAGACAGAATATTGTAAGTGTAAACAGAAGCTGTCCAGACAGTTCACTTAGGATGCATACACATATCTAATTTTGACTGCCCACGTTTACCATGTTGATGTAATCTGATGGCTTACCGACACAATCTGTCCATAGTGTTCATAATCTGTTGACCCCCATACTACATGGAAGTAGTTCAAAAACAAAAACTGGAGGAGCACTCCTCCATAAGGAGGAACTGACGTCTGCCCAAGCCTTGGATCCCAGTATCCTCAGAATCCTAGAAACTGTATGCAGAAAAAGGCTGGCACCACACAAAAATAGGAAAAGTAAAAATTAGCTCTTTATTTGTCAGTCATTAAAATGACGACATAGTCAAAAAGTAGGCTCTGGCGGCGACAGCCCGCTGTTTCAAGCTGCTATAGCTCTTTATCAAGCCGTTCAGCGCATGGCTATGTTGTCATTTTAATGGCTGACAAATAGAGCTAATTTTTACTTTTCCTATTTTTGTGTGGTGCCAGCCTTTTTCTGCATACATGGAAGTAGTAAAATTGGCCAGTCAATGGCCAATCAAAATTGGATGTCTATGCACTATTAGGAACAGTGGAAGTACAGAGAGTCGGTCATTATTCTCTAGGATGCCTCCCAGCAGAGGGAGTGAGAGAAAGGGGTGAAACTGTTCAGCAAGAGAAGAGACTGTCCCCGCATAATGTCATTTTCGGTTGTATAATAAAATAAATAGGTTGATCAGTCAAGGATCTTATGTTTGGTATGACTCGGAATGCTGGAAATGAATGAATTAAAGGAATACTTAAGGCAAAAATAAAAAATAGCGTATATATATATATACGCTATAGCAGCATAGAGGGTGATATAGCAGCTGGGAACGCGGAGAATCAGCCGCGTTCCCAGCCTGTCGGCGGCTATCGCCGAACCCTGAAGTAGCCGCCGGCGGGGACAGGATGATCAGAGCGGGGCTGCGAGGGCACATCCAGCTTCAGGGGGCTGAGGGATGCCCCGGGTGAGTAAAACTCATTTTTTATTTTTGCCTTAAGTATTCCTTTAAGAGATGAACTGTTTATGTTGCTTATTTTATTGTTCTTCAGTAATATTCCACAGCTAATAATCCCTTCTTTTTGCTTTTTTCCTTCCCAGCTCCTTGATGATAGCAACATAACACGACGCTCCATGCATTACTCATTAAAGCCAGGCAAGTATTTTAAGCTCATGCCATCTGCTGCATATACCATGGAATCCACTAAACTACTGGTTAGTAGCCCAAACACACACTGGTAGGTTAAAGGACAACCGAGGTGACATGTGACGTGATGAGCTAGACGTGTATGTACAGTGCCAAGCACACAAATAACTAGGCTGTGTTCCTTTTTTTTTTCTTCTTACTCTGCCTGAAAGAGTTAAAAATCAGGTATGCAAGTGACAGTTTCTGTCCCGGTCAGACTGGGTCAGACTACAGCATACCCCTCACTGGTAAGTAATTACAGCCATAAAATACTTTCCTGTCAGTAAATGGCTTCTGAGAGCAGGAAAGGGATAAAAAAGGGCCATTAATTCATAGTTTTTAGCACTGGCATACTTTAATGAAGGTTTCATTGAGACAATAAAACAGTAAAAACTTTAAAACTAGATATAAATATAAAATAAAACTGAAATATCTTTTTAAAAAAAGTCATTTTAGGAGGAGGAGGATAGATGCAATTATTTTTCGCATCAGTTTTATTCTCACCTCGGATGTCCTTTAAGGGCTATCTATAGTAGTAAAAAATAAAAAAAAAGTTTTATTCAGTGTTTTTTTGGAAATCTCCCCTTGTTCATTTGTCACATCTAAATTATAAAAATGTACACATTTTCTGTAAAAACTCTATTGAAGGTAAGGCTAAGAACCACACTGTGCCGTATCCTTACTGCGTCTACTAGGTGGTCTTTTCAAATCTTGTATTTGTTGCAAGCTTACAGGATTTAATAATATCTGAACTATGTTTCCCCTCTGTAGCACAGGGTTAGCCTTAAGCCTCGTACACATGTATGAAGCATGTCGCCGGTTTGAGATCGGGACCTGATCAATTGGGTAAAAATTGCAGGGCTGAAGCTGTACAGACGCATCACTTGTCTGCAGGCTAGTGACGTGTTCTGTTTCTATGCAGGGAGGGGGGTGGAGGGCCAACAGCGGTACTGGAATAAATTCAAAGGGCGGGGTAAGCGTGGATAACAATACTCTGCTGAAGCGATCCACCCAGGGCTGCTGTACACATGATGGATTCTTGGCAGAGGTGGTCATTATTGTGGCTGAGTTTCATCTAGTGTGTGCACAGGGCTTTAGGTGTGACCAAATATTATAACTGACTTAGAACATATGGTGTATTGTAGACCTAATGGCAGATTGTTAAGACCACTTCACCTTAACAGAATCTAGGATGGGTTTTAGAGGTCTTAATAATAGGAATCCAAGGATTAGTTAACTAAAGGGCTAAAAAGTGACTCTAAATCACTGTAAATAGACATTCAGACCATCCATTGATTGTATTATTTTTAACTTTAGATAGGGTTTACATCTTCACTATCTTTACATAGGCATCCAAGTAATTATGAATCAAAGCTTCCTGTTCAAAAATAAAGCTTGGCCATCGAAGTTTACATCCATGTCTTGCCAAAAAAAGTCCCAGTGAATGCTTACAGTGGAACAACTATCCATAGGTTACCATAAGATGACATTCCAACAAATCAATCAACAATGCTCAGGGCCGGGCTGAGGCAGAGGCGACAGAGGGTCCAGCCTCAGGGCGCAGTGTAGGAGGGGGTGCACAGCTCACTCAGCTATCATTACCCTATTGTGTTTGAAGCAGAGAGAAATAAGAAAAGGGCATACATGGCAGTGACTGCAAGCCAGATAACTAGAGATTAAGGTGTTGGGGGGGGGGGGGGGGGGGGTTGGGAGCCCTGGGGCACCTCTTAGTCTAATAGCAATCAGTGTGTGACGGCTGGGGTGGGAGGGATGGAGGGGTGCACTTTGGTGTCTCAGCCTTGGGTGCTGGAGGAGCTTGTCCCGGCTCTGACAATGCTTCAGTCTGGCTATTCTGTGTCCAGATCAACAGTTTCATATGTTTAAAATGCAGGAAAAAAGGTTTAATTCAATAAAATCACTTAAGACAATTAATATTCACATTGTGGATCCTGTGCAACAGGGACCCATCATATGAAACTTGTAGAATATGTACATACGGTGCTAGAGCAAAGATCATCAACTATAGAAATGCTCACTCTCCAGTTCCCAGTTTCAGCCTTGCGCTGTCCTCCAATACCCTTGAGTATGGTGCAAAGCTGAAACCGGTCAGTAACTGGAGAGTGGGCCTAACTACAGTTGATGATTTTTGCAATAGCACTTTTTTGTGTTTCATATGTTGCCTTTTAAATTAATGCAATTATTTATTTGAATTGATTGATTCCTATCTTAGCATAGTTATCTGGCATACCATGTGAACTACAATCAGCAGTAAGTGGTGAACAGATGTACTGTACTACTTGGCAGGATGAGCTACAATTCAGGATTACAGTAGTGTGAGGGGCGTACCTGGGTAAAGGTGCTGTAAAGAACACCCCAAGATTAAAAAAAAAAATATTGCCGATAGTAGAATATCAGTAATTTTACCGATATTCCACCATCTTCTGCCATGTACAGTAGAATATCGGTAGTGTTACCAATATTCTACTATCGTCTTATATTCTATTCTCACACTAACCTCTCCCCAACCTACACCTAAAGGTGGAAAAAACACGGATTTCCTGGTGTCTACGAATCACAGACTTCCTTTATTCAAAAAATTCCTGATTAGGTAATAACCATAGAAAATCCCTCTTATCCCCCCTTAAAAACAAGTGAATTCACGGCCATGAAATGACATCAGCTTGTATACCACGCATCCACACAACCACTCATCCTGTTACACATCCTTGTGGCCACAAAATTGCATTTAAAGAGACACTGAAGCGAAAAAAAAATTATGATCTAATGATTTGTATGTGTAGTGTAGTGTAGTACAGCTAAGAAAAAAAAACATTAGCAGCAGAGACACAGGTCTAATATTGTTTCCAGTAAAGGAAGTGCTAAGAAACTCCAGTTATCTATGCAAATTAGCCATTGAGCTCCACGACTTTCAAAGTCACAGTAAACCCTACCAGACACTTGAGATAATAAGCTTGAAAAGACAATGGCTATCATTCATAAAGCATTTCCGCATGCGGAAATGCTGAAAACTGCCTACTTTACCGAGCACATAGCAAAATGTGTATTCATAAAGGCTGTTTCCGCATGAAAAGCTGACATTCCCGAGCAGAGCGATAAGTTACCGCCTTCTGCGGTGATTATCTTAACAAATGTAACAAAATGTCAATTCATAAAGATTAGAGCAAGCGGTATGCGGACGGGGAATACCGCTCCCTTGGAAGTAGCGATAAGCATGCGGAATACATTTAAAGAGAAACTCCAACCAAGAATTGAACTTTATCCCAATCAGTAGCTGATACCCCCTTTTACATGAGAAATATATTGCTTTTCACAAACAGACCATCAGGGGGCGCTGTATGACTGATTTTGAGCTGAAACCCCTTCCACAAGAAGCTCTGGGACCGCGGTACTTTTGGCAGTTTGTTACAATGTAACAAGGTTCACAGACAGGAATTAGCTATTTACAGCTGTCTCTAACAGCCAAAACAGCTAGCAGCAGCTACATAACCTGCCCACAGTAAATATGTCACCATGTAATAAATGTCAGAATGTAAATCGGGGAGAGGAAAGATTTTACAATGAGCAAACACTGACTAAATCATTTATACATAATTATTGAAAAAATGAATCACTTTTTTTATTACATTATTTTCACTGGAGTTCCTCTTTAAGTTAATGGAGACAGACCTCCCAAGCAGCAGCAGTGAGCGTAGCGCATGGAAGGACTAAGCAGCTTCTCCTGTTTCGCCAGCCGACCGACAGCCTAGTTCGAGAAATCACCGCACTGCTATCGCAACTGGCAACATTTTTATGAATGAGCACCCAGAAGTCTAAAATACCGAAAGCCGTATTTTCCCGCACAGTTTTTTGTTACCAAACTCACTTTTATGAACGATGAAGAATGATGCAATGCTATGAAAAACACTATATAACTGAAAATAAAAATATTATAATATTTTCTTTACTACTAAAATAGTAATTAACCATATTACACAACCAATTCATTATATCAATTTTTTTTTTGTTTCAGTGTCTCTTTAAAGATCGCATTTGGTGAAAAAATTGTACCATTAATGGGCACCTTAACAGTTTCCTCCTCACTACTTATACCTAACACTAATATCTTCCCCTCTCACCATCTATGCCAATACACTAACCTCCCCTTACTGAACTCCCCATCCTTAAAGGGATACTGTAGGGGGGTCGGGGGAAAATGAGTTGAACTTACCCGGGGCTTTTAATGGTCCCCCGCAGACACCCTGTGCCCGCGCAGCCACTCACCGATGCTCCGGCCCCGCCTCCGGTTCACTTCTGGAATTTCAGACTTTAAAGTCTGAAAACCACTGCGCCTGCGTTGCCGTGTCCTTGCTCCCGCTGATGTCACCAGGAGAGTATTGCACAAGCCCAGTATGGTCTTTGGTCTGCGCAGTATGCTCCTGGTGCCATCAGCGGGAGCGAGGACACGGCAATGCAGGCGCAGTGGTTCTCTGACTTTAAAGTCAGAAATTCCAGAAGTGAACCGGAGGCGGGGCCGGAGCATCGGTGAGTGGCTGCGCGGGCACAGGATGTCTGTGGGGGGCCATTAGAAGCCCCGGGTAACTTCAACTCATTTTCCCCCGACCCCCCTACAGTATCCCTTTAACCTAACACTGCCACCTCCACTACAAAGTAGCAGAACTCTCACTGCTCTTGTTCTCGGGTGCTTCCTGCACCTAAATTACCAGCTGTGGCCAGTAAATCAAGACTGTAACATTTAACAGACTGCAAATCGCAGCCAAATCTACTGCTTCATCTTGAGATTGGTCAGGAAGGACAGACATAGAGGATGTCTGGTACTCCCACAGACATTACTGTCACCTGATTTATGTATCAATGTCCATTTATCTCCTTTGGATGCCCGTATCATCCGTAAGAGTCCTGATATGGTACTATTGTATGACAAATTTCCTAAGGTAGCTCAAATTTATTTATTTTAGTATTTATATAGCGCCGACATATTACACAACGCTGTACAGCTTGTTGACAAAATAAAAAAAAGTTTTTTGCTTTTCTGAACTCACTTCCAGGTGTTATAGTTTAGTACTATACAGCTGTCTAACTTTTTTTTTTTCTCCCCAACAGTGCACAGTCCTTGGGCTGGACCAATCCGAGCTATTGCAATTACTGTTCCTTTAGTTATCATATCTGCATTTGCTACACTCTTTACTGTTATGTGTCGGAAAAAGCAGCAAGGTAAAGCCCTCCAGAAAGAAGACAAATGTGTTGCTTACAGTGAACTGAAGTAGATCAGAGATCAGATTATTATTTTGGGTTTATATAGCACCAGTATCTACAGAGAATGCAAAGTACAAAATAATGGGAAACCGATAACCACACAATTGAATAGGTCAGTGAATGCATGGTACATGGTGGAAAATACGTAGCCACATTAAACAGCAGTAGTGAATACACTATGGAGAAGAGCCCTGCCCATTTAAGCTTACATTCGGAGGGGTTGAGAGATGGAACAATAGGTAAGGAAAAGCTGTGCACAAGGTGGTAGTGGGGTTTTCTATGGACGGTTAGTGTCTTGGGTAAGGTTATGTGCTTGTCTGAAATGGCAAGTTTTCAGGTTGGGACAAATGAAATATGGGTGAGTGGCAAAAAGATTGTAGCAGGGAGTTCCAGAGAGTGGAAAATTCAGAAGTCAGTCTCGTTCGTTTTTTTTTTTTTTTTTTCCCTCACAAAGCCTCAGGGTCCAGGGCTTGTTATTTTGTAGTCAAAAGTAAAAGCCCACTCATTAAAGGAAGCCTGAGACAAAGTATATAGGAGAATTTATACTAACCTGGGGCTTCCTCCAGCCCCATGAACTCTGTGCGCTCCCTAGCTGTCCTCTCTGGCGGTTCTGCTCATCTGCAATTCTTTGCGTTAGGAAGGCTTCAGTTGTGGCCTGGATCCCCTTATCACGCTCCTGTCACCGGGAAGCCTTCCTATTGGGAAGGGTTGTAAAAAACAGAGCCGCCCAGGAGGACAGACTGGAGCTTACGAAAGTTCATGGTTTTTCAGGGATGCAAAATTCTTAATGGATTAATAGCACATTATTGATCAGGGATTTATAAGTATGCTTATCCTGTAAATAAAAAATGTTCATGATTTATATCTTCTCCTACTATAGAAAACATCTATTCCCACCTGGATGAGGAGAGTTCGGAGTCCTCCACGTATGCTGGAGGACTTCACGTTGAAAAGCCTCGTCCACGGCCCAAAGTGTTCATTTGTTATTCCAACAAAGACTGCCAGAAGCACATCAATGTTATCCAGTGTTTTGCCTATTTCCTGCAGGATTTCTGTGGATGTGAAGTACGTACTGTAATCACCTAGACTGAACATTTTTTTCCTGTTTGAGATGGTGAACATGAAGACTGTTTATGAAGTTTCCTGTATGATAGTAGGTTGTTGCCTCTGAGGATGTCCTAGTATCACCCTGTAGAATGTGAATTTGCAACCTTTTTGGATGCGCTGCGCAGTAATCATCCAAAACATCTTTATTTTCCATCTCCACTTTAATTCATTCTATAGAGAAATTTTCCTTAAGCAGTCTGATGACATCTGCAGTTATCTGGCCCACAGGATGCGTATATTAGCTCCAAGGCAGCTACTTCAGTCAGTAATTCAAAACAGGTGCTTTAGAAACTTTGAAATATTCAGCTTTGGGGTCAAATAAAAGTATGATCTGACAGATAAGTGGTTAGCTACACGCCTAATTCCTATAAATAAATATACAGTGCATCCGGAAAATATTAACAGTGCATCTCTTTTTTTTTTCTGCATTTTGTTATGTTACAGCCTTATTCCAAAATGTAGAAGGGGTTCGGTGGTTCTTGTAGGGACCAAGGGCAACTAAACGAGAAGTAGAAAGAGACCAGGAACCCAATGGTGCAGTATCATTAGGTATAGGGGGACGAAAGTATATAAGATTATATACTCACAAAGGTAAGTTGCAGTTCTTGCAACCACCGTATAAGCCTGCAGGGAATTCAACGTCCACACTCGGTGCTCCAGGTCCTACCGGATACTGGATGGTCACTCTCCTGCAGTTCAATACATGTTTCAGAAAACTGTAAAGTTATTGTCTCCAAAGGAGGTCTGATTGGTAGAAGGGTGGGGGTGGAGACGACTAAAATATATTCATGGTAAAACATAACAAGTAAATGAGGTAATCGCTTACTTCTCCAGAAGATACATCAGTTCAACTGGAAAAATATTTATTTAAAAAATTGACAACACGTCTTGCGGGTCATGGCCCGCTTCCTTAGGTCAATACAAAGAAAGCACATGTACAGAAGTATTCACAGCCTTTGCCATGAAGTTAAAAATTGAACTCTGGTGCATCCTTTTCCCACTGATCATCCTTGAGATGTTTTATGCAGCTTTGAGTCCACCTGTGGTAAATTAAGCTGATTGGACATGATTTGAAAAGACACACACCTCTCTATAAAAGGTTGCACACTTGACAGAAGTTGTGGTGAGCATCACTACTTTGCTATGGGGTGCTGCTTCTCTGGCCTCTTGTCCATATGGGCTCAACCATCATCTACATGAACCAAACTCATTTTTCACATTTTGTAGTTCCCAGTGGAGTTTTGAATGTGCGCTACAATGCATGCTGGGAGATTTAGGTAGTGGATCCGAGTACAGAGATGTTCTCACACGTTCTAGTACTCAGAGCACAGTATAGCAGTAAAAGGTCACAGGCTCAGTTTCCTTTCTCCAAGCCTGAATTTTCATGGGATTTTTTTTTCTTCTCTTAAACACATTTTAACATAGCACTGTGTGCAGCAATCCATTTGGGAGATATATATATATATACACACACTTTTTTTTTTTTTTTTTTTTTTTTTAATTAACACGTCACATTTATTGAAGGAGTAAACCATGCAGAGAAATGCAGTAGGAAAAGCATATAGCACTTACACTGTACAGGACACACTGACACAGAGCAGTGTAACATAACATCTCTTGGTTACATGCATAAATGCGGCATGTCAGAATAACAATATTACGAACGATCTACTATAGCAATATTAGGAACAATCTACCATAGATGCATGTATTGATGATGCCTTCAGCCAACCCACAAGTTATGCCTGCAGATATGTAGTAAACCTAGAGTATACCTGAGACATGTTATATCTCTGCTCAATCACTTACATTTTAGTGTACCTTGAACTTATCCAGTCTTGTCCACATTCTGAGGAATTTATTGTGCGCTCCGGTTTTGATATATCTTCGTGAGAGAGTAGGTTGTGATTTACTAGCTGCATCCAGTCTTTAGATGTAGGGACTGCCAATTGAATCCAATATTTAGTCAAGAGTTTCCGAGCTAGGTTTAGAACTACAAGGAGCAATTGCTTTTTATATTTCCTATTGACGTGTCTTGACAAACTATTCAAGAGACATATCTTTGCGTCCTCCAGAATAGAGCACCCCATATGATCATGTAGGAATTTTATAATTTGACCCACTAACAGGCAAGCACACATTAAATGAAAAAAACTACCTGGTACTGCTTGGCATTTAGGGCTATTGTCTGACACTCCCACACTATATCTTACTAGAATTATTGGGCTAAAATAAGCCCTATGTAGGACATATAAAGCAAAAAAGACGGCCAGGAAGGTGAGGTGAAACTCTGGTGACTCCTGACAGGGACTCCTCACGTTCTTCATCATTGATGGGACCTACATTTATTTCCCATTGAGATTTTTTTGAGGAAAGCTCTGTGTGTTGCACTCGGGGTCAATTAAAGTGGATCCGAGATCCTTTCATTTTGTTTATAGGGCATTCCTCAAGCCAAATACTTTTTGTGTTTTGTTTGAATACTCTAATTCCCTATAAACTAAACAAACCTCGCCCACAGCTTTTCAGAGTGCCTCGGCACTGTAGCAAGGGCTTATGGGAGCTCAGTCTGGGCAGGAGGAGGAGGGGGAGGAGGTTACTAGCCATTGATTTCAGAGGCAGAGGTGTGGAGGGAGGAGGAGAGGGGACTGAATTTGTCACATTACACACAGGCAAGCTGATAGCATCTCCAGCCCTCAGCCTGTGACAAAAAGAACATGACTGCCCTCATTGTATCACATGAATAAATAATCATAAAGTATTGAAGCTGTTTGCAGCTAGATTTGCTGTGTAAACTAATCTAAACTTTAGATAAGATATATAGACAAGTTACTTGTTATAGTTCGTTTTTTCATCTCGGATCCGCTTTAAACAATCAGAGCAGAAATCAGCTTTTTGGATAAGGGGCCTGTAATTATGTTTATTTTTTCCAACTCTGCCTGACTAGAAGGAATAACAGGAAATTGAACTATAAAGGCATGTTTCAATTGAATATATGAGAAATGCATACACTATGGGAAAGCAAATTCATTTGCCAATTGATCAAAGCTTTAATTACATCATCGTCTATGACCTGATAAAGAAATAAAGCCTCTTTATTTATCCACAATGGGGCAGAAGGGTTACAAAGTTTTGGCATACCAAGATTTTCCCATAGTGGACTTTATAATGATCACTGTTTTAAGTATGGTGCCTGGACAGCTGATTTCATGCCCTGTTTCTAGTCTTGTCCCATGGTGCAGTAATATTGGAAGTCAGTAACACATTTTTTTGCAATCTAAATTGAATCTGCCGGTGGCTCTTTATGCTGGGAATACACAATGAGATTTTTCAGCCAATTTACTGTCCGATCGCTTTTCTTATCTTTTCTTATCAATTTCCATTCACTTCTATGAGAAATTGATCAGAAAAATAATCGAAAATAAGATTGGACATGTCGGAAATTATCTATCGTACCATCGATCTGCCAAAATATCTAATGATGTTTTCCCAGCTTTAGGCCTATCAATGTTTACTGGGCATATTAATTGATTGATAGCTGTAATATAAAAAGAAACTGATTAGGCTTTTATTTTTTTATGGTAGAAAATGTCTCCTGTTAAAATAGAAGTGGCAAGCTCTCCTTACATTGGTTGATTGGAAGAACTTGGTGAACTCGAGTATAGTGTAACCTTGGTTTGCGCAATTCATTCCATACATACGCTTGTAATCCAAAGCACTCTTATATCAAAGTGAATTTCACCATAAAAATTAATTGAAACCCAGTTTATTCATTCCACAATCCAAAAAACAGTTATAGTAAAATAGTATAAAACAAAAATGTAAACAAGACTTTCACTATAACTAACAGAATCATTCCCATCTCTTGGCTCACCCCAACCTTTTTTTGTGTGTGTGGCTTTAACAAGGAACTTATTCAATGACAGTTTCTTTTGAGGATTTCATGTAAATGTAACTTTGCACAGTTTCTACACTCAGATTAAGTATAATGAGGTACAATCCTGCAGCGCCAAAGAGAGAAGAGCTATCGGCTCAGTTGTGATGACGTGACACGTGTACTTTTTTTGCTTGTATATCCAGTCAAAACTTCACAAACTTTTTTGCTTGTATTGCAAAGCGCTCTTAAACCAAGTTACTCTCAATCCAAGGTTTTACTGTATATCGCTGTACAGGTTGACATATCAGGCACAGGGCCAATTCAGTGTTTGACAGTGTTTGGGGTTGTTGGGTGGAAGCAATTGACTCGGTATAAGATGTTTATAAACGATGTTTTATGGTGGTATAGTTGAGTATCCTGAATAGTGCCCTCTGGTAATTCAATATGACCTCTGTTATTCAATGTTTCCATACTCACTGTATTTTTCGGACTATAAGACGCACCCAGGTTTAGAGGGCAAGAATCAGGGGGGAAAAATATATACTAAACTTGATGCGAATATAGGTCGGGGCATTTTGTAGACCTTTTCCCCCAACTGCACTACACTAACCCCTGCTGTCCACCCCCCAACTACATTACACTTCACTGCATACTACACTACAAAATCCCTGCTGCACCCCCCTTACCCCAGCTAGGTTACACTTCCCTACACTACACAACACTAATCCCTGCTGCTTCCCCCCCCCCCCCCCCCCCCAGCTATGTTACACTACAACAGAAGGGAAACTAACAGTGGAAAACTGAAGAAAACTACAGTCACCCATCATGCTCCATCCTGGGAGTGGGGACAGCTACCTCCCTCCCTTAGATGCACAGCAGAGGCAGCATGTTACTGTCACCCAGCATGCTCCATTGCAGGAGCAGTGACAGCTGCAGTGTCTCCAGGGAATGCCCAATACATGTATGCCTCTCTCCCTCCAGCCTTTTTTCACTTACCCTGCTCCATCGTGGGTGCAGTGACCGCAGCAATGCTCCAGATGATCCTCCGATCCCTCGTGTGCGCATCCGCTGTAGATTTTGTCACTCACCCTGCTCTATCACGGGTGCAGTGACAGGCAATGTCCCGTGTTCCTCTGATCCCTCCCTCCTGTGCGCGGCTGCTGCAGCCCGTGATCACTCAGTCTGGGGTGTCCTGGGAGCCGGCTCTTCTCTCATACTTTGGCAGGCATTGTACTACACTGTAGCAAAGGGGCCTTGCTTGATGAGGTCATCACGTGAGGGACCCTTAAAGCTACAGTGCAGTACAATGCCTGCCGAAGTATGGAGAGAAGAGCCGGCTTCTGCCAGACTGAGTGATAACGAGCTGCAGCCGCCGAGCACAGGAGGGAGGGATCAGAGGAACCCAGGACATTGCCTCTGTCACTGCACCCGCGATAGAGCAGGGTGAGTGACAAAATCTACAGCGGACGCGCACACGAGGGATCGGAGGATCATCGGGAACATTGCTGCGGTCACTGCACCCACGATGGAGCCGGGTAAGTGACAAAACGCTGCAGCCGCTGTGCTTGGGAGGGATGGATCAGAGGATCACCGGGGACATTGCTGGGGTCACTGCACCCGCGATGGAGCAGGGTGAGTGACGCATCAGGCTGCAGCCGCTGTGCATGGGGAGGGAGGAGGGGGGACCACTAGACTGCCAGTGATTCATTTTTGGGGAGGCGAAAAATATGGTACTTGTATTGCATTATATGTATTTTATATAGTTGCTTTGCTTAAATAAATATGTCCTGTGGTTTATGATACTGTACTTGTATTATCCTAATATTTGCCTGTTAACCTTTGCTATTTTGTAACTTGAATGCACTCTGGGTTGTGTTTTTTTTTTTTTTTTTTTTTTTTGTGGTGTTAGCCCATTGGGCTTAAAAAAAATCAATAAGAATTCTCTGTTAGAAAAAATAAATAATAAAAAAAAACAGATTCTTGCCTAAGGAAAGGGAAGGCTCTGGGTTCCTCTCCTCATGCTCTCGTTCCCCCGCAGGCTTCTCCATTTAAATCTCCCGCTGCAGGAGGCTTCAGCTCTGTACTGCCCACGCGAGAGAGGGTGCTCGAGCAGTGTGGAGCGGCCCGTCTTCGGTAGCCCAAGTGCTCCTGAAGACTTTCGAAGTCCACCAGCGATGGAAGAGAGCAGTCTCCGACCCATGGGTCGGAGACTACTAACAAGGGGGAGCCTGTGGGAGAATGCGGGGACCAGGAGAGGATTGGGAAGGCTCTATAGGACCCAGAGCCTTCCCCCCTCCTTAGGTAAGTATCTGAGGCGATATAAAAAACAAAACCAGACTCCCTTTAAATGGTGAGTCTAAGCGGAGGAGAGCATGTCATATGTCCCAAACTCTAAGCAGTTGCCTAAGAGTGACTGGTAGTAACTTGTAGCTTGGGGTTTGTTTAGCACCCTTCAAAGCATTAATAAAGTCCTGACATCTTTAACCTGTTTGAGAAAGAACAACATTTTGAATTACAGCTGTAGCGGGGTTCAGTCAGTAATTTGGGCATTGTAAAAATATAGAGCCTATGTTTTTAAAAAAAATGTTAATAATAAAAAATAAACAAACATCTCAGCAGAGATGAGATGTTTGTTTTTTTCCATTATTTGTTTTATTTTTAAATAAATTTCACTTTTTTTTTTCTTTTCTTATGGCCGCCCTCCCTCCCCCTGCTACCCAATGACCGCTATCGGCTGTCATAGGCTTCAGCTTATGAGAGCTGATCGCTTTTGTGCTGCCAGAGGGGACAGCAGAGTGACACGGTGGCCCCAGTACAGCGCTGTCTGTACAGTGCAGCACTGTACATTGTAAGTAGACAATGGTTTCGCCGTCTGACAGTCTCCTAGTGGCGATAGTCATTCAAGCAGAGATGCGCGCGCGATCTCCTGCAAAACAAAAGTGATACTAACCTCGAGAGAAGGAAGCCTTTGGATCCTAATAAGGCTTCCCCCATCCTCCTCAGCGAGTCCGAGCAGGTCTGTCGTCCTCCCCGCCTGCATCCCTTTCCTCCAATCAGCGGGGAGGGAAGGGACGCAGGCGGGGAGCGGCGATATGAAGAAGGCGGGAGAGCGGCAGAGAGTGACCGTGGCCATGTAAACATGCTGCGTGTTGCTAGCATGGCAGTTTGATTTATGGGAGCCAGCAGAGCGCAGGGGGGGTCTGGGGAGAACAATATAGTAACAGAGGCTGGGCATTATATGCAGACCCAGCATCTGTGTGCAAGTAGGATTTTTAAAACCCACCTCGGGTTCTCTTTAAAGAGAATCTGTACTGTGAAAATCTTACATAAACAAACGTACCAGCCTGTTTGTTGTCTTCTCCTAGCCCCCTCTGTGAAATTGTTGCCGCTCCCGCTGCTTTCATGGTGATAAAATCACTGTTTTATTCATTGTTTTTGAAAACAATGAAGATGGCCACCAAACAGGAAATACATCATCAGCGCAGGTGCCTGTTTGCAGAAGCTCAAATGGGACTTGATTGCTGGAATGTTACTCCCATGTGTTGCTTTAGCTCCTTGTCTGAGCTATGTACTGATCTCTCTGCACTCACCGCTGTTTGAAATGTCTCAGCTCCACGAGCCTTGCAAAGACGCTGGCTGTGAGCAGAGACATTGCCTGTGACTTATACACACACAGGAGAGCCTGCAGGGATGTGCAGTGGGTGTGCATAACTTCTCCCTATCACAGCAGAGACAGTGCATTCCTCTTTGTCTAGACAAGGCTTGACAAGAAAAGATTAGATCTATTACAGAGACACTGCAACTAGGAAAGGCTGCAGTAATCCAGACCATTAGAACAGGTATAGGAACTTATAGGATAGAAGAAATAAGGCTGAACATTTTGTTAGGGTCTCTTTTAAGGTTTGACTTGAGCCACAACCAATTCCACATGCTCTAGAGAAGCTACTGGTTGGTCCCAGCATATTGTTATCTTGGCTTGTATATTAACATTTGAATTTATATGTGAACTTAGTATGCTTATTCAGGTAATAGTACTTTACAAGGGTGCCCTCTGGTGGATATACAAATTACTTTGTTTCCCAAACACGTTTTCAGCTTCTATTATAATTTCTTGTTAGGGGGGCAAAGCCTATTTACACTGAATGTTTTGATTTACACTTGTGTGTTTTGCAGGTTTCTCTGGACTTGTGGGAGAACTTAAAGATCTGTAAAGAAGGTCAGAGGGAGTGGCTGAAACAAAAGATAAAAGACTCCCATTACATCATTATTGTGTGCTCCAAAGGTCTGAAGTATTTTGTAGAGAAAAAGAAGAGAAAGAACAAGGCTGCAAATATCGAGTCTGGGAAAGGAGAGATTTTTGTGAGTGCAATGTCCATGATTGCTGAGAAACTAAGCAAAGTCCAAGATAGCTCAGACAGTTCGGAAGACGTCAGTAAATTCATCACAGTTTACTTTGAATACTCCAGCGAAAATGACATTCCAGGAGTGCTCGATAGGACCAAGAAATACAAACTCATGGATCACCTCCCACAACTTTACTACCATTTGTACTCCAAAGAGCTGAGTCTTCAGGACCCCGAACAGTATCCAACCAACATCAGCAAACGCAACTATTTCCGCAGTAAAGCTGGTCGCTCTCTCTATGTTGCCATTTGTAACATGCACCAGTATATAGAGCAGGAACCAGAATGGTTTGAGAAGCAGCATGTTCCTTCTCACTCTCCAATTCTTCATTACCAGGAGCCGGTGATGGAGAAATTTGACTCTGGCCTTGTGTTAAATGATGTCACGGTGAAACAGGTGACGGAGCCGGATCTCCCTGTTCAAGCAGAGGTGCTGGCACCAGCAGACTGTCTTTCACAAGCTCAGAATAATGAGGTTGGAGAAGAGCCAGAAGAACAGGGCGCTCATGTTGAGTGTTGTGTTCTCCAACCGGTGCTGAATTCTGTCAAGGTGGTCAACCAGACAGACATGCCTCGAGACTCTGGGATATACGATTCTTCTGTTCCCTCCTCTGAGCTGTCATTACCCCTAATGGATGGACTATTGCCTGACCAAATAGAAACCTCTTCTATTGCAGAGAGTATCTCTTCATCCTCAGGACTAGGTATGACACAGATATGATTCTAACGCTTCATTGTAATACGAAGATCCATAGTCTATTTGTGCCGTTTTATGTTGCATGTACTGTATTTTAAAGCCAAGATTTGCAAGGAGTCTGTTTTTTTTTTTACTTGTATCTAGCCCCTCATTTATGATCTTGTCATCCATGGGACTTCTTTGGCATTAATATGAGCCTCTGATCCCATGCAGAGGAGATGCGAGGCAGTATTACTGATGTGGTGGAGTGCCAGCTGATTTCTCACTCTATGAAGATAGCTTTGATTTGTTGCTGTCTCTGCACCTTCCTGTTAGAAAAGTAAGCTAGCTTCTCCCAGATAGGGACACAGAAAACAAACATACTGAAAGTGTGCTTATCCTGGTCTACACTACTCAAAACTACAATAAATTGGAGTTGAGCTTTAAAAGAGACCTGAAGAGAGGAACATAGAGGTTGAGCTTTACTTGATAAGTCTATTGTACTGAGCTGCTGTCTCTAAATGGTTTGTGAGTCACTGACCCAGAAGCAATATGCAGATTAGATGTTCTGACTTCTGCTATGGTTCTGTCTCTCTCCACTGGCTGCATGCTTGATTTGATAAAAATCAGAAACTGCTGAAGCCAGATGACTAGTTAACTAACTTCTAAAACTGAAAAAAGCTGTGGCCATGTATCCACAATGTCTACTTTTAACTAAGCTGCTTGTGCTTATGTGTATGAGGGAGGGTAGCTGCTTTTTATGTTTAATGTGCTGAGAGCACTGCTCCAAAAGTCTTTTGTGTTAGATTTGGAGTAAGGCTCTGTCCACACTTGTCCAGTTGCAGATCGGATCCATTTCAAATGGATCAGTTTTTCTAAAAAATGATGCAAAACTGATCAGTTTTCAAAAGGTTGTCCTTTTGTAGCATCTGTTTACAGTCCGTTTTAAACCTATGTCCTTTCTTCATTTGTTTTTCTATTGGATAAAAGATGATGTTGAGGGGATGAGCGGGCAGCAGGCAATCTGCTTTTGCCTCTTTTTTTGTGTGCAACACTTCCCTGTGTAGAGGGAGATCTGTTTTTGTGTAGCCTTTCACTACCCCTCCGTGTATCCGGGGTCCGGGAAAAACCTGCATTCAGTTTTTCAAAACGGATCCCGCAGATCCGTTATTTAAAGTGTTTGATGACGGCTGCTATTTTAAACATTGGTATCCGTAGCTCCGGTTTTGATCCGGCCCAAAAAGCGGAGCCACGGATACGTTTTTTTGAACAAGTGTGAACCAACCCTAAAGAAGAGGGATATACAAACTTCTCCCCCATCTTAGTGACACTAAAGTCTCTTATGTGAACATTGTGGTCACTACCAGAGGAAGTTGCAGAACTGTAACACACACTATTCTTGTGAAGTTTCTCCAAACAGGGACATAGGGGAAGTAAAACCTGAAAGGGATTTTTGACAGCTATTAAAAGTAGTGAGAGGGAATTCATTCACAAGACAGGGCAAAACGGCACAGGGAAATTTGGACGCACCACAGGCTGTAATGTGAAGACTGAGCTCAAATTAATGTGAAGACTGAGCTCAAATTACTATAAAAACAGTGTAATTTGGCTGCCAGCAGAGTCCACGGCGCCCTGGAGGGGGAATAGTAATCAACGCCGCTGGGACTTTTGCAGCAACGGGGTGAGCAGTCTTTCGGCTACACCCTGCACCCAAATTTCCTGGCACCATTTTTGCATGTATGCATTAATCTGGTGTGTACAAGGAGAGCAATAAAAGTCTCATGACAATCCTGATCCTTTCTGTCTAAATTGAGATAAGTAAAAGAAATACAAAAAAATTGCCTTTCACCTTAATGCTGTAGAGCTAGAACAGTTGTAAAACTACACCTGTCAGCTGCAGGACTGAAAAAGTGATTGATTGTGGGCAGAAACTATCATGCATTATTTATTTAGTTATGAACACTGCAATGTTGTTGAAAAAGCATGCTTATCTGTCAAAAACTGCTGACTAAGCATTACAGTATGAGGTGATGACCAGTAGGCATCACCTAAGACTTCAGAGAGCAGAGAGCGTGCTGCTCTCACCTCCCAGCCGAGCCCAGCGCTATGTGTCTATCCACTCCGCTCACAGTTCCCTGTAGTGCTGACATCTTCTGCATGTTGCATGATTACACATGACCTACAGGAAGAGATGCTGGGTACCAGAGTGGGCAGGAGTTGGAGAGGGGACAATGCATGGCGTTGGACTCTGCTGGGAGGTGAGAGAAGCACTGCTTCTGCTGCACCTTGCTCTGCAATATAAAAATGGGGGGAGCACAGGAGGTAGACATGCGCTGGGACAGAGGAAAGTTTGAAGCTGCTCCTTCAAACTTCTCTCACCGTGGAAATGGCATAATCCCTAAGAGATCGGGATGTTTGTATCGGTGGGTTGGTCGTATGTTGGGCGTTCGTATCTTAGGAACTACCTGTACAATCTTACCAAATTCATGTGGCAGAAAGGTAAAGTAAAGCCTTGAAATAAACCATGCTGGTTGCCTAGCTGTCCTGCTGAACCTATGTCTCGAATACCCTTAGCCATAGACCCTGAACAAGCAAGCCAAACAGGTTTTTCTGAATAAAGTGACTGGATTAGTCACATACTTGATTCAGATGTGTTATCCTGAAAATAGTGCAGCCAAAGACATCAGCACTGCCAAGCAACTGGTATTGTTTAAAAGGAAATAAATTTGGCAGCCACCATATACCCTCAGTTCATGTGTACTTTAATGGGCACCTTTTAGGTTGTCTTTATATTAAAATGACACTCTCCACTTTCAATAGGTGTAAACCCTGACATATGTATTTACTTTACAGAAGTTCCTAAGTGTTTCTTTTTTTCCATCCCTGCAGGAGAGGAAGAGCCATCAATCCCCAAATCGGTTGTGTACAGTGTGTGCAAAGCAGATCTTCATTGTCACATCCACCCTGATGAACTACAAGCCATCGCACCTTTGTAGCTTGTTCATTAACCTATTCTGTGCCAAAGGACTCGCTAGCCACAATGGCAGTGAAGGAGTTAATATGCATTGCCACTTTAGCAACAGGTTCTGTGAATAGTCACCATGTCGCTGCAGACCCTGAACCTACTTGAATATAAGAGATACAGACTACACCCCTAACCACCTTTCCTTTCCGTAACCTGGGATGTGTGGCCAGAGAACAAGACCGAAGTCTACGGCTCAGAAGATAAACTTTCATTTGGGGTAGTTGAGTTTGAATGAATGAATATGAGGGTAACAATATCACATCATGGGACAGAGGTGACATATTTTGTGTGTAGCCTTGATTTCTCTCCTTTTTCAATGGGGAACGTTTGAGACAACATTTTTTCCCAGATGAGAAAATGAAATGCCAGTGTTGCCTTATAAAGTTTCCTAGAACAAATTCTTCTTACTGGTTGCATCTGTAGCTGCTAAAAGGAAATATTGCACCTTTACATACAGTAACTTAATGGCCTCAATTCTGGTAGCTATGTGAGGTAAATATTTTTTTGTCGGTAAAATACCTCATGCAGTATTTTCCTTTTTTTTTTTTTTTTTTTTTTTTTTTTTTAAGCAATTCTGATAGATTTTTTTCTGCATTTCCAAACATGCGGTAAAACGTGCAGTAAATACATAAAGTGTGGTCAAAAGTGCGGTATTTCATAAAATAATACTGTTATATACAGTATTTCATACTAATAAATAATAGTAGGCTTAAATTGTCTTCTATAAGTTAGGAAAGTCTTTGGAAGATGTTTCCTTTTTTTTTGTTTTTTTTAGGGGGTGAAGTTGTATTTGATTATGTAAAGTATATTTATAGGCATCCCTTATAAAAAAAAAATCCAGTAGATGTTTGGAGTTTTATTTCTACTATTCTTTTCTATTACTCAGCCTGACTAGGAACTCTACCAAAACAGCAATATGAACTCCACTAAAAACTGAAAAATGCATACAAATTGACTTTACCACTGGTACAGGCAGGTCTTAAACTGATTGGTAAAGTATGTACTAACGTGCCCCTTAATTTCCATTAGAATAGAGATTTTTGGTAAAATGAATGCAAATTACCACATGCGGTAATTCATGATTAAAATTTACCACATGAGGTAAAACATGACTAAAACCTACTTGAATTGCTAAGTGTCATCATCAGATGAGGTAAATTACTGTACATAAGGTAATTTGTTTGAAACCCCTACCAGAATTGAGGCCAATTTCTGTTAATTATAGAGCTCACAATTATTTACACTGCAGCATAAAAGCCTCTGGTGTGACTATTCCATGAGTATGTTTGCACTGATTGCCACTAGAGGGCACTGCTTATTTACAATGGTACTACAAATCTGAAAGCAGTATGGTCCTGCAGTTATCTGTCCTAGTAAAGGTGAAAACCATATATTCTGTGTTAAGCTTAATATCATTTTTTTTTCTTTATTTTATTCAAATGAAAGAATATCTAAGAATTTTAACTTTTGCTTTGTATTTCTTTCAGTATGTGTTTAGATTTAAAGGGAACCTAAACTGAGAAGGAAATGGATTTTTCCGTTTAAAATAATACCAGTTGCCTGACTGCCCTGGTGATCCTGTGTCTCTAATACGTTTAGCCACAGCCCCTCAACAAGCATGCAGATACCACTATAGTCAGACTGGATTAGCTGCATGCTTGTTTGAGGTGTGTGATTCAGCCAATACTGCAGCCAAAGAGATCAGCAGGACTGACAAGCAACTGGTATTGTTTAAAAGGAAACATCCATATCCCTCTCAGTTAAGGTTCCCTTAAAAAAAAAAAGAGAGCGAGATAGATCAACTGTGATTAGGTTTTTAAAATTTTAAAGATGGAAATGGTTTTTATCATCAGAAAGGCAAGACAAGTTCTGAGAATTTAATGGAATCAAAATTGAAGAAAATGCTGGCAGTCTTTAATTGAGCATTTTCTGGTGGAGGATGTGCCTCGTGTTCGCCTGCTGTGATGTATCCTAGCAGCATAGACCATGCCAAGCTCACCACAACCTGTTGCTGTTAGGAAAACTGAAGGGTCTGCTAAACTAAATTCCCAAGGGAGCACACACAACTGAACCATGTAATGGTTGCAATGAGCATTTAAGTAATTATTTAATTTTAGTTTTTATTTTTCCATTCCCAGCTAGTCAGGTATTTGTCTTTTTTGTTTTGTTGCGAATTAAGAGACCTAAAGTGCCTAGCAGCTGTGACTGACCACACTCTGGATGATTACTGACTGTGCAGGATGTACTTGCCGAGATGGTTACTATCTGCATAGAGTTTTCTTGTTTTCCATGGGTTTCTTCAGATGCTTTATTCTTCTTCCACAACCTCACAACATACTGGTAGGCTAAGTTAAGCGCATACACATAAGAACGGTGCAGGGAAAATTGGGCGCAAAGTGAAGCTGAAAGACTGCTCACCCTGCTCTAGCTACTCTCCTGCTTATTTATAAAATGATTTCACTATTGACAACCTAATTAGTTTGCTCCAACGCGAAATTCAGGCATTGCTGGTGGCCGAATTAGTTTTTTGTGTAATTTGGGCTCTGGCTATCACCTTACTTAGTTTAAGCAGGCCATAAACTATAGAGTCTTGGTTGTAAAGTTAAGTCAAGTACTTGCAATATCTACGCAGTGCAAGGGACTAACATTTGGTCAATGTTTACTCATTCAGTTCCTCTTATGCCACTCTTATTTGGTGAAACGCAACAAGATTAAAGGGGTTCTTCCGCGAATGAGGAAAAAAAATCAAAATGGTTTATGCATAATCTATTAAAAATCCTTCTAAAATAGTGTGAAAAGTTTTTTTAAAAAATGAATGGTTTCACCAATACAACATGTAATGTATACAGTGACGGCTGAGGTGACTGTGAGGCTAATCCATTTGTTAGGGGTGGTTTTTTTGTTACTGTCATTTCACAAGCTGCTCCCTACCTAGTTTTCATTGCTGTAATGCAGGGCTATGATGAAGTGCTGTGCAATGGCAGTTACAGCTGAATAACGGCTGTGCTGCTCTGTAGTTTCTGCTTGTACTTCCTTACAGAGCTGACCCCCCTCCCCCCCCTCTCTGTACTGTACTGTACTGAACTGTAGCTCAGGCAGCTAACTTGCCGTGCAATGGATAGGAAGTCCTCTGCACAGACGCTGAAGTCTGGTTGCCCGGCAACGAGGTAAACACGTGATTTGCTCCGAAGAGCTGCCCGACCTCTGCCTACAGGGAGAGGCGGGGGGAGGGGGGTCAGCTCTGTGAGGAAGTACAAGCAGAAACTACAGAGCAGCACAGCCGTTATTTTAATAGCTGTAACTGCCATTGCACAGCACTTCATCATAGCCCTGCATTACAGCAATGAAAACTAGGTAGGGAGCAGCTTATGAAGTGAAAGTAACAAAAAAAACACCCCTAACAAATGGATTAGCCTCACAGTCCCGTCAGCCGTCACTGTATACATTACATGTTGTATTGGTGAAACCATTCATTTTTTTGAAAAAATTTTCACACTGTTTTAGAAGGATTTTTAATAGAACATGCATAAACCATTTTGATTTTTTTTCCTCATTCGCGGAAGAACCCCTTTAAACAACTAAATTTATCATAGTATAATAAGCAACTTAAGATTGTAAGCTTAATTTGGCAGAGTCCTCCTTCCTTCCTGTGTCATAGATCATAACTCTCATGTAGTATTTATCCTACTGCATGATGTAATATGCTCATGCTTGATAAATGATATAGTAATCGGACTCCATTCCCCCCTCCATCCTCTACCCATAAATGGCCCTAGACTGTTGTAGGGATGTAAGATAGACAGTAGAGACATTTGGGGGAGTGGAATTGATGTTTAGGGCTCTCGGTAAGTGTTTTGGCAAAGCGTAAGGTGAGATAAAGCATTAGCTTTATCTCACCTTACGCTTTACCAAACCACTTTTAAAAAACACAGTTTTGCCCACTCAAACTGAAAAGGAAACCTTTTGGTTGGAGTTCAACTTTAACCTCCATGCAGAATTGTTCTCCGGGTACTCACAAATGGCATAAGGATTACCAACATCAAAATTTAAGTTTTTAAGGAAAAATGTTTTATACTTTGTAAATATAATTTATAAGAACTCGGTTAGAATATACCTTATCAATTTAGCAGATTGACTTTCTGATCCCAGATTAGGTACTATATTATAATAATAATAATAATACAAAATAGAGTTCAAGATTGCAACTAAAACTAATACTTTCACACACTCTGCATGTACAAATGTTTTTTTTTTTTGATACATAGACTGAGGCTCTTCCAGGCTGGGATACTGAAGGAGCACACCAGTAATCACTCAGTGCATACATACTTCTGCAACCAGTCGACTGCTAATTCACTTATCCCTTGCTGTGGTTTAATACGAGGGCTGCAAACCGTTGCTGCTTTAGAAGAGACAGATTTGAAACCTAAGCCAGGCTTGGTGAATCATGGCATTAACAATATAGTTATTATTAGTTTTTATCTTCTATTTTTTCTGTCTGCCTATTGTCTAAATGCCCCCTTTCACATGTAACAAACTTTTCTATGCCGTGTGTACCACAAAAAATTCCGGGTGCGATGCCTGTCGCACTCGGCGAATAAACTGATTCTGATTCTGATTAAGCAATCTCCATCCTAGGAGAACCATAGAAAATGAAGTCCAAAAGGGTTAAGATGGGTAGAGTGCAGCTCACATACACTGAATCAATGCTAAAGCCAAGTACTAAAATCAGAGCAGCAAATAGCAGAGTCGCTGTAACAAGAAATCTTTTTTTTTTTTTTACTTCTAAATAATGACAGGTTAAACATTAAATAATCTTCATCTTCCGCAGTGCTGTAAAGAGTATATAGTCTAGTCACTAACTGTCCCTCACAGGAGCTCACAATCTAGTTTTTTTTTTACTATAGTCATATGTCTATGTATTTATCATGTAGTGTATGTATTGTAGTCTAGGGGCAAGTCAATTAACTTATCTGTATGTTTTTGGGATGTGGGGGGAAACCAGAGTGCCCGGAGGAAACCCACGCAGACACGGGGAGAACATGCAAACTCCTTGCAGATGTTGACCTGAGTTAAAGGAGTAGTAAGGAGGAACCAATCAGATTTTAACTGACTGGTTGTTTTGGACCAGTGCCCACAACATTAATGCCCTCCAGAGGTCACCCATCTTATCACTGAAACAGGCATGGATTCAATGTCAATTAAGAGCAATATCTACAAGATAATATTTTGAAAGGCACCTGAAGTGAATTGTATCAAACTGAAAATGGCCCTATGTGTCGGGGTGTGTCTGCATTCACATTTTGTGCAGTAGATAGCACTCTCACCTTGCAGTTCTAGTCCCAGTCTTGAATTATGGCTAGGACACAATCTACATGGAATTTGTACGTTTCCCCATGTATGCGTGGGTTTCCTCCCATTACCTAGGTGAGTTAACTGGTATCCTCAAAAACTGCTCTTAGACGTTACTAGAGAGGAAAGGCACTGGGTCGATTGCAAGAATGCTACTATATGTGGACATTCTCAGTTTAATAATCATAACCTCACTCAACTTATATGTAAAAAAAAAAAAAAAAAATTGTTCATACACTGACTTTGCTATATGTTGGGCTGATTTCTTCATGTGACTTCAAAAAATTGGCAATAACTACAGCTACACTGACCTCTAGTGCTCACAACTAGTATTGCCATCTTAAAACGGTAAACAAAATCATCCTACAACTATCAAAATGAAAACTAAACTCCAACTGGAACTGCCCTATAGGTATTGTAAACTTTATTAGTTATACTTATAAAAATCAGTAATGGCAGCCTCAATGTTCCTTTCACTGCAGTCTACCCCTAGACATATTTCAGAATGCAGTAAAGATTTATTAATTATGCATTTTTTAAAGTTCTAAACTATTACTCCATATTGTAACAAAACTTAGTCTTAAAACTTACCAACCACCATATTTTGACAGCGATATTTATTGTACAAACTCCGAGCTCTGCAGATAATAGGTGTAATGTACTACAGAATGCAGAACTGGTAGGGAACCCCTTTTTATCTGGCTACAATGGACCTAAATTCCCAGCATGCACTGCTGACCCCTGTAACAAAGATTAAGGCAAAAACAGCTAGCCCAATGATCATTCAATTTTTTATTTTGTAAGCTCTAAAGTTTTCTTTTGTTTTTATTTTCTACTGTTTTCTCATGTAAATATTGTAGCTATAACAGCTGTAGCAACTTCTGAAATGTACATTTATTTTAAAAATTAGATTGTATCAGATATGTTAATATTGAAATAATGTAATATGTCATGGTACTTTAATATTGTACAATAAACAAAACTTTTTTTATGTTTGTTGCAAAGGATTTGAGGTAAAAGGTGGATGCGTGCTAATAATAATCAGAAAACTGAAGTAAGAGGAAAAATTGGTGTTTTCATGGAAATACAATCAAATGATCTCTGCTGAATTTCATTGTTATCTGATGAAAGTGTGTGTGTGTGTGTGTGTGTGTGTGTGTGTGTGTGTGTGTGTGTGTGTGTGTGTGTGTGTGTGTGTGTGTGTGTGTGTGTGTGTGTGTGTGTGTGTGTGTGTGTGTGTGTGTGATGATTAAAGGATAATGTACATGTAAAAATGACCCTACATTATTATTGATGAATATAGTGCTAACATCTTCCTTTGAGCTTTAAAATACATGTAAAAAGGGGAATGCAAATAGAAGCAGAGTTGCAGTTGAAAAAGGATCAACTGTGTGAACCCAAAGTGGGATTCAATTTGTCATTTTCAAGCTGTGAAAAATTGCACAATCCTGTATAATCTCTGAATTACATGTATATACTCTGATACAAGTCGACTTTGTGTATACATTGACCCAAGTATTTAACCCTCTTAAGCTTAAAGAGACTCTGCAATGGAAAACAACTCTCTGGGAGATACTTATCTTGGTGTAACGATTGGGGAATTATTTCCATGGTCAACGCACAAGATGCGCGCTGACACTGCGGAAATCCTCCACAAGCGTATAAAATAACAGAACCCAGCTATGGTGCTATGCACCTGTAGAGGGAAATTCCCACTGGCAGATGGAGCTGTGGAGTGCAGAGGAATAAACCCTCTGCACTGCCAAAGATGCCAGATGGGAATTGTACGTTGTGAAGCAATATAGGGCAAGATAGCCCTTGGAAAGAGAGAGAGCACAGAGACAGAATGTATGTGTGTCCACCAATCTAGTCGCCACCCGGCGACGGTGAACACACGACGAAAACCAAGTGGGAACGCAATCGCAAGAATGGCGATTGCTAATAGCGACACCAGACTGAGTAATACAGAGCAAAGGAACAGAAATAAAGACAGAACTGATAACACACAGTAATCCAACACACAGGAGCAGACACGACTAACTACACGCTGTCACCACACGTTAGGCGCAATAGCGACAAAGCGCGTACACGGCACGGTCACCACACGAGAAGCGCAATAGCGACAAAGCGTACCAACCCTGACTAACCAAAGAAGCACGAAAACAATAGAGAACGCGAACGCTTGCTAAACGGTTACCTCACCGAGACGACAGCAAGCGTTCGTGACAGACAGATGGAGCAACCAGTAGCAACCGCTGCTCTGGCTACACTCCTAGACAGAGTATAGAAGGAACCACCGCCACTACCGCTAGGGCGAATGCGATCCAGACAGACAGATGGTGCAACCGGTAGCAACGACTGCTCTGGCTTGCACCCCTAAGACAGAGTACGGAAGGAACCACCGCCTCTACCGCTAGGGCGAATGCGATCCCAACAGACAGAACTATTTCCTGTCGACCGCCGCTGACAGACAGTACAAAGCAATACAGGTAACAAACAACCTGACTATGCTAACAGGAATGCTAGGGCACTCCCAAGGAACTACTCTAAGATAACAATATTAGCACACAGTAAGCAAAGGGCTGAGACTCCAGGTAAGTTAGCAGGAACAAACCATCATGACCAGCAAGGAATTCTGGGAGGAAATGGTTTTTATACTGCAAGCCATCAGAGGAAGCAGCTAAGCAATTTGCATGACAAGTGGATGCAAATTCCTCCCCAGAACAGCAACTCTGCAGCTTGCAGAGTGGAGACAGGTCTCTTTTCCAGGGACCTGCAGCACTCAGACCTAACAAATGGTCAAAAAGCTGTCTGCCTGTGCAGGCAGCAGAGCAGATCATTACAGTACCCCCCCCCCCCCCCTCTAGGGATGGCTTCCAGAAGTCCCTCAAACTGATTTTTTCAACAAAACAGTCTGACTGAACACTCATGAAGGTCGGGTCAGCCCGACAAGGCCCAATTCCAGAGTCAATCCTCCCGAAACCGAACTCATTGGAAGCTGAAGCCACCGAAACATGCCCATCAGTACTACAAGCCTCAGCGTAACACCCATCAGAACTGCGAATGCCAGAGAAGAACCCATCGAAACTCTCCGAGCAATACCCACCACCTTCCAGGGACCGTCCAAAAATACCAATCCTCCTACAATACCTATTCGAAGTGTCCCTATCAAGACAGAAGCCACTGTTGATCCCATCCAAGGTACCAAAAAAAATTCTCCCAGAACACTTTGAAGCTCCGTAGAGATCCCAAAAGGCCAGAATGCTCATTAAGCTCACATGGAGAACTATCAAGAACCCCTATGGAACCCATGACGATTCAGGATTAGCAGGACAAGCATCAAGATCAGGGCTTTCAGGGACCACTTCTGGGCATGCAGGCAGGTAGGCACTATCAGAACATGTCTCCACCAAGGAAGCATCTGAGCATGCTGGTAACTGAGACACACTTGGGCATTCTGGCTCACAGAGCGCATCGGGGTACACTAGCACAAGAGAAACCTCAGGACACTTCGAGGAACTGCAAACGTCAGAGTCCATCACGACAAAACCAGGACCGTGCAGAAGATCATCACGAGTAGTGGTCACAGCAAGTACTAGTCTTTCAAAAGAAGACTTGGACTCAGACTCAGAAGTCTCTGTGACTGTAATAGTATCTACCAAAAACTCATCATTGGCTATCATTCATAAAGGAGCTGTCAGTAAGGGGAATCAATGCGGGAAAACACCGCTGCTGGTATTTTAGACTTCTGATTGGGCATTCATAAAAATGTATCCATGTGCGATAGCAGTGCGGAGATTCCCCGAACTAAGCTGGCGGTAGGCAGGCGGTAGGCTTGCCGAGACACGGAAGCAGCCGAGCTGATACATTTCTCCGTGTTCCGCTCTGCTGCAGCTGCCTGGGAGGTCTGTGTCTCCATTCACTTACATTGGTATCGCCACATCAGAGGGAGCGGTACTTCCCGACCTCACACCGCTTGCGGTGATCTTCATGAATTAACATTTTGCTACATTTGTTCCGATAATCACCGCACAAGGCGGTGATTTATCACTCTGCTCGTTAGTGTCATTTTTTCATGCAGAAAGAGCCTTTATGAATGCTGACTTTGCCGAGTGTTCGGTAAAGTCAGCTGTTTTAAGCATTTCCGCATGCGGAAATGCTTTATGAATGATAGCCATTGACTACGCATGACTGAAGCTCCACAACAGCTGCAAAGGTAGTCAGCACAACAGCAATACCCACTGAAGTGGGCAATACCCCAGAAAGACCTGGGGGGCAGGAGGCATCTCCTAAAAGTTCTGCACCCTTTGGGAGGAACCTGAAGACCTCCAAAACATCAAACAAAACCTCAGGAGCATCATTTCCCAAGTTTTCCGACAGTCATCGAGGATTCTGAACTATCCATGTTACAGGGCAAAACATCAAATACATCTTGCGGACAGGGCAAATGTCCCAGGGATGATTCTACAAGATGCTGAGACTGAATTTCATCTTCAAGAACAGGATGCACAGGAATATCTACTGGAATGAACACTGACACCCTGACTCTAATCTTAGTGCACGCAGAATCCTGCATCGCAGTCAAACTAGACTGCAATTCCAAACTGGCAGAAGGACAGGTGAGAGTGGTTGCAATACCTGAACGAGCTTCTAGGTTTACTGCAGGAGATTTTATGCAAGGCAACATTGACTCATCCAGTGTACAGGGTGGAGAGCCCGTTCTTTCTTCAGAGGATGAAAGGGACTCACAAATGTCAGTGCGAGTGGACATCATTGTTTCATTCATAATACAGGGTGGACTCACAGAAATATTCTCTGGTCTAGGCAAAGATCCTTCAGAATCAGAGTGAGACATAGATTTATTTGCAGACGAAGTTGCGACAACAACATGGGGAACTTTATTAGTCATGGTAACATTACTCTTGAGGTTGCATAGTTTAAGAATTTTCCCCAGAGCAGGATCATAGATGGAAGACCTTAAAGAATCACTGGGAGAAAAAAAATCAGTTTTTAAATGACAAGGGATTCCACACATTTTTGACAAAACTGACACATTCATGTTGATCATAATCTGCAGGAACACCTGACCTGAGAAACAGGCATTAGATCGCACAGTGTTTAAACTCACTTGCTTTACCCCAGAAAGGCAGGAACAATCATCCGATAACGGTGTCTCTTTATTGGAGTCAATTGGTTGGTGTGTGTGCAATTCATCCAAAATCGTCTGCCACACACAAATCACCGGATCCACAAAACTTGGCTTCAGTCGCTGGTGCAGTAACTGCTCGTCACACACATCAGATTCAATCAAAGTGTACACAAAATCAACACAAGCATTACGAATCTCTTCACTTTCTGCGATGTAATCTGCGATGTAAAAATCACAAAACGCCTTCCAATCAATCTTGAACGCCTCAATCAAAGCCCCAATCTCCCACAGAGCAAATGGAGGCTCAAACAACCGTGTATCAAGGTAGCACTCATACGGGTTGGGATCAGGAACATGCATAGATTTTCTTACTCCTTTAATATACTGAATGGTTTTGCATGGAAGGGATAGAACAGCTGACTGATTAGCAGATACATACTCATCAAGAATGGGTGGTAAACAAGGCAGTTTAAACCAGTGGGAAAAAATCAATGTAAGAAACTGATAAGGATTATCATTCCAGGAATTGCTTTTCAAAATCTCATAAGCCCACAAAAACAGGTCTCCTTGCAATAGAATATAAGCTAATTGGAGAGCCGACGTGGACGGATCAGTAATTTCAAAGGTAGGATTCAGAAAAAATCTTACACATTCAGAGAGGAAGTCCTCTTTGGTTTCAGAGTCTAGTCTTTTAAAGCTCTTAAAGGTATAAGAACCATATTCGACAAAAACGTACAAATCGGAAATTCCCTCTACACTGGGAATTTCGTTTGGCTGGTCATGCTGTAACGATTGGGGAATTATTTCCGTGGTCAGTGCACAAGATGCGCGCTGACACTGCGGAAATCCTCCATAAGCGTATAAAATAACAGAACCCAGCTATGGTGCTATGCACCTGTAGAGGGAAATTCCCACCGGCAGATGGAGCTGTGGAGTGCAGAGGAACAAACCCTCTGCACTGCCAAAGATGCCAGATGGGAATTGTACGTTGTGAAGCAATATAGGGCAAGATAGCCCTTGGAAAGAGAGAGAGCACAGAGACAGAATGTATGTGTGTCCACCAATCTAGTCGCCACCCGGCGACGGTGAACACACAACAACGAAAACCAAGTGGGAACGCAATCGCAAGAATGGCGATTGCTAATAGCGACACCAGACTGAGTAATACAGAGCAAAGGAACAGAAATAAAGATAGAACTGATAACACACAGTAATCCAACACACAGGAGCAGACAGGTCTAACTACACGCGGTCACCACACGTTAGGCGCAATAGCGACAGCACGGCACGGTCACCACACGAGAAGCGCAATAGCGACAAAGCGTACCAACCCTGACTAACTAAAGAAGCACGAAAACAATAGAGAACGCGAACGCTTGCTAAATGGTTACCTCACCGAGACGACAGCAAGTGTTCGTTCCAGACAGACAGACAGATGGAACAACCAGTAGCAACCGCTGCTCTGGCTACACTCCTAGACAGAGTACAGAAGGAACCACCGCCACTACCGCTAGGGCGAATGCGATCCAGACAGACAGACAGAGCAACCAGTAGCAACCACTGCTCTGGCTTGCACCCCTAAGACAGAGTACAGAAGGAACCACCGCCTCTAGGGCGAATGCGATCCCAACAGACAGAACTATTTCCTGTCGACCGCCGCTGGCGACAAGACAATCGCAACAGATAGACAGTACAAAGCAATACAGGTAACAAACAACCTGATTATGCTAATAGAAATGCTAGGGCACTCCCAAGAAACTACTCTAAGATAACAATATTAGCACACAGTAAGCAAAGGGCTGAGACTCCAGGTAAGTTAGCAGGAACAAACCATCAAGACCAGCAAGGAATTCTGGGAGGAAATGGTTTTTATACTGCAAGCCATCAGAGGAAGCAGCTAAGCAATTTGCATGACAAGTGGATGCAAATTCCTCCCCAGAACAGCAACTCAGCAGAGTGGAGACAGGTCTCTTTTCCGGGGACCTGCAGCACTCAGACCTAACAAATGGTCAAAAAGCTGTCTGCCTGTGCAGACAGCAGAGCAGATAATTACACTTGGTAGGGGGAGCCTCTGGATCTTAATGAAGCGTGCTCCATCCTCCTAAACCTCAGGAAGCCAGCGTTGGCTCTCCCGAAACCACATTCGACAAAGGCGCAGTAGCGTCTGCAATATTTAGCTTCCTTGGCTTCAGTCGCTGGTGCATTAACTATTCCGACTCTGGCAAAAATAACTGAGCCCAGTTGGGTCCACTCTACAGTGCAGGCAAGAGGTGCCAGTGGGCTAGAGTGGACCTGACCGAGTTCGCCTATTTCTGCCAGAGCCTGACCGAAGAGCCCGTTGCTGCACCTGCGCTCAGGGCCGGATTTACAACTCTGGAGCCTGTAGGCATAGGCGTTCTGGCACCCTTAATTCCGCCTCTCAAATCATTCCACACCCCAAGTAAATGCATTCTGATTTCTAATCCCTGCCTCATGTCAGAAACTGTTCTTAGAATCTTACACACTAATCACTGTCTCATATCATCCTTAGTGACATGAGACAAGGATTAGGATGTAAGCTCCTTAGGTCAGTGATATGATGCAGGAATTAGACTGTAAGCTCCTGAGCGCAGTTACTGGCATTAGGCAGTGAACCCCCCCCCCCCCCCCATATCCCTGTCGGTCTAGTGATCCCCAGGCTTCCCTCCCTTAACCCTTAAAGAGTTGTGCTTGCTGAGATACCCTCCCTACTCTCTCTCTGCGTTCCACACTTGAACACAGCCACACACTCTTGAACACACACGCTGACATACACACTTTAACATGCGCACACATAGATACATACACACTTAAACACAGGCACATGCACACATACTCGTACACAGGCACACACACATACATAAATACAGTCACACACTTGAACACAGACACGCACACACTCCAACAGAGACAGGCACAGAAATGCACACTTGCTAAGATAAAATTGTACATCCTTTGATCTTTCTACAGAAACGATACATGCTCAGCCACTGCAGAGGACAGACTTCAGATCTACTGCTCTCCCTTTTATCAGTGATGTTATGTATGTGTTCTGCTTCCCTGACACACACACGCACGCACGCTCGCTCACTCTCACTTCAAAAGGTATTGTTGGAAATTAGTTGCAAAGGTAAAGCATAAACTGTATTACCAGGTTATGGAGCATGGTGTGCATAATACTCTATATGTAAAATGTTCATGACCACTTTCTACGTCGGGACTTCAGTTTTGTAAAGGCTGGCCATTGACTGAGTATGTACACCTGAATGCTAATGGCTGCTAGATGTGGTATGGCAGGTAAAGGGTGTATGACAGTGCATCCTGATTGGCTGACGAGCACCTGCTGACCAATTTCAAATGTAGCTGGATGCATGTACTGCTGTGTTCTATTGCTTGTGTGTGTTGGATTTAGCATTCAGTATGGAGGCAGTGTTGGTGGGTTTTCTGGATGTGAGAGGTCCAGAGCCTGGGTGTGAGAGGTCCAGGCCCACCTGCACTCCCCTCCAGGTATCACGTGTTGGCCTTGGGGCCCCGGCCAGTGAGAGGGGTCCGGGGCCCCTGGCCATCGTGTGAACCAATCGTGTGTTTTTAAACGTTTTCTTTCAGCTCTAGGACATGGCGGACAGGTGAGCGGTTAGGGAGGGACCCCTGTGGGAGGGATGTTTGCACGGGGCGGTCCTGCTAGCGACGCAATCTTGCGATGGCGTCCAACTTAAGCCTCCCACCTGAATGCTAATGGCTGCTAGATGTGGTATGGCAGGTAAAGGGTGTATGACAGTGCATCCTGATTGGCTGACGAGCACCTGCTAACCAATTTCAAATGTAGCTGGATGCATGTACTGCTGTGTTCTATTGCTTGTGTGTTGGATTTAGCATTCAGTATGGAGGCAGTGTTGGTGGGTTTTCTGGATGTGAGAGGTCCAGAGCCTGGGTGTGAGAGGTCCAGGCCCACCTGCACTCCCCTCCAGGTATCACGTGTTGGCCTTGGGGCCCCGGCCAGTGAGAGGGGTCCGGGGCCCCTGGCCATCGTGTGAACCAATCGTGTGTTTTTAAACGTTTTCTTTGAGCTCTAGGACATGGCGGACAGGTGAGCGGTTAGGGAGGGACCCCTGTGGGAGGGATGCCTGCACGGGGCGGTCCTGCTAGCGACGCAATCTTGCGATGGCGTCCAACTGAAGCCTCCCACCTGAATGCCAATGGCTGCTAGATGTGGTATGGCAGGTAAAGGGTGTTTGACAGTGCATCCTGATTGGCTGACGAGCACCTGCTGACCAATTTCAAATGTAGCTGGATGCATGTACTGCTGTGTTCTATTGATTGTGTGTGTTGGAGTATGTACATTCCCCAGATCAATGGTCCATGATCTGCAGGTCGCACAGAGACACATATGCCATTTCAACATATCAGTGTACAAAACAATGGTACTCACTCCTGCTGCCTTATCTCAGAGTGCACCCAACCTCCTGCTGGAGGTATCAGACCCATCCAGATGAATTTGGAGCAGCATCATTCCTATTCAATGACAAGTAGCAACATTGCAGTCTGTACTCTACAGGAAAACTGGGCGCAACTGTAGATCCTGGCTTCCTGCTTCCTGTTGCCTAGCTGCAGCACACACTACAGCTGACCTGCACTTGTCATATCTTTGTAGGTTAGTTCGATGGTATAGGTTACTTCGTTGGAGCACCGGACAAGCGTACCAGGAGTGCAGGCGGGGAGAGGAGGCAGATGGGCGGCCAGCAGCTGGGCAGGAATGCGCCCTCACAGCGCTGTGTCTGGCCCTGGCTGCATGGGGACATCTGATCCTCTCAATGCTAATGTAGCAACTGTTGCTGGGGGGACATTCAGGGAAGGGACCCGCCTCTCACATAACCCCGCGTGTAGGCACGTGGCTACAGTGCCTTATGGGAAATCCAGCCCTGCCTACGCTGGATCATGGTAGGTAAACCTTTACCTTGCCAATATTCGGGGGCTTCCAGTGCTGGATTGCAGAGGTTTAGGGTTACTAATTATGATCGAGAGGATTCCCCTCCCGAGCTAAGTATCCCCCAGAGGTTTTTTTCTTCCCTTACAGATGTTCTTAAAATTTTTGGATGACTCAAGTATAAGTCGACTCGGGAAAGTGTGCCATTGAGGCAGTCCTAGTACCCTGTGGCCCCTAAGTAAGTGCAGCCATTAACACAGCCAGAACAGTACCTCATAATACTGCATGTGTAAAAAGCGGGAAGGGGTTGCACAAGTGTGAGTCAAATAAAATAGTTCTGAGTTCTGCTCAGGCTGTTCTGTTTGCACTGACTCTGTCAGACGTTTTAGGCTCCAGCAGCACTGACAGGAAGAATTGTTGCTCTCATGTAAATTGACCATTCAAAACTTGCAGCACCTGACTTGATTAGTCTGTTTCCAAGCAGCATAAAATTAGTATCAACTCTTTTAATTATTATTATTATTAACCATCTCTTTAATTTTCTGAGAGGTACAATTGGAATCAAAGCAGAACTAAACTAACTTCCCCTCTGCCTGTTCTGTACAGACAAGTCAAGCAGGTTGAGTGGCTGGGAGAAGAATAAGCCCAAGGGTAGCTTGGATGTTGCTAAAGATCAGGTGTGCTGGATCTTTAGATCAGTGGTGTCCCAACTTTTTAGGCCAAGAGGCATATCGCCATTCTTAAAAGGACTAGGGGGCCTAACTAGCAAAATTAAACATTTTTGCTGATTGATGTTGAGTACACTGCCTGCGACGTTTTGTCAAATGAAAGATTTCTACAGGAAGTAACCCATAAACCATGTGCAGTTATCAGAGTGGCAGCTGGCTGCTAATCAGTGGCTGTTACTGCCGCTGGCATAGTGGCAGCTGCAAATCAGTGGCTGCTACAGTGGTGGCTGATAACTTACAGGCGAACAAAGGGGGAGGCAGAGCAGCAACACAAGTTTGCCCCTGCATGCGGCACCACAGTTACAGCCTGTGGGCTGCATGGAATTAACAACTGTAGAGAGCTTTGGGGGTCACCAGAAAAGGCTCTGTGGGCACCATTTGGGGCTAGACTTTGGACATGCTTGCTTTAGATGGTGCTCCCATTCTCCCATACACATTATATTGTCATCTGAGGCAGTCTTTATCGGCCATCCTGGCCAAGTTTAATCCAAGGAATACCCAGGCAGCTCATGCTATGCTATGCAGTGAATAGCAAAATCGCAATCGTGGAAAAAAATTAGGGACTTGCAGAATTGCAGTTGCTAGCGTTTAGCGCAAGGGCTAGCGATTGCTAATTGTAAAAAGGGCCCTTAGAGAGTGTTTTCAGTCGTTTACACTCAAATGTTACAACATTGGAATGTAAACAAAGATACTGTCATCTCCAGTCTGGATGCGGATTTTGAGCTGAATAGCCTTTCCATGGCCGGACAAGGTGCTGTGTTTAACTTTCAGTGATCTGCTAAAAAAAATTCTGGGTTAGTAGCTTTAAAGCTGTAAGGAATCTTTTAGAGCAAAGTAGAAATGCTGAAATTCAGACCACTTTAGATCCTCAAAGGACAACTGAAGTAAGAAGGCTATGGAGGCTGCCATATTTATTTCCTTTTAAAGGTGGCCATACACTGGTCGATTTGCCATCAGATTCGACCAACAGATAGATCCCTCTCTGATCGAATCTGATCAGAGAGGGATCGTATGGCCATCTTTACTGCAAACAGATTGTGAATCGATTTCAGCCTGAAACCGATCACAATCTGTGGTGGTGGTGGTGCCGCCGCCGCTCCCCATCCCCCCCCCCCCCATACATTACCTGCTCCGTCGGTGCGACTCCCAAGGTCTCTGCTGTCTTCTTCTCCGCTCTGGTCTGGTCTCAGGAAGTTTAAACAGTAGAGAAGACAGTAGAGACCAGGGGACTCGCGCCGGTGGAGCAGGTAATGTATTGCAGCTGCATTGCGTCGGTCGTCGGGCGTTTGAACGCCGCTAGTGACGCACTCCCGACCCGCCGGCGAACGAGAGAAATCTTCCGCACGGACGGATCGACGGGAAAGATCGATTTCGGATAGAAATCGATCTTTCTGTCAGCGGTGTGCGCGGCGATTTCACAGCCGATTTGACCACTGTGATCGAATCGGCCGTATATCGGCGGGAAAATTATTAGGTGTATGGGCCCCTTAAACAACACCAATTGACTGGCTGTCCTGCTGATCTGTTTGGCTCTTTGGCTGTAGTAGTGTCTAAATAACACCAGAAACAAGCATCCAGCTAATCTTGAAAGATGTGACAATGTATGAAAATGTACAGCACATGACTTAATGAAGCCACTTATTGATCAGCTGATTAGATTTGGTAGACCCACATCAGTGATCAATCGGTCAATGTAATAATTGTGTATACAGAGTGTTAACATAAAAAGCACTGCTCTTGGTGAGAGGTCCTGGCTTTTACCCGATGACAAAAGAAGCAACATGCATGGGAGCATGTCAATGGCTATGCTTACTGCCTGTCTCTCCACCACCCATGTCATGTGCTAGCAAGCGCCCAGCCGAAGCACAGGAGCAGCTGACGGGCAGTGAATTTGGCATTGGAAGCCTCCTGTGTGCCAACAAGGACAATAAAGGATGGCCAATAAGGCATGATCGCCACTCGGGCCACTCTCCCCCCCCCCCCCCCCTAATAAAAGGCATGATCCAGGCGGCTATTTTGATTCTGCATTAGTCGGTGTAGGGAGAGTTGGTGCTGCTGCAGATAGGACAGTGGGAGGTAGGCTGTTTTGTGATATTTTGCTGTGTAGCTGCTTCATAGGTGCTCTGCTACTTGCAGTTCACCAGCTAGGGACCCTCCAATAGCCCTCTTTAGGACTCCTCCTGACCATATAAGTAACTGACAGTGACATTGACCCTGCTGTACTTATTTGTTGTTGTTAATTTTTTGTGGTATGGGTTGTTGTAGCAACACAACACCCCCATATACATATACAGTGTGGTGTGTGGCTAAATCATTGTTATGGTCCACCGCTGCTGCGCAAAAGTGTCACAGCAACACCCGTGTGACCGACCATACTGTGTTAAATAATTTTTTGTTAAATAATTTTTGAATCAATGATCACTGTTTCTAGCAGTATTTTGAGGAACTGTGTGAACACTAATTGGTTAAGGGATCACATGATCCCTTGGGCCAATCAATGCAAGCCACAGGGGTCAAGGAATCAAGTGATCCCTTTGACCAATCACTATTGCAGTAGGGGGGTCACACCCCCTTCCACCAATCCCTCCTGTCTCTGGGGCCATCAGGATCACATACCTGTGCACATTACCAGGCAGAGCACACAGTTGTGACTCTTATGTCCATGTAGCTAAAGCGGTTAAAGACGGTAACTGGAGAAATCATCAGACAATACAGCATATCTAAAATAAAATATATTTCCTCAATTGATAAAATTAAAACAGCTGTTACTTTAGGGATGATCATAATACTAATATATTGATTGTATTTGCATTGAGCTGATATTAAAATGTCTTCTGCCAAAAGCCAAGTGACCAGTGAAAAAGAATGTCATCATTCCCATATGCAGCAAGGACTTGAAATACAATCTTGTGTATGTATATACAGTATAAGTATGTGCCACTATTTGTGTGGTCTTTTTTATAGGCTGTCTGGATCTTCTTCCAATCTGTGAATGCGGTGGCATGGCATCTCTGGTTTATTCGGGCAATGATTATATAAATAGTATGACACTGCAGGGACTGGTAATGTAGAATAGAAGTATGCACACAGCTGCTAGCAGGATAGCCAAGAGGAATATTTAAGACACTTATATGCATTACATACGTGTTTCACTTATCTATTTTTTTTATTAGGTGGAATACTGCTCCATAAAGCATCTGATATATCTAGCAATTCTTAAAAATGTGATATGGATAGAACAGGTTCATTTGTAGACTAATCCCATAAGGATCAGAGATGTCTCATGTTTATAATGGCAAGACATATTCCCAGTAAAACATTTTGTTTATATATATTTTATATAGCTCTTTTATAATGTATTTTTTGAGGTATGGACCTTTATCCAATTAACTATTCCTGTGTGTTTTCATACCTTATCAATAAAATAACATTGAAACCCTCAACAACCAAGAAAATACCAGGGCTGTGGAGTCGGTCCAAAAATCCACCGACTCCGACTCCTCAGTTTAGGATTCCTCCGACTCCGACTCTCCGACTCCTCTAATTTGCATATTACAATTTTGTTGATTAACAGTATGTAACGTGAAATTCGTCTCTTAACTGCCAACGCTTAGGAATTTTACAAGACAACTGAAGTGAGGATATGTAGACTACTATATTTATTCCCTTTAGGCTAAAACTAGTCCTTGGTAAGAGTACTTGTAAAAGTTACAGACCAGAACAAAGAACATCTATCAGGCCCTAGGCAATGTAATTGTGGGTACATGTAAGAATGATGTGCAGGTACTCTGCAGGGGAATGAGGAGATTCTTCCTCTATTACACATTCTTCATGCACAATCTGAACAAGGTTTATGGGTGATAGACAACACCTCTGTGTTCAATGTGCACAACATTATCAGTGGATTCCCTGCAGCTCTGTGGGGAGAGCATATGTAGAGTATAGTACTACTGTGTAACAAAGTAAACCTGAGACAGATGAAATTAAAGTTTTATACATACCTGGAGCTTCCTCCAGCCCCCTTCAGGCTAATCAGTCCCTCGCTGTCCTCCTCCACCACCTGGATCTTCTGCTATTAGTCCAGGTACTTGAGCCAGTCTGGTGTAGTGCGCATGCACACACTCCGCCGCCGGGAGCATACTACACCTGCGCAGCACTATTGTGCAGGTGCAGAACGCTCCTGGCTGTGGAAGTGGCACGTAGCCAGACTGCTCTGACTGGCTGAATTACCTGGACTCATAGCAGAAGATCCAGGTGGCGGAGGAGGACAGCGAGGGACCGAATGGCCTGAAGGGGGCTGGAGGAAGCCCCAGGTATGTATAAAGCTTTTCTTTTAATTCGCCTCAGGTACCCTTTAATTCATAGTCACCAAACCAAATTTTAACAACATATCAATTTATTTGATTTCATGAGCAAAGAGCGTGCATACATTTGCATAAACCAGCAACAATGCAGAATTCTTTCCATCTCATTGACCATCTCTATTAGTGACACGGCTACACATTAGGCTTTATACTTACAGCATAGATGTTATTTCGTATATATAAGAGATTCCTGTGTACACATGTATACAGTCACAATCAGATGTGTATATCTGACTTTAAAAATATGGGGACTGCTTTATTGAAGCAGCACAAGTAACTCATTTTGATTGGTTTATTTCATTTTTGTGGACTGAACACAGCTATTACTGTATATATACTGTATATATACATTATTTTTAATGACTATTATCTGAGAAATAGAACATTATATCATATTTTCTATTTTAATTACAGTTACAAATTCATTAGGAGTCGGAGTCGGAGTTGGTGCATTTTTTCCCGACTCAGACTCCGACTCCAGGCACCCAAAATTACTCCGACTCCACAGCCCTGGAAAATACTCAGAATAAGTTTGATATTCAATTTTAGAAATAAAGAAGTCCAAACCAGTATGGCTGCACTCGAAGGAAAAAAACATTTATTGCAAAGCTATACATTGTCACTACAGTAGTCAAATAAACAGCAAATCCCATTAATATGGTAGATTCCTGCATACATCTGAAACAGTGGAGAGACCCTAACTGCGTACAAAACAGTACATAAACATAACCACAATCCTAATGTGAATTACCCCCTCCAGTTCAAGATTGCAATAAGTATACATCTCAGTCCAGGGAATTCCAATTCAAACCCTCTAACCCTGGTCATCCCAATTAAAACTAACAAACTTGAATTAGAAACACAAATGCATAGTTCTTTCACTGGATAGGGGCTATGCAATACAGTTGTGTTCAAAATTATTAAACCCTCACTGAAATTGAGTGTTTTGGCCAGTTTGACATTGATTTTGATCATTTAAGTCATCTTGTATACAATTAAATCAAAGAGGCACTTGTAAGTCGGACAAATCTAACATAACATTTATAATGAAATAACTACAAATGTCTTTTCTGTGCACACATTATCAGTTTTATTCAACCCCCAAGTGACATTCATTCTTAGTACTTAGTACAACATCCTTTTCCAGTTATAACAGCTTTTAAACGTGAAGCATAGCTTGATACAAGTGTCTTGCAGCGATCTACGGGTATCTTAGCCCCTAGTTTCTCAACGTGTGGTACGCGTACCCCAGGGGGTACTTCTAATGGTTCCAAGGGGTACTCGGGCTTGATTTTCTTAACCAAGAACAACAATTTTAAAGTTTTAGAAAATGATAAAGCTTATTTAAACACCACCACATTAGTGTTTTAGCTGATTAAAAGCAATAGTGAATGCTTAGAAATTGTTTAGAACCAATTATCATGTACTAGGATTAAATATATATTTGTCAAGGGGTACTTGGGATAATGTTTACTATGCTAGGGGGTACTTGGTGAGTACTGGGTTTTAAAAGGGGTACATACCAATAAAATGTTGAGAAACACTGTTTAGCCCATTCTTCATGGGCAAAAGCCTCCAGTTCAGTCACATTCTTAGGCTTGCGCGCTGCAACTGCTTTCTTTAAGTCCCACCAGAGGTTCTCAATCGGATTTAAGTCTGGTGACTGCGATGGCCACTCCAAAATGTTCCAGCCTTTAATCTGCAACCATGCTTTAAGCCGTGTAGATGCGGCCGCGATGCTCCTTATCAATCGAGCCGCTGATGCGGCTCGATTGATAAGATCCGACAGGATGGATCTCCGCATCGCCGATTCCCTGCTTGCTCCCTGCGAGGGGACAATGGCAGGGAATCGAGCGGAAGATTAGCGGTGCCGGCGGGAACGAGCGGGCACGAGCGGGGAATCGTATGCGGCGCACGCGTGGCGAGCTGGGACGCGGCGGGCACGCGGAAGAGGCGATACGGTGGCTAATCGAGCCGCCGGATCGCTGCAATGTCCCATAGTGTAGATGGGGCTTTAGTGGACTTAGAGGTATGCTTGGGATCATTGTCCTGTTGAAAGGTCCAACGTCTCCCAAGCCTCAGGTTTGTGATGGACTGCATCACATTTTCATCCAATATCTCCTGATATTGCTGAAGCTTCCCTGTACCTGCAGAAGCAAAACAGACTCAAAGCATGATTGATCCCCCGCCATGCTTCACAGTAGGAAAGGTGTTCTTATCTTCATAAGCCTTGTTCTTCCTCTTTCAAACATAGCGTTGATCCATGGGCCCAAACAGTTCTAATTTTGTTTCCTCAGTCCACAGAACACTATCCTAAAACTTTTGTGGTAGTGTTCTGTGGACTGATGAAAAAAAATTAGAACTGTTTTGGCCCATGGATTAATAATAGTCTGTGGAGGCCGGGCAGAGGCAACAGAAGTCTGTGGAGGCCGGGCAGAGGCAACAGAAGTCTGTGGAGGCCGGGCGGAGGCAACGAGTCTGTGGAGGCTGGGCAGAAATGGCACATGAAGAAGTCTTTGGAGACTGTAGAGGTATGGCAGATGATGAAGCTGGGCAGGAATGGCAGATGAAGGCTGTACAAGTATGGCAGATGACGGAGGCTGTAGAGGTATGGCAGATGACAAAGTCTTTGGAGGCTGTAGAGGTATGGCAGATGACAAAGTCTTTGGAGGCTGTACAGGTATCGCATATGACAGTCTTTGGAGGCTGTACAGATATGGCAGATGAAGGCTGTGGAGGCTGTACAGGTATGGTAGATGAAAGCTGTGGAGGCTGTACAGTTATGGCAGATGAAAGCTGTGGAGGCTGTACAGGTATGGCATATGACAAAGTCTTTGGAGGCTGTGCAGGTATGGCAGATGAAAGCTGTGGAGGCTGTACAGGTATGGCAGATGTAACCTGTGGAGCCTGGAAAACTGCAAATTGTGATGAAAGCTGGAAAGCTGCAAACTGTGCCGGAGGCTGGAAAGCTGCAAACTGTGCTGGAGGCGGAAAGCTGCAAACTGTAAAATCTGCAAACTTTGCTGGAGGCTGGAAAGCTGCAAACTGTGCTGGAAGCTGAAAAGCTGCTAACTGTGCTGGAGGCTGGAAAGCTGCTAACTGTGCTGGAGGCTGGAAAGCTGCAAACTGTGCTGGAGGCTGGAAAGCTGCAAACTGTAAAAGCTGCAGCTTTCCAGCCTCCAGCACAGTTTGCAGCTTTCACAGTTTGCAGCTTTCCAGCCTCCAGCACAGTTTGAAAACTGTGCTGGACGCTGGAAAGCGGAATGCTGTGCAAATGGTTGAAAATCTGAATGTTTTGCAGATGGCTGTAAGTCTGCAGATTCTGACATGAGCTGGAAGTCTGCAGATTCTGACACTGGCTGGAAGTCTGCAGATTCTGCAAGAGGCCGGGAGTTCATATGCTTTGCAAAAATATTAGTCTGCAGGCATGGCATGAGAATTATGGTCCATAAGCTTTGCAGGATGATTACAGTTCATAAGCTTTGCAAAAGTATCACAGTCTGTAGGTGGATTACAATCCATAAACTGTGTATAAAGATTACAGTTCACAGGCATTGCAGGAGGATTGTACTCTGCAGATATTGCAGGGGTATTAAAGTCCATAAACTTTACAGGAACATTGCAGTCTGCAGGCTGTGCAGGAACATTGCAATGTGCATGAACATTGCAGTCTGCAGGCTGTGCAGGAACATTGCAGGCTGTGCAGGAACATTGCAGTCTGCAGGCTTTGCAGGAACATTGCAGTCTGTAGGCTTTGTAGGAACATTGCAGTCTGCAGGCATTGCAGGAACATTGCAGTCTGCAGGCTGTGCAGGATGGATGGAGGCAGTAGGGAAGAATTTACGTTGCGCAGCAGAATGTCTCTTATTAGATGCAATAGATCTACATGATTTATTACCTGGTAAGCACTCTGCTGCTGAATGCCAGATCCAAGAATGCAGTACCAAATCGTAATCAAGAGCAAGTCGAGACAAAGCACAATATCATAAACCAGGAGAGCAATGCAGTACAGAATCGGAATCCAAAGACAGGTAAGTAAACAGGCAAGAGGTCAGACCAGGGAAATCAGGAACAGGCAATGGGACCAGGAGTTCAGGCAGCTAGCAGCAAGCAGAGGCCTAATCCCAGGGACGGACCTAGACCAAATTGCGCCTGGGGCAAGGTCAGGTTTTGGCGCCTAAACTGCCATTCCTCATCCAGTTTTGGCGCCTAAAGGTCAGGTTTTGGTACCTAAAGGTCAGGTTTTGGCGCCTAACTGCCTTTCCCTATCCAGTTTTGGTGCCTTTTTAAGAATTCAACAAACTGCGCCTGGGGCAAGAGACCCGCTCGCCCCCCCCTAGATCCGTCCCTGCCTAATCCTAACTGAAGCTCTGGCAAAGTCTGTAGCAGGGTGGAGTCTTCAAATAGGCTCTCTGCAGCTGACTGCATAATTGCAGAGTAAAGTCCGGCTGAGGACATCTAGTGATAAGTAATAGAAGTGCACGATGCTCCAAGTCCAAAGTGCCATCTACAGGTAAAACAGAGAGTAGCAGTCTTCTGTAACTGAATGAATAGAGCCACCTGCTAGGGAGCAAAAGTCCAACAGTACATAAGAACCTCTGGACTAAAAATCTACTCAGCAGAACTGAAAAGGCTTGGTGTTTCTTTAGCCATTTCACAGCATCAGAACTTTGTTTTTCTTACCAAAGCATAATTTTTAGCTGCATTTTTAGCTAAGCTTCACCCATCAAAGAAAAAAAGCCCATGCTTTTTTTCGCTGATGCTGTGCAGAGCATGATAGCATGATGGGATTTCCTATGTTGTTATTCACGTTGCCTAGCAACTGGGAGAGGTGCTCAGGACACAGGACAGTTGGAACTGTGTCTCATGCTCCCTGTCACCTCCTTTCAACCAAAATGATGGCTGCCATCATGAAATCAAACATTTGCCTGTTCATTTAAAACAGTGTGGGTAAGAGATTATATTACCTATCTATTTTAATTAACATAGCTAATGCAATGTAATGACAGTATGTTTGTTTAGGCTGGAGTTCCTCTTTAATGTAAGCTATTCCACCAGCAGGTAAGACAATGAATAGCAGGTTTCCTAACAGTACTGTAGCTGAGTGTAGGGAATGTACTGTAGCTGAGTCTAGGGAGTGTAGCTGGTGTAGTTGGGAGCGCAGTGAATTTAGTTGGTGGGGGCAACGGGTTAGTGTAGCTGTGTAAGTATACCTTAGATAGAGGTGGTTTGGGGGGAAAAGTATTTTTTTTTTCCTTTGATTTTTTTTTTTGCTCTCTAAACCTGGGTGTGTCTTATAGTCCGGAGCGTCTTATAGTCCGAAAAATATGGTATGTCCCTAGCACAAAATATAGTGACAATATATTATTTGGAAATAAAGGTGTATTTTTTCTATGTTGTGGTTTTCGTTTTCTCATTGCACACTACCAATGATTACCAACCCTTAGCAAAAATAAGAGTAATACACCCTCATGACATACATATTTAAAAAACTGAGGCCCTAAAGTAACTATTTATACATTCTTGGTTCAATTCTGTTCCTTTTGGGTTTTTTTACAATTGTTTTATTTAGATACACAGAATATAAAAATAACAATTTTATTGCTTCTAGTTCAGTTTGCAGCTAAAAAAATGTCAAAATTCAAATGTCATAGGCCTCTCAAACACCCCAAATTCTATTATTTTGCTTGTCACAATTAAAATGATACCCTATATACATAATCAGATTGCTTTTTGGCCACGCCATACACTGTAAACCATAAGCAGTACCAATTGATTATTCAAGACCATTTTTTGCACCAAAAGAAATAGTAATTCTTTCTTAGAAAAGCCCATGGAGCGTCTGAACAGTCTAGAAAAGTCATAAATGTCACCATTCTGAAAACTAGAGACCCAGGCCTACTCAAATATACACTCATCTAAAGGATTATTAGGAACACCATACTAATATGGTGTTTGACCCCCTTTTCGCCTTCAAAACTGCCTTAATTCTATGTGGCATTGATTCAACAAGGTGCTGAAACCATTCTTTAGAAATGTTGGCCCATATTGATAGGATAGCATCTTGCAGTTGGAGATTTGTGGGATGCACATCCAGGGCACTAAGCTCCCATTCCATCACATCCCAAAGATTTTGAGATCTATTGGGTTGAGATCTGGTGACTGTGGGGGCCCATTTAGTACAGTGAACTCACTGTCATGTTCAAGAAACCAATGTGAAATGATTTGAGCTTTGTGACATGGTCCATTATCCTGCTGGAAGTAGCCATCAGAGGATAGGTACATGGTGGTCATGAAGCAATGGACATGGTCAGAAACAATGCTCAGGTAGCCCGTGGCATTTAAGCGATGCCCAATTGGCACTAAGGGGCCTAAAGTGTGCCAAGAAAACATACCCCACACCATTACACCACTACCAGCAGCCTGCACAGTGGTAACAAGGTGTGATGGATCCATGTTCTCATTCTGTTTACGCCAAATTCTGACTCTATCGAGACTCATCAGACCAGGCAACATTTTTCTGGTCTTCAACTGTCCAATTTTAGTGAGCTTGTGCAAATTGTAGCCTTATTTTCCTATTTATAGTGGAGATGAGTGGTACCCGGTGGGGCCTTCTGCTGTTGTAGCCCATCCACCTCAAGGTTGTGCATGTTGTGGATTCACAAATGCTTTGCTGCATACCTTGGTTGTAACGAGTGGGTATTTCAGTCAACGTTACCCTTCTATCAGCTTGAATCAGTCGTCCCATTCTCCTCTGACGTCTAGCATCAACAAGGCATTTTTGCCCACAGGACTGCCGCATGCTGGATGTTTTTCCCTTTTCACACCATTCTTTGTAAACCCTAGAAATGGTTGTGCATGAAAATCCCAGTAACTAAGCAAATTGTGAAGTACTCAGACCGGCCTCTGGCACCTACAACCATGCCATGCTCAAAATTGCTTAAAACACCTTTCTCTCCAATTCTGACATTCAGTTTGGAGTTCAGGAGAGTGTCTTGACCAGGACCACACCCCTAAATGCATTGAAGCAACTTCCATGTGATTGGTTGATTAGATAACTACATTAATGAGAAATTGAACAAGTGTTCATAATAATCCTTTAGGTGAGTGTACATATTTGCAACATTTGTACTTATGCGGCTTTGCTAAAATTGTACCATAACTTTGAAATTTGTGTTTTTTTTACTTTTTTTTTTTTTTCAGTTTGGCACAAAAAAAAAATCAAATGACTTAGGCCTCAGCTCTCAAACGCCCTGAATTTTATTCTCTTGCTTGTCACGGTTAAAATGATACATTTTCCTGGCTGTATGCTTAAATTCTAAATTCTGCATCAATCTGCTTTTATGGTATGCAACCGATTCATTTTCCTGGCTGTATGCTTAAATTCTAAATTCTGCATCAATCTGCTTAATTATAAGCGTTAATAATTGGGGCTTCCTGTGTTACCATTTGCCTATTTCATTTCATTAATCACAATTTGCATATCTTTAGACTGGCCCTGCCTCTGTGTGGCTAGAGTCTAGTGTCTAGTATATTCACAGCTGTAATCAGTCTGCTTGTTATCAATCTAGTCAGGGATATATTAGCAGATCATATAGTCAGCATGACCTTGGTCAGCAGTGTATACATTTAAAGGGTATTAATTTTAAGGGTACTTTAGACAAACAGAGTTATACCAGAATTGAGCCAGAAGGGAACAGAAGTGAACTAGCATAAAACTCTGGGCTGTTGTTCATCTGCTGATTTTCTACACCCTGCATAGAAGTACTTTCAATCCTACATTGAACATACACCAGCTAAACATACAACCAGCTAAATTTAAGCACTGCACACCCGCTTACCAAACTACTGATGGTTTCACCGTGCCTCACCAACCACACCACTGCTGATCTTCGCTGGCTGCTCCACTGCTGAACTCTCCACCAACTGATCCATTGCCGACCTCCAGACAAGTTACGTCATTACCAACCAGACACCTCATCTACCAATCGCACACAGCTGGATTTTTTTTTGCCATCATTGATGTTCTGCCAACTTCACTGCTGATCTCCTGTGGACTGCTCCTTACCAGATTGATTATTGATGCAACTTTGCTGAACCCCTTCAGCCACATCATTGGTGACATTTATCTCATCTTGGTCTAACTGCTCTGTCTATGCTTCCACTCTCCACACCCCATTCTACCTTATCCCTTCAGTACAAAATGTACCCCTTCCCTCCTATTCACTCCCTGACCCCTCAACCATTTCCAAGCTATCTCCCTCACCATCTCGCTCTCCCCCATCACCACATGCTCTACCTCCACCTCCTTCTACACCTTGCCCCCCTTCTGTTTCCCCACACCCTCTCCCCTTCTGTCCTTAGACTCCCTTTTGGCCCTCAACCCCCATGCACCTCCCTCCCCTCCCCACACTCTACCCACACACCCCCTCGGCATAACCTTATTCCTATCCATCCTACCCTTAGGCATTCGCTCCCTGTTTCCTGTGGCCTCTGGAATGCCAGGTCCACCCGCAATAAGCTGATCTCTGTAACTTGCTCCCTCCAGCCACCAGACTCCCCCCCCCCCCCCCCACACACACACACACCTTTAATACCTTCACACAAGCTTTCAAGACTCACCCTTTCATGCTCGTATACCCCCCTACACCAACACCATAATATGTTCTGTTGGACACCCTCTCAACAGATGCATCTATTGGTCTCCACCCCCGCCCTTTAGATTGTAAGCCTCTGCCAGGGCCCTCTCCCTTAGTGTTTCCAGCTTGATTATGCAATCTTACTGACAATCACCCCTTTTGTGGACTAGAACAATCTCTATTTTGACCTATCAGAATCAAGTTTATTGGCCAAGTGCAGGGGTTGCACCTGGAATTATTTTTGGCACAGGCAGGCTCGAGTCATACACAAGACAAGTAATACAGATATACAGATATACATTTACCATAAACAGATATACAATTATACAGTATTAGTACAGGAGGGCAGTAGCGTAGTTGAATAGCTGAATAATTGAGTAGTTGAATAATATGACACTGTATTATCAAATAATTTGCATGATCTTGTTTTGTTGTGAGTTTCCTGTATGTCCTACCTTGTATGTTAACCCTGTTATCTATTGTGCAGCGCTGCGTAATATGTTGGCACTTTATAAATACAATAAATAATAATAATACACAATCAGATAGCTTTTTGGCCACGCAATACATTGTTAAAGAGACTCTGAAGTCTCATAAAAATCATGTTTTACAGTATATTAAAAACTAGCAGATGACTCGGCGTTGCCCAGGTATGTATTTGGCTGGTGTTGGCTCCATCCACTTTTCCTAACCCTAACACACAAACACTCAATGACCATGTTTGTGAACTTTGGGGTCCTTGGCATCAATCATTTGTATATTCCCCTAGAAATCAAACAAATAAGATGGGCTGTTTGTGGCTCTGCCCCTCTCCAGAGTTTGATACCCAGTCTACCAATGACCAACTATAGCAGGTTTGAGACATCTGCTATTAACAGTATAAAAATGGCAGCAATTTAAATATTCCCCTTGAAAATCAACAAATGAATTTTGATTGGCTATTATAGGCTCCACCCACTTCCCTGAATATTAATCAGTCACCCAGTGATCATCTGGGCAAAGTTTGATAACCCTGCCATTAACAGTGTAAGAATGGCTCCAGTTTATAATTTCCCAGTAAAATTTGTTTTTGTTTCCACCCACTTTTTGTAACCTTGACACATAGTCACTCAATGAACAATTTTGTGAGCTTTGGGGTCCTTGACATCAATAATTTATATTTTCCCAGTGAAATGAAACTAATCTGGCTGTGTTTCCCCCCACTTTTCTAACTTTGAACCCCAGTGACCCAATGACCAACTGTACCAGGTTTGAAGCTTGTGCCATTAACAGTAAGGATGGCAACAATTTCAATAATCCGCTTCAAAAACAACAGGTGAATTTTGTTTAGCTTTTTTAGGCTCAACCCACTTTTCTGAATATCAATCCCAGTCACCCAGTAACCAACTGTGCAAAGTCTCAGAACCCTGCCATTAACCGTGAAGAAGGGCTGCAATTTACATTTTCTCTGGGAACTCCACCCAATTTTTGTAATCTTGACACACAATGACCAAGTTTTGAGCTTTCAGGTTCCTGGCATCAAAATGGTGTGAATGGAAGCATTTTATCCAGCAAATAAATCTGATTGGCTGTTTGTGGCTCTGCACCTTTAGTGAATTTGAACCCCAGTCACTTAATGACTGACTGTAGGAGGTTTGAGGCCTCTGCCATTAACAGTATAAGAAAGGCAGCAGTTTCAATATTCCCCTTAAAAATCAATAGGTGAATTTTGATTGGCTGTTGTAGGCTCCACCAAATTTTTTGAATATTAATCCCAGTCATCCATTGACCAACTGTGTCAAGTTTGAGAACCCTGCCAATAACAGAATGACTGAAATCAATCTAAAAAATCTGATTGGCTGTTTATGGCTCCACACCCTTTAGTGAATTAGGACCCCAGTCACCCAAGGACTGTTTTAGGTTTGAGGCCTCTGCCATTAACAGTGTAAGAATGGTAGCAATGTAAATATTCCCCTTGAAAATCAATAGATGAATTTTGATTGGCTGTTGTAGGCCCCACCCACATTTCTGAATATCAATCCCAGTCACTTAGTGACCAACTGTGTCAAGTTTGAGAACCCTGCCATTAACAGTGTAAGAATGGCTGCAGTTTATATTTTCCCATGTACAAAGTTAGTTGTTTTTTTAGCTCCGCCCACTATTTCTAACCTTGACATACAGTCACTCAATGACCAAGTTTATGAGCTTTGGGGTCCTTGGCATCAATAAGTTGCAATTTTCCACTGAAATTAAACAAATCTGATTGGCTGTTTGTGGCCAGCCCCTATTCAGAATTTAAACCCCCGTCTCGCAGTGACTGACTGTACCAGATTGAGGCCTCTGCCATTAAGAGTGTATGAAGGGCAGCAATGAAAACCCAGTCACCCAGTGACCAACTGTACCAAGTTTGAGAACACTGCCATTAACAGTGTAAGAATGGTGGCAGTTTATATTTTCCCATGTAAAAAATGTAGTTGTTGGCGCCGCCCACTTTTTCTAAACTTGACATGCAGTAACTCAATTACCAAGTTTATGAGCTTTGGGGCCTTGGTATCAATAATTTGTATATTCCCATTTAAATTAAACAAATCTGATTGGCTGTTTGTAGCTCTGCCCCTTTCTGAATTTGAACCCCAGTTACCCAGTGACCAACTGTACCAGGTTTGAAGCCTCTGCCATTAACAGTGTAAGAATGGCAGCAGTTTAAATATTCCCCTTAAAAATCAATAGGTGAATTTTAACCTCCTTGCCGGTTATCCCGGTTATTGCACTTTGCTAGCACTTTGCTAGCTGCATGCATTTCTCGATCGCCACCGATTCGCCGCTACCCGCCACGCCCCCCCCCTCCAGACCCCTTGCGCAGCCTGGCCAATCAGTGCCAGGCCGCCCTGAGGGGTGGATCGGGATTCCCTTTGACGTCCTGACGTCGGTGACGTCATCCCGCCCCGTCGCTATGGCGACGGGGGAAGCCCAGCAGGTAATCCCCTTCTGACCGGGATTTCCTGCTTACTTACTTTCCTGCCAGAGGCGATCAGAGTGGGTGTGGGGATGCCGCTGCTCAGCGGCTATCATGTAGCGAGCCCTGGGCTCGCTACATGATTTAAAAAAATGTTTTTTTTAAAAGTGCTGTGCTTCTCCCTTGCCGCAGGAATTGGACCGGCAAGGGGGTTAATTGGCTGTTGTAGGCTCCACCCACTTTCCTGAATCTTAATCTCATTCACCCAGTGACCAAGTTTGAGAACCCTGCGATTAACAGTCTAAGAATGGCTGCAGTTTACATTTTCCCATTAAAAATTAATGGCTGAAATTTGATTGGCTGTTTTATGCTCCACCCACTTTTTGTAACCTCGGTCACCTAGTGACCAACTATGCCAAGTGTGGAGACTCTGTCTTGATTACTGTGAGAATGGCAGCCTTTTCCATTTTTTCCATTGACATGAATGGGTGAAATCTGATTTGCTGTTTTTAGCTCCGCACAGGTGTGCAGGGGGGCCGCGAGACCCTCAGAACATATCATCCCAGGTACTAAGGGATCTGTATGCCAAGTTTCGTTCAAATCGCTCTGGACGTTTTCGAGTGATCGCGGCACATACATACACACATACACACATACACACATATACATCCGATTTTATATATATAGATCTCTTTAACATGATTGCCCTAACTAAAACGCTGCAGCTCCGCAGCTGAACTCTAACTAAATCCCCCCTAACTTCCCCCCGCAAAATCCACGATTTTCTTGGTCGTGGATTTTGCTGCCCTGGAAGGCAGAGCTTTCAGCTGCAGCTCTGCCTCCATGCGTGTCAATCCGCGCATATCTCCGCCTCTCCCCCGCCCCTCTCAGTGAAAGAAGACTGAGAGGGGCGGGGAGAGGTGGCGATCCGCTTTGATAGACGCGTGTAGAGGCAGAGCTGCAGCCGAAAGCTCTGCCTCTCACAAACGCTCCCCGCAATGTGCCCCGGGGAGTTTGGGGGGATTTAGAGTTCAGCCACAGGGATACAGCGTTTTAGTTAGGGTTATCATGTTAAAGAGATTTTTAATATAAAAACATGATTTTTATGAGACTTCAGAGTCTCTTTAACCATGAGCAGCATCAATTGATTTTTCACAGCCATTATTTGCATCAAAAGTAATAGTCATTCTTTCTTAGCAAAGCCCATGGAGCGTCTGAACAGTCAAGAAAAGCCATAAATGTCACCATTCTGAAAACCAGAGACCCAGGCCTACTCAGATATACATATTTTTTAAAGATGAGCTGTTAGGTATAAGGTCTCAGAGAAAAAAAACACATATATCAGTAGCTAAAGATTGGCTGTACTTACATTACATATGCATTTCACTGTCCACGTTTGGATTTCACAGAATTTTTATATAGTATTTGCAGAGAATGATGCACCTGACAGCTCATGGCAGGTTCCATGTTTGTCTGTCCTCCCTGCTTCCTGATGATTCGACTCAGAGAAAAGACAACACTACTGTGCAGTGAATATTAATTAGCCATGTGGCTAGGAAAAATAGCGGACTCATGCAGTATACTCTGCCTGGAGATTTTTCAGTGCTGTGAGCTGGACTGCGTTACAAGCTGTTGTAACATGAGCCTGTAACTTCTCACTAGCAGCACAGGGGAGGACCCAAGGTGGGAAGAAGCAGCCCCAGAATGCTTTGCAGTATGGTATGCGGCCTCTTAAGAGCTTGGGAATAACAGCCTTGCTGTTCAGCAGCACACATCAAAAGTAAGAGAGATTTTTAACTTCAGTATTGCCTTTTTGGCTTCCTTCTAAACTG